>NC_134041.1:22580814-22907384 GCF_965140245.1 Athene noctua
TATAAGTAGTTGATATTACCACAGTGAAGAGTGAATGTATTTTTATCATTGTAAGAACTTATATTTATGTGAGTCACTTCTTTAAAATACCTTCTGTATGTTTTATACTGGCATATGTTTATGATGAGTTATTGACTGAAGGGATATTTTTTCCAAACATCATCTAAAAGCTTTTAAGAAGTTGAAAAATGAAATGTATTGCAGCCATGTGCAGGACTACTGAAACACTTTCTTTGATTTGCATTCAAACTTTTAGAGACATATAAGACACATCAAGGTTTATATTTACTGCACAAGAAATGTTTTTCAATTCAATAGTGTTTTCAGAAAAGCATACAGAGAAAATTAAAGTTTTTTTCTTTTTTTCTTTTTTTTCTTTTTGTATATTTGTCTCAGATGCTCTGAAAGCACCTAATAGACAGAGAATTTGCATTTATTTTCAGGAGGGATGCAGCTTAAAAATATTTTAACCTTTCTCTCATCCCTAGGTGTTTGAAATGTGTCCTTGCATCTCCTGCATAACTGGATCCTAGCTCGTTAAGGGTAAGACTTTTTTTTTTTTTTTTAAAATCCAGATAGGAACAGTGGTAATAAGGGAGAATGCACAGTTTACAACTGTGTTAATTTAAGAATTACCATGGTCTGGAGTTTACTCCTGCTCAGGAGTGTTTTAACTTACAATCCCCACCTGCCTGTCTGGCAGCTGAATACTTTGAGTAAGAATTATCATTCTATTTGCTTCCCTAGGATACCCTCAGCCTAAAATATTTCACAGCTAAGGAGAACTGGGGGAAGAGACCCCAGGCTAGACCACAACTGTTAATTTGCTGCCTGTCTATGTGTAGGACTGGTGCAGGTCTCTTACTTTGTTGTATGTGTTCCATAGAAACAAAACGGTGAATGTAGAACAATCCTTGGCATGGTCCTTAAAGCTGATGGACTGTAGACAAGAGGATTCCTTATTTTCAACTGTCTATCTTCAAAAGTTGAGGTGAAATGTCATTAATATTTCAGCAAGTGCAAAAGCAGACCTATGGACATTAACAGCACTGTGTGCTGCTTCTCCCCTTTGAGTAATGAAGCTTGTACTTCTCTTTTACACTGTTTAATGCGTGTCATGTCAAAAAGATAAATTTAACCTGACAGATGAAGATAATAGGGGAAAGATTCTGGAAATATTATTATGGGTGATGAGCTCCAACAGCAATTAATTCAGGAATGAGTTACTGAAGGAAGCTCCAAGGCTCAACCACAAAACCCTGAACATGACTTAGTTTTCAATCAAAGCTTTCAGAGGAAGAGATTACATGAAAGATGAGCTACCGCATCCACCACAAAGCTACTTAATATGGTTTGTCTCAATTGAAGAGTTTTAGTGTGAAAACTCTTTAAACAGTGTTTCAAAACTAATGCCACATATCCTTAGTTTATGGAGTTGTTTAAATATTCTTAGTGTTTGCTGCATACCAGCTGTCACAAGTCCCACAGCTTACACAGGTTTTGTAGAATTTTGCAGCCCTTCTACTGCAGAAACACCTAGGTAAAGAAATTAAGTAAGCTTTTCCTTCCTTTACTCATTAAAAAGGTTTCTCACCTTAGGTTGCATACATCCAGCTCTTCAGAGAATAATCCTCAAATGGGTGCTAACTCATGGGAAACGTTTGCATGGTACTGCAGGAGAAAAGTCAGGTGAGAGGGAGGTAGCACCGACCTCTGTACACTGCTGACAGGGAGTCACAGGACATGCAATGGGTTCATGTGTCTGAAGGAGAAGGTAAGGTTCGTATTTTGTGGTTTTGGTTTTTTTTTTTTTTTTTACCTTACTTATGCCTCTGCAGAGGCAGTAACTAAACTTGAATCCACCTCTTGCACATACAGAGACATAAAAATCTGTGTCTCTGTGACCGGTACTTTTTTTGGTTGGATGTTTTTAGGTGAAATGAGGGGAGAAAAAAACTAACAAAAAATGGCAGGATTTTTTGGCTAGAGAGAAGTGGAGGTCCATCTTTTACATAGATGCGCAGACGCTGAAGTTACCTTACAAGCTTTAAAGCCGTCGCCCCTGAGCTAGGCTCAGCCCCCTCCCCCGGAGCGGCGGGAGAGGCCTCAGCGCCGCGCAGGCCTCAGCGCCGCGCAGGCCGCTGGGGAGCGCTGCGGGGGCGGGGGCGCCCGGTAGCGGCGCTGCCCTGGCCCGCCTGCGGCGTCCGGGTGGCGGGCGGTGGCTGCGCGGGGTGTTCTCCACCCGCGGAGTATTCAGCGGGCGTGGCAGCGCTGTCGTTCCGCGCTTGCTGCGTGCTCAGCGGCGGGCTCTGCGCGCCCCCGGGGGCTGCGGGCCAGCCCGGGTGGGCGGCCTCGGCCCTGCCTCTCCCCGCCCGTCGGGCCCGAGCCAGGGCAGCGGGTAGTTGCCCCACAACGAGCGCTTTCTGCCAGTTCAATGCAAACTCCCTCCAAGGCAGAGGTGGAAAGTTTTGCTCGGAAAAACTACCCAGATACTGTTAAAAGAAGGCTTAGTCTGAATATTTCCTCAACTGTACTTGGTCATCTTTCTCTTTGTAAATCCTCTCTTGTCATGTATTTAGTATTTGCAGGCCTGGGGCTTTACCCTTTTCTGTTTTTTGCCTTGTTACCTCCCCATCTTCCGTGTGTGGGAGTTAGCCCACATTAATTTACAGAGATTTGAAAGTGTGTATCAATCTCTATATTCTTTCACTGTTTTCAAACGTCAAATATAAACTGCTGTCTGGCTGTCGCTACCTATGACATGAAAATACTCCAGTGTTGCAAGAGTGCCCTGAAGTTTTTTGGTGCGTTTACTTCCTCTGATTTAGGCTTCTCATTAGAGTTAAATGTGTCATTATATACACCGTCACAGCTGAGTTCCACCTGGGTAATGTGGATCCCACTTTGCTGTATATCTATATGAAGTATTTATTGTTGTGCATATTAAGAGGGTATTAACTAAGTGTGCTTGCATATGTTTCAGCCCTTAGTTGGCTTTTAAATCTGTGATTTCGCTTTCGTCTTAGTTTTATAGTAGATAATTCTAACCTACTCATTAAATTTAATGAGTAATCACACTGGCTAGCTGCTGTTTCTACATGGTACACTTGCGTACACAGTCATCAGAAAGATTATGCAAAACATGAGAAATGAATGCACACATGCAAAACTGCATAATGTCTTGAAATAGTCAAGAATCATTTAATCAGGAAATTTTTCAGCTATCATCAGTTCACGCGTCCTGTCCCTTTTTTAGTTGATTGTTTTCTCCAGCAAAATTGTCATGGAAAGATGTGACACTAGTTTAAATGTGGTTCCTCAAGATACTGTGCCTTTGTTTTGAGGTTAATGTGTTTAGAAAATGAAATAGACCAACTTTAATATGCAGAGGGAGGTTTCTTGAGGTCATCAATATGAACTGATCTCCCTATTGTTTTCATTTGACTTATGTTGCAGAGACAGTCCTCGGGAGGATTGTAGTGCTGCCTGACCCATATGCTTCTCTGTGGAAGAAAAAGGACACAGAAACTGAGCAGCCCTTGCCATTGCCTATTCCTAATCTGGATCTCTGGATGGCCCAGACAGGCCTTATGTGAGTCTAGCAGCATGTTGGTGTGACTGATTTGTGTATTGGTTTCCCAGCCTTCTCACCCTCCCGCATCGTCCTTTCTCTTGCCTTCAAGTACCTGACTTTAAAAGTTAAGCTTCTCATCCCCCTTTCAGAGGTCCTGTACTTTTCAGTGCCACAATAAAATGTGGCTGAACCATGAGACTAGAGCTCCTGAAGAGGAAGTAACTTCAGGAATGTCTGTTTAAGACTGAGGTACGATTTGGAAGGGAGGGGAGGGAGAGGAAGGGACAGCTAAGTGACTGCAGCCAGTATTAGTAGCACCATGTTTCCCACAGGGGCCAGCAGTCTTTGCTACTCTATTTAGATTAGTTCTTTATAAACCAGTTTTGCTGCTGCCTCCTAACTAGGGGACTGGTGTACACCTCCACTTTGCAATGACAGAGAAACAAACCTTGACAGCTGCTGTACACTATCAATCACATGGGATGCTCCCAGACTGGGCCATAAAGGTTGCTCACCCTCCTGCCCTAAATTGGGAGGGAAGGGAGGGGAAGGGACCACATTTTACTCCCGTTGTCCTTTTACCACACATTGCCCCGCTGCTTTCTTATTTCCTTTTTTCCCTTACAGTTTTATGATTTCTTTTGTGTACACCGAGAAGTATTTCTGCTTGGCTTTATTTTGCCTTTCTTTTATACAGATGCCTTTATTCAACTGTCAGTATTTGATGTAGCTCCTGTCCCCCAGTACACGGGGAAACAATCTCAATGTGGATACCAGTGGCCTTCCTCCTACCAGTCAAGTATTTTCAGTCAGCTTGAAGAAAACAAATTAGAGTTTCAAATAGAAACATCACAATTAAAAAAAAAAGGGGAGAGGTGGGCAGGTGAAATATACTTTCTTCTGCTCAGAAATGGGAGTGCTGTGAAAATTTTTTTACAAATTAAAATTCCATTTTTGGCCCTCTCTGGCAGTAAACAGCTTTGATCTTAGTATCTGCATTGAGCAAGTCTGCAGGCCTAGAGCAAAGTGGATATTTCTAAAATCCTTCTGAGGAATAACAAAGGGATAAGTCATCCTTACACATCCAAATCAGAAAGTTACCGAATTGTGAATGTTATGAAGATTATATATTTATGCACTCTCCAGAGCCTGAGCCTTCACATTGTGTTGTGTTATCTTGTGAGCCAATTTGGGCAACAGGATCACAAAGCAGAGCTACTTTCTCACCTGAGCTGCCATTGAGATGATATTCTGATAAAAAAAGGCATAGGCTCAAGAGACTGTATGAACAGAATATAAAACCTTACCTCTTTTTTTTTTTTTTTGTTAATATTTGACAGAAATAGGCTTTTATGTCAATAAAAATAACTTAATTCTAAATCTTGCCACTTCTCATTCACTTAACATACTTTACATGCTGTGATGAACAGTGACTGTTCTAGAAGTCATTCAGTCGGTGATAATACCCTAGCTGACTTCAGTGGGCTTTCTGTGTAAGATTCCAAGTAAACTGAGAAAGAACAAATCTCCGTTTCAGGAACACTAATTTTATTGGAATGTTGTTATTTGTTAGTCACATCCTGAATCCAGTTCACAATTTCAACAGTTAATATTTTCCACTGAAAAACTCAGGTTTTATACTTCTTACTTGTGCTAGGGAACTACAGAGCTTGCAGGCTGGGCCTCTGCAGGCCACACCACTCTATGGGCCTTATGTTGCTGCAGCACATGGTGTGCTGTGGCCATTTTCAAGATCTCTGGCTACGAGATGTTTCAGGGTGAGATGGGAACTGAATGAGGAATCTGTGTTCATTCCTGGTCATTAGGATGACCTTAGGACTCTGGACAACCTTGTTGTCGCAGCCCTGTGGACTCAGAAAGTTCTTTAATTACCCATTACATCCTTACTACAGTGAAAACACAACGGAAGTTCCAGTTTAGAGAACTTCTGGGGCTAGAGAAGAATTAATTTGGTTTTCTTATTGCAAAAAATTTTACTGACCACCATTTAAGGCATAAAGTGAAGGCCAGAGTGCAAAATTAGAAGATGACTTTGCAAGCTGTTAAAGAACTCTGACAGCTACTTACATCTGATCTTTAATGTACACAGAAGAAGAAACGATAGATGTTCCATCAGCTATTCTCCTTACTGTGTTGTTTGGAAAGTGATTAATTTCCCGTTTTCTTGTTATCTGTTGAGGACTTATTGATGCTGTTTGTGGCAGATGGTTTTTGCTTTAAAATCATGGAGGTTGACTGATTATCCTTGTTGAGCCTTATGTTGCTCTGAAAATACCAGCTGAGTATGAGAAAAAGTGGTAATGTTAGTCACTTGGGTGTTGAATGGCTGACAATCAGGAAATTGAAAACTACTGCTACTATTAGATTGTAATAGCTCATGAAATGTATAGTAGACATTGAAAGGCAATCAAATAGTCAGCATCATCCACCAAAATGCAAATTATTAAATGATGATGAAAGGAAATAAGATAACAGGCTCAAGGTTTTTCCTGGAGAGTAAACTCTGGACTTGAACAGAACTGGCACCGTCAAAAAAGGGAAGACAGATGCATTGACTTCTTACTTGTGGACTTTATCATAACCCACTGGCTGGGCCCTTGATCATCTCCTGTTTATATAAATTATGTTTTAGTAGTGTATAATGTAATGGGAGCATATTGGATGGACTGAATTTTGATTTTCATCAGCATTTTAATCACTGTGCAAGCTGGAGTTTTCTTATGCTCAGCAAGATTTAGCTACAATGTCTTTTTGATGTTAAAAAAATAATTTCTCAGATCATACCAGGGAGCAGCGAAGACACTTAGATCCCATTCCTGCTGCTGAATTCTTAACAACTCCTGTCTGTCTTGCTGAAGTTAGATGTGTTTTGACAGAGATCACTTCTCTACCCTTGCAAAACTGGAAACAAAGTCAAGGTCTGGCAAAGCTCCTAAGAGAACCTAGACAAAACGTGCATGGTAGCATTGTAGGCTTTGACTCCATCCTCTCCCATTAGAACATAGCCTTCATTCACATAGATGAAATTAAAAAAAAGCCCAGTTTTGGCTAAAGCAGCATGTCTGAATAGCTGTATGCTTGCAACTTTCCTCACTGTCATAATCTTTGATGTCCTTATCGAAAACAAAATGAATAAATAGCTTTATAGTACTCTACCCTTTTGCAATAATCTTGGCATTGTTTTTTTACTGAATTAACAATGAGCCTCTGATATGTGTCTAGAAAAGGAACACAAAGATGCTTTTCCAGGTAAATATAATAGACATGAAATTTAATATCCCGTCTTTGTCATTTTCAAGTTATTTTTGGTGTGTGTGTTCATTCACAGAAAAATGAGTGTGATTGTAATAGAAAATCAATTGCTATTAAGGCATCTCCTACCAGTCATTAGCATGTGAAGCTTCATTTTAAAATTAACAAAGCTGTTCCCAAGGGGAATAATCTTAAGCAAATAACTGTGCTTATTTTTTGAAACAGATGGTAGCTTTTTGTGTCACAAGGTGACTGTTGATATTAGTCATAATGACTGCACTCTTAGACTGACAAAAATATCTTCATTACATTTTATGAAATTTTCCAAGAGATGTGCCAGTCATGATGAGTTGATATTGCCCTATCCTGGATTAGAAAGAGGAAAGGGGAGAGGGGAGGGAGGGGTGGAGAAGAAACTCTACACCTATGCACAGGACAGTTTGTGATCTACCTCTACAGTCATAGCTTGACATCTAGCGTACATCCATGTTACTCTAAAAAAAAACATTGTCTCGATGTGTGATAGTTGTTAGCTTGTGTGCTTGCTTACTCCAGTTCCATGCAACATGACAGCAACATGACAGCAACATCTGTATTTGCAGTGAAGAAGCCATATACCATTTCCAGAACAGCTTGTTCTGTTCTGAGAGGCTCGGAGCAAACATTCAAGAAAAACTGTGCAGTCTGCTCTGAGGTAGGTGGGGTGAAACTTCAAGATCACAGAACATCCAAGTTCTGTTGTTTTTCCAGTTTCTAGAGGTAAAATACGGATGTCATACAGATTTCTTTTTTTTTTGGGTGACTACAAAGGTTTTTAATTTGTGGTGTGAAGAATATTGATCTTTGTTTTCTCATAGGCTTGGTTAAGGAATTTAGCTTCCACAGTTTTGGAGTGGGTATTTTTTTATAATGGCATATGATGAAGCTGAGGCTTTGTGGTTTTATGGCTTGTAGGATTTGACTACAGACTCTGAAGTTTATTTCATAGAAAGACTGAAGTGTGAGTTTTGATGTGGAATTTATTTCTGTTCGTAAGAGTGGGTTTTTTTCAGGGAAAAATAGCATAATTTTTCTTGAGGGCAAGGCTATATAATGGCATTTTCCTCCTTTAATCAGAAACTTGGAGAGAACAAGAACAGCATATTGAAACAGAGAATGGACAAAGAGGAGTTAGAATAATGAGTGGTGGTGAGATGTTTTCATGACAAGGATAAATTGTAAGGAAGGTACCTGAGTAAGGCCTTAAGAAGGACTAAAGAACAAACCTGATGAGTCCTTGCCTGAGAGGTGTAGAAGACTCAAGTTCATTTCCTCCCTTGGGATGTTGTCAACATGAACCTTGGCAAGGTACTCTGATTAATTCTGGAAAAGATCTGGGCTTGTTTGTCTTCTTGCAGTCGTCATTGCAGTCTTAGAAACACCATTCTGCTACAGTCTAATCCTGATTCTGCCAAATCACAACTATCATTATTTTTTTTACCCAAATCACCCTAAAGCACTTGACCTAAAGTGGTGGTTTTTTAACATAGGGCTGAACAACTCAGCACCTAACCTAATAGCTCACTTCAACAGCAAAATGTAACTGCTTCTCTGCCAAACTTCCTGGAGCTGCTTTCACAGCTTTTGTGGACAGGACCAGAGTTCATAAAGAACAGTTAGCAGCTTAAAAAAATATTTTGCAGGAGACCCCAGGTGACACATCATGTCTCTAGCTTGGACCCATCACCAGTTTTGGTTCCACTATCTAAAACAAGGTATTGGAAATTTTGTGTTACAGTAGTTTCTAGGTCTTGTTTTATTGGTTCTTTCCCATTTCCCATCAATAAATAGGGTCATTTGCCTACCTTATGGGATCCTACAGGGATAAGCACAAGATTGTGAAGGTACAAGGTACAATGCTGTAAGACAGTGGCTGAGGAAAGAATGTCAGGTTCTTATCTTGTGTTTGACAGTATCACGTGGACTGCTGCAGCTACAAATCCATAAAAATGAAATGTGTAATTATCAGCCTTGCTGCATACTACCAGTGGCCAGATCAGCACCTTTTCTATTAACACTTCTTTTCCCCCTGCTGGTCCCAGTGCTTGCCAGGACATGTAGTAAGATGACTTTTTTTTGAGTGTGGATGTTCTGGAAGCAGAGTGGTTACAGTAATGACAGTGGGTGAGTTTTGGACATTGAAAAAAGAAAATTACTAACCCAGGTAGACAAGACTTGATTTTATTAATAAAATTTGTATTTTCCTCTTTGAGGTGACAGTTACAAACTTTGGTTCAAAAATAAAAGAAAATATGAACAGCAAGAAGTTGACTTTTGACTCTCACTTTTACATGTATAAACGTGCATAAGAAAATACCAGTTGGAAATGAGCCAGCAGAAACTAGTACTATTTAATTTAACAATTTATAAGAAATAGAAACAAACATTTCTTTTCAAGTCTTACATATATTATGAAAAATAATTACAAAAGGATTTTTGTTGTAAAGCTAAAATGTAATTTCTACTTCCAACTACCTCAATAAAATGTTCAGAGGGAAGGCCAAACCAACATTTTTTTGGTGAGATTTGAATAGCAAATTGTAACAGTTTGGGTCAAAGACAGCTCTGTAGGAAGTAGTCCCCTCGTATGTTGCTTAGCAACTATGTAGAATCACATGACCTAGACATATTGCATCCCTGGCCTTCAGGTGAAATAACAGGAAAAAATAATTCATATTAATGGGATGGGCAAATATTGTATAGGACCATTCTGTGGAACTTTTAGTATCCTGTTCAGGAAGCAAACATCCATCATTGCTTACATAAAAATCTAAGTAAACACTGCAAAAAAACATAAATAACTGTTTCGAATCCAGTTTTAATATTTATGCAGACCAAATAAGCACAATGGAAACAAATTCAGATGAGCTTAAAATAAAAAAGGAAAGCTATATGACTAATTTATTTCACACAGATTTTTAACAGATCTCTTACACAGAAGTTGGTTTTTTTTCTTACAAATTTTCCCCACCCAAAAATATAAACTTGTTTATTTTAGGTATATACAGATATCTTATGAAATTATGGAATTAGAAAAGAAAATAAAAAGTCTGAGGTATAGCACCGTGGAACACAGCACCTTTGAAGGTGCTTTCCTTATTGAAATTCAACATCAGAGAGTGATATCAGCAGAATAGAGTTGTTTGAGTGTACTGCTCAAGATTGTCCAGTTTTGCCACCTTAAGTTTTGTTGGCGACTTCAAATAACAAAGCTCTTCAACAACAATATATACAAAGGGATTTTATTATTAATCAGAAATGGAATTTGCTTCACTGGCAATTACAGCTTTATTTTTTCAGAATACATACACAGCATTGACAGTGTAGTTTTGTAATTATAAAGTAAGAGCCAGATGCAATTAAGAGACACATGCAAGTTTTGGAAATGGACAGAGAAATAACAGTATAGTACTGTACATAGAATAATTACAGTTTATTAAACACTTTCTTAACACCTCTTTGTTGTAATGGAAGGAGCACCATGTTGTTTGTTTTTTTACAGCACCAAAGGAATCCAAAGGGGGTGTTCCTAAAGTGAGCCCTATGTTGTCTGTCTGTGCCACAGCATCTTTGCAAAGTAAGTTTAAGTCATGTGATTCTGGCCCTACAAGGGCAACAATTACTTTCTAAGTAAGACATACATACACAGCAAGACATATTTTCTATGCCATCCTTATTCAAAACTTGCATGTGGCATGAAGTGGGTTGGTAGCACCAAAGTGCAACATTTTAGTTGATATGATTTTGTCATAAGCTTAACCAAGGAAGCAGACAGGACCAACCTCAAATCCAAACTTCTGGTTCTGATCACCAAAGTCATTGATCATCACATCAACTATAGGCACTTGGTCTATTTTGGGTGTGTTGATTTCAATCACTGTCTTTGCATAGCCCTTTCTTGACTGTTAAAAAAGAAGAAAAAAAAAAAAAAGCAAGCATAGTTATATATCAGAGCAGTAGGCATGTGCTGTAGATCTTCATAGGTTATCTTTGAAGTGTAGAATTTGTAAATTATTGCTCCCTCATGCACCAGATATTACAAACTCTATGTTTTCTTAGGATTTTATTTTTAAAATGACATGGCGTCATTTAACATGACGTGACATGGAATGTTTTTGATTTTAGAAAGAGATCAGCCCATAGTTTTTTGACTTACTAAAATAGGCCTATAAATGAAAAATTATCTAAGACATTTAATGTTTCTTAGAGGATTCTGAGTTCAGATCTATACTATTTAATAAATAATAACACTATTCTCATAGCAGTGCATGTCTTCTCTGTGAAAAAAAACACTAATTAGTTCTGACAGATAGAAGAAAGATTCACTTCTGAGAAGAAAGACTGTAACAATCTCACAAAATATTACAGCAGCTTTTTGGACATGAAAGAAAGTAGTAGTCTGTCAGGACTGCCAACTGATGCACTTAGAAACCAGGTTTGAAAGCAAACCCTTACTTCCTAACAAAGGCTCTCTACCTCCTCTAAATATCATCCAGCCAAGTCATCATGTTAGTTATCAGGACTGCACTTTATTCAGATGGTCTCTTATATCTTGTCGAGACCCTTTTCAGCTATGCCAGGGTCTTGGGACTTTAGATGAGCATCCAAGTTGGTAGATCTGAGTGTTCTCATTTTAGTGACAGAGTTACACCCTAAATCACTTCCAGCTCTCTCTTGAGCTCTGGATAACAAAAGCAAAATAAATATAAAGGGTGTACAGAAAGGCTGACATGAAGCAGTTATGTATTAGAATCTCATTACTGAGGGGAGGAGACTCTGCATCTACCCGAGCTGCATCTCTGTCTCAGAGCCAGGTATGTATCCTGGCACTTTCAGGGCTCTGATTCTCTATCACTGACTTCTGAGGAACTGCCTTCAAAATGCTCCCATATCAAAACACAAAATAATTAATGAAGCTTCAGCTGTCACTTGCTCCTTTGATGTCTTTTTTTCAAAGTGTTCAGTACAAACAATTCTGTTTCTGAAAAGAGGTAACAGTTGCTATGCCTACAAAGACCCTGCCAGATAGGTGGTCAGAGAGCTGATGCATGTTTGTACAGCTCCAGGGATTTTAGCTGAGCTAAGAGAGGATTCTGAAAGGTACAGTCCACAAACTTCACCTGGTTTTGACTATGAAAAAAATGAGAAAAGGAAATACAAAGTCACGTATCAAACTATGCAATTATTTCATTATGTTTGGGTATATCTATATGGCTTAGTTCATATATGTTTTTACTGTATTCACTAAATGTTCTGTCTGCACATGCCTTGATTCTGAGTGTAAATACATTCTGCTGATGGGCTGCTTCACCTAATTATGCTTTTTGGCTTGTGTTCTTCCCTTATACTGTGCTCATACTACCAGATAGTCTAGTTTCAGCACATTGGTGCTGACAGCCTGTATCCATTCCAGGTTTGTTCCATGTCTGTTGCTTGGCTTATAGTTTGGGGATTTGTCAGTATATGTATGAAAATTAAATAAGGGACTAGTGTACTGTAGTTAAAAATGTACTAAATGGCAGTCCATTAAAAATAAAGTGATTAGAAAGCTTTTCTCAGAAGAAAGCTGTGAAAAAAAGAACACTTAATTTCTACTTTAACTGACAGGTTGGTTTCGTAAAGACTTTTCTGAACCTCTACTTACTGCACAGCCATCATGAAGAGCTTTGATGTAAGGATTGTTGTCATAAGACATTTCTTCATCATTCGATCCTAAGAACCTTAGCGCTCTGTCATAGCTGTCAGATGATGCATCATGCCAAGCTACAGACTGATGACAGTTGTAAGTGAAATTCTGTCTGGCAGAGGCACTCAGTAGTTTAAGGAATGTCATTTGGACCATGTTAATGGAATTGCCTTCAACATCCAGATAGGAAAGCTGGAGAATATATGAAGTTAGATAAATATTTATCTATCTCCTTTGTTAAAATGCAAAACAAAATTATTGACAAAAGAACCACATAACTGTCCTTAATTAAAAAAAGTCAACCAACATATAACATTTTATGGAGTTTTAAAGTTCAATAAAGCTATGACTCAGTAAATAGATTTTCATGTTGTAGCAATATACTTAGGATGAAGAACTACATATTGGCTTCATTCTGATGGGAAAGACAGACAATTACTCCTACCATAAAGGGCAGAATCTCCTTGGGAATCTGTTTTTAGTTAATTATAAAGTTACATCAGCTTGCAGTGTCATCTTTGCATACTCAGTATATTTCCAGTTACCTAGAATGGGGTAGGGGATCTATGCTCCAGCTGCTTTACTAAGATTCAGTGGTGATGTGTGGTCTGCCAGAAGCCAGATCCTCCCCATCAGCTGTGCAGGTGACCACTGGGATCATTGTGGGACAATACAGAGGAGGCTTCTGCTGTTCAGTGGCAAGAGGCCATATAGATGCTCTGATATTTAGGGCAAAAAGGCTGGGGATGAAAAGTCTTTTCATTATCTAAGTATTTATGAATTTCCTTGGGATATGTTGATCACTGATAACATGTACTTGATTTGTGAATAACTGTTACATTGCAGTGACAACTTACAAGTTTGCCTCGCTTAAATTCACTAAACCAAGATCCTGGATTCTCCTTTGGCCATGATGAAATTCTAACCTGTGTGGTAAAACAACAGGGATAGAAGTATTTAAAATGCATGTTAACAGATATGAAGGTTTTACATTACCTGGGACAAATTTCACATCAGATGGTAAAGAATGGTTCTTCTTCCTGAGATCTCAGTCTCTTTAAAACTCTAAAACAGGATATTTTTCTTGCATAGAGTGCCTTCAAATTAGTGACTTTAAATGGAATCTAAGGTGATAGCTTATAAAGAGAGCTAGTTCTATTTAAGGGAGTCTGTTGTCATCTGTGAAGATTCAGGTAAACTGCTGGTATAAATTGTTCCTGTGAAGACTGTCTAAATTAGATTTTTCACTGGTGTTGATGCTGATAGATCTCTCTCATTTAGGCAAGCTTTTAGAAAGGCTTCCTCTACACCATATGCCCCAGCAGAGGTAATTTATAACAATGAGTGAGGACGCTATTAGTACATAGTGTTTTACATCTACTTTGCATCAGTATAAATAAATAGATATAAATGAACCCACAAGAGAAGCACAGTAAGAGTTTCGCTTTTAGATGTCAAATGCTAGATTATGCACTTTAACTGGCTGCACAGCTATGTTGCATTCTGAAATTCAGCGAAAGGTTAGCAAGCAGGTGCGATCGATAGATAGGGAACCTACCTAAGCAAAAGGGAGAAAATGCTGTTTGTTAAAATATGTACCATTTTACCATTTCATTCAGATTTATGCAAATTTCAATGTAATCAGAAAGACAGATATATGAAAATGTGACAATGTAATTATCCTGTTTAGTTCAACATTGCAGCAGCATAATAGGATCTGTCAACAGCCAACTAAAAACACAGATTGGTACTTACTCCTTCAGATTTCTTATCTGGGTAGATGCAAGTTTCCCCACCTGCTGTGAAATTGCAGTATACTTTGAAGGAGTCTCCAGAACAGCCCTGGTTAGGATCAATCCAATATTCCCCTAAAACAAATGAGACAATACTTGCTTTATATAATGGAAATGGTATTTGGAAGATCTAGGTTTTACTGCTACTTAATGGCCCTCCAAAGTTTGTAGCAAAGTTATTTTATCTGAATGAGGGAAAAGCAACCCTTTCTTTTCTGCCTTGTGATTTGTTGCTGTTGTTGTTTATGAAAGATAACACCAGGATCAAAGTCTATTTCTATGTTCTGGTTTCAGCTCGAACAGTTAGTAGCTAGAACAGTGCTGTGTTTTGGATTCAGTGTGAGATTTGATATGAAAAGAGTGTTGATAATACACTGATGTTTTCAGTTGCTAAGAAATCAAGGACTTTCCAGCTCCCCATGTCCTGCCCATGCACAGGTGTACAGGAAGCTGGGAGACAGCACGACCAGAGCACCAGACCCAAACTGGCCAATGAAATATTCCATATCATGTAATGTCATGCTCAGTATATAGAGGAGGGTCGGCCAGGAAGGGGGAGGAGGGGGTTCTCTCTCACTTTTGGGATTGCATTTCAGGTCTTGATTCCTCTGGGATTGCTAGCTGGGAACAGGCTGGGTATCAGTCGGAGGGTGGTGAGCAACTGCATTGTGCATTACCCATTTGTACTTTCTATTACTGTTATTTTATTTCAATTATTAAACTGTTTTTATGTCAACCTATGAGTCTCCCTACCTTTACCTCTCCAGTTCTCTCTGCCATCCCCTGGGCAGGCAAGTGTGAGTGAGTGAGCGTGGCGTTTGGCTGCCGGCTGGGTTTAAACCATGGCATTTTATCTGCATCCTTTTGTTTTTGTCTAATTTTACTTCAAACCATGACTCTATTGCAGGATACTGCAGAGACCTCAGTTTAGAGGAGGAGGGATATTATGTGTGAAACATTGCAGGTCTCAACAATTTTGCCATTTAGGTATTTCATCTAGAAGGATAATTTGTACCTGTGGTAACACCACTCTCAAAACCAGAGCAGAAGCAACCTTAGGCAGAAATAAGCTATGGTTTATGTCAGATAGTAAACTCTGGAGTCATTTGCATACCTACCTACAAAATGAGGTGGCTGCATAGGACTTGGTGAGGTTGTAGCTGGCACAAGTACCTAAAGCTTCCATTGAGAGATATACCTCAAGCAAAGATGGTTTTTACTACTGGGTTATGAAGTTGCAACACTAGTGAAACTTCAGGTTGCTTTAGTTGATAAAAACACCTTAACTAATGCTTGGTTAGGTGACATTTTATGAAAGACAGTTAAAACTTGCATGAGGCTTCCCATAGTTTCAGCAGTCCTATTTGACTGGCATGATTGAGAAATTCAGGCCCTTATAATGCTAGGGTGAATGAAGGCTGGGCATGAAAGAGAGCCACGGTCAAGCCAAGGTCCCTTAAAAATCAGAGCTTTTTAAAATCTACCATTCTAATTGTAATGATGATTTCTGTGATGTGGGTCCTTATCTCCAGCTAGTTTCACAGCAGGACAGCAAATGATTTTCTGACACTACTGCTCTAATCTAGTTTCAAGTAAATAGTGGAAGTTTCAAAGAGGAATGACAAATCTTTTCACCACTTCTGTCTTCTGAATACAGAGCACAGACAAAGCATTTATGGTATTTTAAAATTCTATTGGTTCAGGCTGTATTTATTGAAAACAGTCTTTCCTACCTGTAAGTCTTGTCCGTGGAGAATTTTGTATTTTAATGAATGCGTTTATTTTTATTTAAAAAAAATAAGATTACTTTTATATGAAGAAAGCTCCAAATAATAAGCAAATACTGGTAAATGAAGAAGGTGAATGGGTTCTGTAAAAAACACTCATTATTATGGAGGGTACTGAATTGTAAAATATGTACTTTTCATATAGCATATACACTGCTTAACTACTCCTCAAGGCAACCATCTGTTTTTATTTATCTAGAGTGAAAGCAATAAAATATTATTAAACTGTCAAAATTTATTTTTCCTCCTATTTAAAAACAGAAAAATATTGCTTTGAATTGGGAAAAGTATCTATTGCAATCGAAAAAAATATGAAAACTCTGTGAAGGTTGGCTTTCAAAACCTTTCCAGAGGGGTAAACTCAGTTAGAAAATAAGAAGAAAACAACACAGAATAATTACATCAAGATAGTTCTTCAGAACACAGTGTCTTGTTCGTACTACTCTGCATTTCATTAAGCTAGTACTTAGTAGCATTAAACGGTATCAGATAAACTTGCATGTCTATTTGCTGAGTGATATAGAACAAGCAGTGGTCACGCAGTAGAACAAATTATTGTTTCTAAGAGTCATAATCAATAATAAATTTTATATAATACTAATGCTATTTTAGATTATTATGCTAAGCTAAAGTATACAGCTACTAAAATCTCGTTTCTTTTAGAGGAAGCTGTTAGCTATCCCAGCATGTTGACATTTGTGATTTTGCTTCCCACTGATCTAAATAGCATCAATCTTTCATCCCTCTCCTTCTACAAATGCAAGACCCACCTTTCAAAACAATAATTTTTTTATTTAGCACTTTTAAAAAGTTTTGAGTCTGAAACCAGGATCAGGTTATGTATTTAAAGAATTCTGGCTTTTACGAAGAGAACACCTCCTACTTACATTTTATAAGCTTTTATACCTACAAAAATGGATTTAATGAGACAATTTATTGAGCAACTATATTAACCATCTATCAATGATTAATCATTCTGCCAAAGTATCTTAACAGATCATAGCTTCAGCCTTGTTTGCCTTTGTCATGCAATATTAACATACCATCTGGGAAGTCTGGGTGGCAAAGTTGCAAGTCTTTGCAAGTTCGGGCTGGGTTATTCTGAGTGCCCATTGGATACTTCATATGCTCAATGTCTTGCTTCAGTGAATTCAGTGAACCGAATATCTCTTCCATGCCATCAGAATAATCCAGAATATTATCACCAGCATCAGATAACATGTAATCAGGAGATCTTCTTGTTTTTTTGGGTGACTGGATCGGCAGCGGCTGGATTACCTCACCCGGAGGACCCTGCGTGGAAAACAACGTATCTGGTTACCTTTTCTGTTTGTTTTTCAGCTGCATAAATACACAGATGAAGACCACAGAATGTGACTCGGAGATGATTTGAATAGGCTTTCTTCAAATTCTTTATTTCACTTATTTCCTTCACATTTATGCCTGTATGCTTTGATTTACTTGCAGAAAAAGATAACTGTAGAAGGCCAAATGCTTGTTTTGCTGTAAACTTTTCTCACTACACTGCAGTGTGGGGAAGAGTGTGCTGCCCTCATATAAATTAAGTGTGCAGAAGTAACTTGGGATTGCCTTTTTATCCCTGGCAATTCCCTCAAGCACAGGCATAGCCTCTGACAAATGAAAACTGTGGATGTTTCCTATGATAAAACTTTAAAATTCCACTTGGGGTCTGTAAAGCAATATTTCATTTCAAGAAATTGAAACGCTTCATTCAGATTTGGACTGTTTTCATTTTGGATTTTTATGATATGAAAAAGAAATAGCAGAAACTGGAGAGTATCAACAGGGGGATACCAATATCATTCAATTTTCTGTGCTTCAATATAACACATTAAATAATTATTGCGAGGGGTTTATTTGTTTGATTGTGGGGGGGGTTGTATTTGGGGTTTTTTTAAGTTTCTAATTCCTTTTCAGTGCAGACAGTGTATTTCTGTGCCTGGTGGATTTGTGTTTCCTGAAAAATTAATTTTTAAACAATTGTTAACGTTTTCCTTATCTGCAAGTTCACAAATGCTGTTTTCTAGCGTTGTCAAAATGGGGTGGTCCTGCCAGTGTAATGTGCATGCATGTCAGATAAGAGTCTTACTTACTGGAGGACCAGGTGGACCAGGTAACCCACTGTCACCCTTTTGACCAGCAGGACCCTATAAAGCAATGAAAGAATTGCAGTGTGGATCGTGATACACAATGTTAAAAAAATAACACACACAAAAGTTAAGCAAGAGAACAAAAGACAGAGAGGAGAATTACTCACACTGGATCCTTTGGAACCTTTTGGACCTTGGGGACCCTATGGGCAAGAAGAAATAACTGTAGTTGGAGTGTATTCCACATAACACAGGAGTGTTCTGAAGAGGAGGACTGGATGAAGTTACTTACAGGTAAACCAGGAGGACCAGGGGGTCCGAGTGGACCAGCAGGACCAGAAATTCCCTAAGAGAGAGTAAGAGAATAAGCACAGAACTGAAATATTTTACATACTAGACTGGATTAAAAAATGAATATCTATGAAAAAGGTAGTCCTACGAAGCATCCAACCCTGATGAGTTCTGATTTAGGCCATTTGCTAGGGTCCAAAATAGTTTGTAAGTTTAAAATATTACTGACAGTTTGAGTTGCTTGTAGTTGTTCCTACACACAGTAATTGTAGTCCCAACTGTGTTCCCCTTCAGACTGGCTTGGAAACCTCACTTTTTACATAGTGTCTTAAAACATAGCTTATTAATTCAGAGAAAGGAAGCTACTTCAGGTAGTGCCGTTGATAAAAATGATGACATTGGCGCTCCTAGTTTTATCTTGTCCTTAACTTAGGTGTTATGTGCTTCCTTCATCTTCTGAAGCACTCTTATGATCTCATTTTAAGCTGTTTAACTTCACTGTGTTTGTACAATATCTAGGAAAGTTTTAATGTCTAGCAGGAGGCTCTAGGTGTTAAATATTTATAGCAACTTTATGTCTCTTGAAAGACTGGAATATGTACTCTTTGCTTGCATGGAACTTGAATAAAAACACAAGTTTGTTTTACTCACTGCATCACCCTTGGCTCCAGGAGATCCCTGTGGGCCAGGAAGACCCCTGTCACCCTTTTCACCCTGTTCACCTGGAGGTCCAATCAGCCCAATCAAACCAGGGTGACCCTAAACAAGATAGGAGAAAATATAGTTAAAACTCAATATATATAAAAGTAAATATGCTTTGCAAACACACAAATTAGAGCTTTCAAATGTCATCACTGTTGCTAGTCAACAATTAACCCAAAACCAAATTATTCTGAAAGCATATTCATTGTTGTTAGTTGGCCTTTTAGGCTCGGAGATTATTTGTAAGTTGTGACTGCTTATTCAGTGAAAGAGATCTAAGAGCAACGTAGTCCTTACTGAAACCAATACAGAAATAACAATACCTGTGGGTACAAATTTCATCCCAACTTTCACATTTAGATGCTATAAGCATATTATAGTTATACATTTGTTTCCACATGTAATATAGCTGTATAAACAGCTGATCCAAGCATGTAAACAAAAACTGAAATTCACAAGATATAATCATATTCATACCCCTTTCTCTATACTGTTTTTCTCTGATACACAAGCAAGCAATAAATTGCTGGGACTCCATTAAAAAATGCTATCCTGGATGTCTCAATTCATTACTTCAAAAGAAAGTATTACAGCTGTTAAATATTTACATTTTGTTGTCTTAAAATAAAAATATCTAATTTTTATTTCTACTTAGTTTGCTTTTGTAAAACTAACAGTTCTCTTTACATCAATATCTTTGGGATTTTCATTGCAAGGAAGAATCACGTGGTCAATGGATTACCACACAGGCAGTAATCTTTTTCATTCTATATATCTCCAGGATATTAGATGTGGCTTAAAACTGCACAATTACTATTAAGGCTATGGAAAGCTGACAGACAGGGTAAGTTGTTTTGCTTTCTGATACAAAAACCCTAGTGTTTCTTTCTGCTATTTTTATACAGACTTTTAGACTGGGTCAAACGTACAAACAATGAATAAAGTATACCTTCTCTCCTTTGGAACCTGGATCTCCTTTCAGGCCAGGCAAGCCAGGTGGACCCTAAATAAATCAAGGGAAGTAATGTTAGAATAAGTTTTAACATACTGCACAGATCATGTTTGCTTGAAATATTATTAAAGGTAGTGTAGGTCAAAGTACAGAGTCATTCAGTGGTTGATGGTTGTGATTCATGGCATATGATTTAGGGCCCAAGATAAAGTTTAAATGTATTTTTAAAAAGACATAATGATGCTACTGTAACATTTTAATTACTTTATAATTAGGAATCTATAAAGGGTTGTTTGATTAGAATCTAATCTAAGAAGCAGAGGGTCAACTGAATTCTTAAAAGAGCACTGAAAGTGTCCAGTGAAGCAAGTGATATTTAAAAAAAAAATTCATGCAATTTTTGTTGATTAACTTAACTTTGGTTGTGGTCACATTACATGCTTTCAATTATTACTTCCACTTTAATTGCCGTACCTTGTTTTAGTTGCTTATTTTAGTCATTTCTTTCGTGAGACAGTGGAAAGTATCCTTTTAATTTGTTTTCTCCCAGTTTACTACAGCTCAGAAAGATTTTTGCAGAATATAAATTAGGTTGCTTATAACAACTGCTCCTCAATATTGTTTTGTTGGAGAGCTACCTCATATTTTGTTTCAGCACTTGGAGCATTGTCTCGGGATTATGGTTTCCTTGATTTGCCACCTGAAATCCCTGTATGACCATGAATGATGCATTTAAATCTATATTTTCTAAATATTCGAGTCTTTTCTACTTGACATTGCAGGCTTAGTTAATGTGATCTAGGTGTGCTAGGTCCACTTGACATGTACAAGTTTATGGCTCTTTGTCACTTTTCTGAATGTGATTAGTTACACAAATTACTTAAGTTTTGCAATACTAGTCTGGGCAATCCTAAATGCTTTTAGGAACTGCCTTAGTCTGTTTGGGCCTCAACTGCTTGTTTGTTGCATAGGGATAGTACCCCTACCTTACAGAGGTGTTAAACTGTTACCTTTATAGGTACTTACATGATTCACATCATATAAGCAGCTTACAATTTTTAGTTTTTATTTACAAACCATTCTTTATGCAGCACAGTAAAGACATGTTACTTTATGAAAGTAAGAAATGCTCTTCATCCAAATTTTATCTGTGGTTGTCCCTAAATGTTACTCCGTGGAGCTAGATTTCTGTAAACAGAAATATGCTGGGGCAGGAGACAGAGCTGTGAACAACCAACACAGTGTCAACAGAACCATTCTACCAGCCCTCCCACATTTCTGGGGTGGGTGTGGGGAGGGGACAACCCAAACCCACTCATTTTTTTTCAGGTGATTCCAATGTAAACTGATGCTTAGAGAATCTATCGGAAAACTCCATTGCAGCTCTTGCTACCTGGGAAACCACTGCGCAGGATAAACACATTCACATGGATAGATCTTACTTTCTGCATATCCCTTGCAAAAACCACTGAATAATGTTGTTCTTATAATTTGACACAAGCTTCTTTTCCCTGACAGTGCTCTTTTAATCTTTGCTGGGGTCATAAGAGCAATCCATGAAAGATACTATTTTACCTATAGTCAAAAATACAGCTGAATAAAAGGCACAGAAGAAGATTATATATGAAACTTGTTTAAATCTCCTTGGTTTATTTATTCTCGAGCTTTTTTTTTTTTAAAAAAAATTTTAATCCTTATTTATAATTTTAGAAGAAATTTGAGGGATTTGAGAAATCTTTTAAGGTTCCTAAGAATGGCAGTGCTGGTTTTGTGTAATTTGTGCAGAATAAGGTGAAAGATTCCGGCCATGCAGTGCATATGCAAGCACAGAAAAGGAAGCAATTTCTCAGAGGCTATTAATCTCATACTGAACATGTATGCATTAGGCGTAGAGCTGCTAGACTAAGTCAGTATCTCATCACTACCAGTCTCCTGCTGGCAGCAGACATCTGTGAAGTTATGATATGGATAGCAGTAATAAGTGACCTTTTCAACCTGGCACAGATTCAAAAGTGCCGTAACACTTCATGTACAAAATATTATTCAGTGCGTATCCTTTCCATCTCTACTTCAGGATATCATTAGATGCAAAAGCCTAGGCAAATACATAATTCATGAATGAAATTTTTAAGCTTCTGGAATACAGAATCAGACTTTTTCACCTGCACTGTGTTTCGCTCTACTGCCAATCTGCTTTCATATTCTTCTGATAGCAATCTGCTATGGAGGGAGGGAGGGAGGGGAAGGAGGGAGATCTAATATCAGCAACTTTGACATACAAACTTCACTTTCTTAAAATCCAAAATAAAGTTGAAGTTGCAGCAGTGCACCATAAAAAAGTTCTGTTGAGCTGACAAGAACCTTATGCATTTGGGAGTATATAGTTCATTAATACACTCAGCTTCAGATTTGAATTGAATATTTAAAGCTCTCAAATGTTGGAAGAGAGATCTTCTGGTGATGTATTTGGAGGCTTCTGGTGACCAACATGTGGGAAAGGGATTGCTGAATAACTGACTTTGAGAT
Source organism: Athene noctua (assembly GCF_965140245.1). Classification (NCBI taxonomy): domain Eukaryota; kingdom Metazoa; phylum Chordata; class Aves; order Strigiformes; family Strigidae; genus Athene; species Athene noctua. The sequence continues at coordinate 22,603,549 of NC_134041.1, forward strand.
TTCAGCACAGAATTGTAACTGAGGAGATCAGTTTTCCATTCCCTGATTTGTCTCCCATGCATTTTATTTGTAAATTGAGCACATAACTAAGAAAACATGGTGGTGATCCCATCATAAACTCTTTGGAAAGAAAACATTTTTACTATGGGCTTAGCACAGGGGAGTCCTTCCTTGCAACTTCTCATTCATTGTTCCCAATCTCTGACTTACAAGCAATATGTTGTTATCCATGAGAGTTTAGACAAAATGAGAATGTTAAAATGAAGGGCAAAGAGCAATAGTGTAAGGTTTCCTCAGTACCTTATTTGCTCATTATTGTTTTCTAAGGGACAAAGAAAAATGAAGTTATATATATTTGTAATACCATACATAATTATATACACAGAAGTGATCAGTAGATGGACCTATGCACTAGATCACTGTTAGTCAGAAAAAACCCTTTCTAGTGTGTGGGGCATAAAAATACATGTTCTGAAACTCTTTGTTATAGGTTAAGTAGTTGCATGTTTGGAACATTTTTGGAAATGTAATCAGTTACCCAAACGCTTTCACCTGTGAAAGTGTTTCAGTCAATTAAAGAAAAGGCAATTACTCCTGTTCACATATTCACGTGAAAGTGAAAGACTGGTTTAGGGTAAAAGTCTTGATTTATGCATCATTTCAGTTTAAATTCCCCATTTTTTCCACTTTCATTTTTATATACTGGTAAAGTCTGATATGAAAATTTTATAGCTGATGTTCAGATTCTGAGTTCTCACTGGGGAGGCAGGAATGCTTTTGGAAAGATTTTGAATACAGGTATATAGCTTAAGTGCAGAAAACAGTGACTTTCTGCTAAGAACTGACTTGTACATTCAGTTTTCTGTAAATTCACAGACATGCGTTTTCTGGTGCTTTTTCTGTTTTGGTACTGAAAGAAAGGGTACTCACCAGAGGCCCGGGAGGGCCATCCTGACCTGGCGCTCCAGGTAGACCTTGTTCTCCCTAGAAAAAAACAAAGTTTGCTTTACCAGAGGGTGTACGAGAAATACAACATTTAAAACATTATTATAAACTTTGCTTACTTACCACAGGGCCAGGAATGCCCCGGAGACCTTCTGGGCCAGGTTTTCCTGCAGGTCCCTGTGGGCCAACTGGACCTGTTTTTCCAGGAGCCCCTTCTGCACCAGGTTCACCCTAGGGAGAACATAAGCAACAGGTTAGAGAGGAAGAGCTGACTAAGCTAGGCACTGTAGGGATATACAAGCTGCAAAACGAGAGCAAGATTTCCTCACTCCATTTTTTAAAAGCTGTTCTAAAACAGTGTTTTGCAGAGGACAGTTTTCTGAACAAAATGTTGATATCCACATATAAAGATGTGGTGCCAGCAAAGCATGCTCAGCTTTCTTTTCCACAGGGGTGAGCTAAGTTGGGCCTGCACTGGTTAGTCCACCAGGTACTCCATTATGTGTTGCTACTAATTCTGTGTCTTAATTTAGATTTCACAGTTTACCTATTATTACTTTGGCAAATTTCACACTCAGTGCATGATAAGCAATTTACTTCACACTTACATCTAGTTCACATTTTCATGGTCCTAAAAAAAATAATTCTTGAATGTATTACCTTTGCACCTTTTTCACCTTGTCTGCCTTCAGCACCAGTTGCTCCAGGAGGTCCCTGTAAAACATGGAGACTGAGCTCATAATCTCAGTTTTCTAAGATATTGCCAGTGGAAAAATTCTGAGAGTGCAATTTCCACTGTATTAGTAAGTAGTAAATGCTAACAAAAGATAATTACATTTCTTTCTTGACATTTTATTTATGGGATAAAAATCCCAACCTATCGTATAATCTCTGTTTCCCTTTATAAAATTTTCTGGGCTTTCAGAATATCTGAAAGAATATATATCACCTAACACCTCTGATATGCTGATATTAAAAACAAAGAAATAGCCTGGAAAAAAATCAAAACACTATATAAAAGGAAAAAAACAATGATAATTTACTTATACAATAACAGTTTTAACAGTTTGTTTTGTACTGGCTTCTACCTATAGCACTGTAGTTTATCCACTGATTCCAAAAGGGCCTGTCATTCTACTGTGTACAGAATAGCATATACTACTTTATTCTCTTAGTCATGGATGGGCTCAGTAAGCCTGCTGATTACATTTGGACAGCCAAAATTTGATATATGCCTTAATATTATCCAGTAAATATGAAACAAACAAAAAAAATCATGACTAGAGGTTGTAAGGAATGAAACAAAGACACTGACTACAAATAACTTTTGGTATCAGGTTTCCTGATATTTCTCTACAAAATCTCTATTTGGCTATGTAGAGATGAGATAAGTTTCAGTTGAAGGCCACAAAACAGTAGTTCCAGTTGTACAGCAGCACTGTGACTACCTATTGCTGATTCCACCCATCTTTCATTTTCTTATGGTTTCAATGAAAAATAAAGACATTTTTCTCCTCCAAAACATCAAGGGCTGATTTTTCAGGTCAGAGAATTAATATTCATAGCTTCAGTTATAAACAGAAGCAGTATCTAGAATCTAACGTACTCTTCTGAAAATGGTTCTCTTATATATACTTAGTTCAGAAAAGATGCGAAGATAATGGACCAACAGTTTTCCTACAAGGTTAATTTTTAGCGTGGGAAATGTCTTTATACAAGTAGCTATTTTGTGCCAACCAATGAGCAGCTTAAAGCAAAATGAAAGAAAAGTGACCATGATCAAATACAAGGTGATTTTCTGAATCTATAAAGTTTACTTCCTGAGACATATCTGTTTGTTAATGAAAAAAGCAGTTTGTCACATAGAAAATTAAAAACAAAAAGTTCTGAGGACCAGCAACAAGAAAAAAACTTTTTACTGTTTTTGACTTCATAACAACAGAAAAAAAATGCAGGGCCCTAAAAGTAAAGCACTAAACCACATTCTTTATTTATCCTATTCTGTCTAACAGATAAGAACTGTTCTTCCAGTCAGGCATCTACCTGTATGCTTTGTGAGCTTATGGCTTTAGACCAGAGTTGACCTAATAGCAATTTTTTATACTAGAGCTGAATCTAGCCAAAACTTTTTATAGCCTGATATATTTCACCACCCACTACTATTGGCACATACCTTGAGCGACTCCACCAGTTTTAATTCAATTCCTGGGAATTTATATTCATCTTATAACTATTTACATAGAAGTATATTAAGATCATTCATTTGCTTCTGAAATTAAGCTTTCTCCAGGGTGGAACTGAACATCTGCAGCACTGTATGAACCTTTTGGCCAACAGAGATAGTTCAGGCTTTCCATCAAAGGTAATGCAAAATGAACTGAATTACCCACAGTGGTCTTTCTTTGGTCATTTGTTTTGGGTATCAACAGGTTGTTCTCTTTGGTATTTTTAAGAGCTGTAAGTGGTAAAGGATTTAGTGTTACTTCTTCAAAATATAGAGAAGCTAAAAAGTCCTGGCTAGGGTGGTCCAACAGCTGACTTTAAAACAGGAAGAAAAATTTAAATCACTACTTTTCCAGTAATAATCTCTGATGCTACATCCCTCTGTGTAGGTTGTAATCAGTTGGGTGGATCACAGTTTGCAGGGATAACAAGATAAATTATTAGGAGGTATATAAACAAACACAGGAACATTTTTAGGAACAGGACTTTGTTTTTTCTTTTTTTTTTTTTTTTCCCCGTACATGGATTAATTTATATGCCCATTGTCTTTACTGCTTGAAAATTCCTTGCACTCAAGTTTCCACATGGATTATAATCTACCCTACTTAAGAAACTGAAAAGGGTTGAGCATGGTAGTTTGTATTTGAGAAATATGGTCTCCACATAATCTAGAAATGCAGCTGCAACATGAATTAGCAGAGGTAAAAACACCGTGATCGCTAAATTACAAATACAATGAATCATGATTGCTAAACAAAGGGGGTGCATTCATTATCAAACAATGCCAATGCTGCACCAAGCACAAAGCAGCTAAATGAACTGCTCTTTCTAACAGGCTGTGATTGCTGGCATGGCACAGATGGTGCTTCTACAGAGGAAGACTACTAATTATTATTTATCTTACCTTCCTACACATGACTTGTTGGAGTGTCTGGTAAATTTTAACTGAGAGAAAAGATCTCAATAACAATAATTTTAAATTAATGCATGGCTCTCCACTCTCACCACCCCAGCTGCCATGATGATTTTTACGATCATTAAGATTGGACATATTGCCTGATACATTTTATGCAGAACCGAGAAGACAAAAGAACTCATACAGAAACGAACTTTTCCTCAATTTTTGTTACGTGAAACGATTGGACATTTTTGTCTGCTCTTCCACATTTCATAATTTCATTCAAATAATTTAAAACTGTTGTTTATAGCTGTCTGTCATCTGAGTAAAAATATGATTTCCAACACAGAAAGCCATTACCACATTTCATCAGTCTGTTCAGATAGGAACCTGGCCTATTGTTAGGTGTTCTGTGCATTTACAATCAGGAGAGAAAATCAGCTTAATTTTTAAGTGGTGTGTGCACCCTGCTGAGGCAGCATGATGCTGTAGCCAAAATGGAAAAAATCTCCTTCATAGAAACACTTTTTTTCTAGGTTATTTAAAATTGTATATAAAGGCAACTAACCAAATAAACTTCTGCTTCTCAAAATTTAGAGACTGGTTTTGCTGCAGTATTGACATCTTTTATTGAAAGCAGGCAGTATGCCCTCCAGTTGAGAAAAAAAAAAAAATCTATCTTAGTCTTGCACTTTAAATTCTAACATTTTTAGATTGATATATGGAGCCTTATGTGTATGTGATCTAAACATCTAATTGACTATAATAAAGAAAACAGCCAAACAGCAGAAAACACAGATGAAGGGCCTAGCAGACTGAAAGCTTGAGAGGAACATAAGCAAGAAGTACAGTGTTGATTTTTATTGAATGTAGATATTGTTTTAAGAATGAGTGTTTGATGGTGTATTTTCCTTATGCTCTTTTAAACAATTGTCAGATAGAAATCAATTAATTCAAATTAGAGATGTTACCCAGTACGCTATAGCAAAACAAAAAAGTTCCAAAAGTATGTGCAAAGAATTAAGTTTCAGAAAATAGTAACAACATAACTGTAGAGTTGTTCAGTCTTTGTAACAACATTTCTGTATAGGCAGGCTTTGGATCAGGAGGCTTTTTGAGATGTTCCACTTCTCATTGATCACAACTCATTTATCTCCTGCATTGGAAGGAGAAACTGGAAAACATTACACTTCTTCAGAAACAGTCTTCACATAGTATGCTGTTGGTCACTGCTAACACTATTATGAGCAACAAGAAAGCTGTATAGCTGAGAACTCTCGCTGACAAACCTATATCAATTTGTCAACTCCTTGGTTGTCTTAGATAGCTCCAACAACAACATTAACTTTATAAAGCAGGTTTTTGTCTTTCAGAATGTTTAAGAACACTTCAGAAACCTCATCCTTCTGTGAGGTTGACTAATTAAATTTGTTTCTTTTTTTGCAGATAGAGAAATTCAGATGGCAGTAGTACAAATGTTTAACATGCATGGATTCGAAAAGGGGTTCCCAGTCCCAAAGCTGTACTAGACTGTCTGTTCAGCTTGGAATGTAATATACATAGATATAATGCCTCAAGTTTTCTAGAGGACCTGGGCTGATTTCCATCAGTGGAGAACTTTTCAAGGGATTTGATAATGGAAAGCCCACAGTGAGAAGAAGATGTGCTGATGAAGAGCAGCCATTCTCAAATCAGACAGAACTGGTAAGGCTAGAGTTGGGTCCTGGATAGCTGATAAGACAAGTCAGTGGCCTGCTGTCGACTACCTTTACCAAAAAGCCTATTATGTTGGATATTTTTATAAATGTAAAGTAAATATGACAGCTGATGAAGTGGTAGCTATTGTGTCTAGTCTCTGAGGTCTTGATCTAGCAAGATGCTTAAATGGACACTGAAATCTGCAAACTGAAACAAATGCATGTTTCCTACTAAGCTTGTATACTATGTTGAATTGGGAATACTAGGAAAGTTGATCAATTTTTCAAGTAGCTATAACAAATTTCTTTAAATAGTATAAGTTTACTTTAAAGTTCTTTCATTTTTGATGACTTACAAAAAATGTAATTATTGGAAACACTATATTTAACTGCTGATGTGCATTCTTCAGAAAGATGATACAAAACTGTTAGCACTGGCCAGTTAGAATGCTGACTTTAGCGCTAAAATATTGTAGTTTAATTGCCATTCTATAGTTATGAAAGAATATATGTATAAAATATATATTATGCAATTGTTAGCTTCATTTTCCGTTTGACTTCAATAACAATTAAGACGTGCTTTTACTTCTACACTACTCATTGACATTCTGCTATCAGTATGCTGACTATGTAATCAGTAGCTGATTATTTCTGTCTAAGAAAGAGTAGCAAATGCTACTGAGTACATTCCTTTTATTTTAGAACTATATCTTTATTGGGGGTTATCACGTGTAAGACAACTTTTTTAAATCGAGGGAAATGTTTTCCCTAAATACTTCCAACATTTACTCCTATGTTTTTGTTAATATAATCTCATTAAAAGTTGTAAACCAAGATAGAAACCTATATTTTGTATATAGAAATTATTGAGCATAGTATTTTACTTCATTGACAAGATACTCTTTAAAAGAATTACTATTTTTTAAATTTATTACAGGACATTTTATAATTGAATTAAAAAAAAATAAGAGTTTAATCAATACTAAACTAGTTCCTGAAAGTCTGTTCCAATGAATATGTATTTTTAAATTGGTGTTTTGGTCACCGATCCTCTCTTGCATTGAACTAGAGAATCTGGCCTTCCATTTGTTAATGACAAAAGCACTTGGGCTATACGTTTCTGTCCTGGTTCAGCTAGGATAGGGTTAAGTTTCCCCAGCAGAGAGGGGGAAGGGATCTCCAGCCGGGTTATTCACACCATGCTGACATCAGGTCTGGCGTGGCAGCGCGGGAAGCTTTCCTTTGTGGCTTTGGTCCTGGGAAGCACATGCGGCGGGCTGGCTGTGTTGACTGCGGTATTTCTCTATATATTTTTGTCTTGTTTACTGTTATTACTGTTTATTATTGTTATTATTGCTATTGTTGTTGTTCAGATTGTTATTTATTACACTGTTTATTAAATTTCTCCTTATTTCAGTCCCGGGGTTTGTGCCCTTCTCGGTCCGAGGGTGGGGGAGGGACAACAGCAACGTGGTCTCCAGTCCCGGCAGGGTCTAAACCAGCACAGCCTTCTTTGGTGCACCAACGTGGGGCACAAGAGGGTTGAAATAAGGCTCAAAAAGGGACAGATCCTGACCAGAGTGTGTTGGAGCAATCTGTTGGGTGCAATTTTTTCTGTTTGTATTTGTACTGTTTGATAAGAAAATGTTTGCAATGCTGGCCCACTTGTTTGTGTGGTGGGGCTGGATTATTCCTTATATCCACTGTGTGTTCCCAGTGCTGGTGTTTGTTGGTGGAAAATGTATAAAGGGGATTGTTTTGTTATACTGGCTCCTGACTGCTTATAATGCCTTTGTATCGCTGTTGGTGGGGGTGGGCCGGTACCTGTTTGCTGCCTGGGCTTTTGTTAGGGGTCTCACCTCCTCTATGGGTGAGCCAGGGGAAGAGATCCTCTCGGGTTTTGAGAGTTTCAATTATCCTTGGAGCTTTCAGGCCAGTGTATTTGCAGCACAATGCTTTCTGGGTATCTGCCAGATCTTGTTTTGGGCCATGCGGCACTTCTCTAACAATAGCAGTGCCCGGAAACCTGCCCCGAGGTCAGATAATAGTGAGTGGCAAGGGGTGTGGGAAAGGATGGGCAAAGGCCTGAGTCGGTGGGCACCTCCAATGCTTTGGAATTTCACTCCTGAACAAATGCAGAGCCCTGATAAACTGGAGGAGTGCTTAGAAGGGGTGTGTTACCAATCAGGCAAAACCCAGGAGACACAACTCTGCGATGTGTTGGGGACTTGCCCATGCCTACCGTGGCCTCTTTAATACCACCCACTGCCCTCAAGGGGGAGAAAGGGCTGCAGGACCTGAGAGTGAACTTACTGGTACAGCAGCTGGGCCAGGGGGACAGGCAGAGTCAGTCTCAGTCACCTCCACCAGCACAGCAGCTGAACCAGAGACCCAGCCAGTGCCGGTGTCAGTTGCCCCGATACAGAAAACCAAATATACCAGAAAATCAGCTCACAAAGTGGGGGATGGGGATAAGCCAGGCCCAGGACGGGAGCAGGAGGAAGGGCCAGTGGTGATCGTCCGATCTCTATCCCTGACTGAGCTGCGAGATATGCGGAGAGATTTCGGCCGCCTGGGAGGCGAGCGGATTTGCACCTGGCTGCTCCGATGCTGGGACAATGGAGCCAGTGCTTTTGAAATGGAGGGGAGAGAGGCCAAGCAGCTGGGATCTTTGGCCAAGGATGCTGGCATTGATAGGGAAATAGGGAAACAGACTCAAACCCTCAGCCTTTGGAGGCGACTCCTGCTCAGTGTAAGGGAGAGGTACCCCTACAAGGATGATATCCTATGTCAGCTAAGCAAATGGACCAGCATTGAGAAAGGCATCCAGAACCTCAGGGAACTGGCTGTGTTTGAGATGATCTATGGTGATCTGAATGATGAGCAGTCACCGATGGACCCACATCAGGCCCCTTGCACACACTTGATGTGGCAAAAGTTCCTGAAGAGTGCACCAGAAGCACACTCGAAAGCATTGGCAATAGTGTCCTGGTGGACAGACACCCACACTCTAACAGTGGATGGAGTGGTTGGCGAGCTCCGGCAATGTGAGGGAAATCTCCCTTCATCCCAGCATTCCTGGGTTTCAGCTGTGGAGGAACTGTCTTAGAGGGTCCAGAAAACGGAAGAGGACATGTCCTACGTTCCACCTGCACGGGCCAATGTCTCAGCCATTAGAAGTAAACGTTTCCCCACCCAAGAGAAAGGCAGCAGAAGGTACACACCACGAGGCACCCTGTGGTTTTTCCTCCGCGACCATGGAGAAAACATGAGGAGGTGGGATGGACAGCCTACTGCTGCCCTGGCTGCACGAGTAGAGCAGCTGAAAGGGAAGACCATCACAAAAGGGGAGTCCTCCAAGAAAAGCACAGCTCTAGTGTCCAGCTGGAAATCCCCCAGGCAGAATAGAATGGCCAACGTTATGTCTGACCCTCTTGAGGAGACCAGTGAATCATTCTTACAAGAAGTGAGTGATGATGAGCAGGATTAGAGGGGCCCTGCCTCCAGCCAGGTGGAGGAAAGGGATAATCGGATTTACTGGACAGTGTGGATCCAATGGCCTGGCATGTCAGACCCACGAGTATAAGGCTTTGGTGGAAACTGGCGCTCAGTGCACCCTGATGCCATCGAGCTACAGTGGGGTTGAATCCATCTGCATCTCCGGAGTGACAGGGGGATCCCAACAGCTGACCCTATTGGAAGCTGAAGTGAGCCTAACTGGGAAGGACTGGGAATAGCACTCCATTGTGACTGGCCCAGATGCCCCGTGCATCCTGGGCATAGACTATCTCAGGAGAGGGTACTTCAAAGACCCAAAAGGGTACCGGGGGGCTTTTGGTGTAGCTGCCCTGGAGGAGGTTGAACAGTTGTCCACCTTACCCGGCCTCTCAGAGGATCCCTCAGTGGCGGGGCGGCTTAAGGTTGAGGAGCAGCGAGTGCTGATTGCTACCAGGACGGTGCACCGGCGGCAGTACCGCACCAACCGAGATTCCCTGGTCCCCATCCATCAGCTGATCCGTCAACTAGAAAGCCAGAAGGTGATCAGCAAAACTCACTCACCCTTCAACAGCCCTATATGGCCAGTGAGAAAGCCTAATGGCGAATGGAGGCTAACTGTGGACTACCGTGGCCTGAATGAAGTTACACCAGCAATGAGTGCTGCAGTGCCGGACATGCTCGAGCTCCAGTATGAACTGGAGTCGAAGCAGCCAAGTGGTACACCACGATTGACATTGCTAACGCGTTCTTCTCCATTCCGATAGCGCCAGAGTGCAGGCCACAGTTTGCATTCACTTGGACGGGTATCCAGTACACCTGGAATCGATTGCCCCAGGGGTGGAACCACAGCTCCACCATTTGCCGTGGTCTGGTCCATACTGCTCTGGAGAAAGGTGGGGCCCCAGAACACCTGCAGTACATTGATGACATCATTGTATGGGGGACACAGCCGAGGAGGTCTTTGAAAAAGGAAAGAAGATAATTGAAATCCTCCTGAAGGCCGGCTTTGCCATTAAGCAAAAGAAAGTTAAGGGGCCTGCAAGGGAAATTCAATTCCTAGGAAAAAAATGGCAAGATGGGCGTTGCCACATCCCAGTGGAGGTGATAAACAAGATAATAGCCATGGCCCTACCAACCTTTAAAAAGGAGACTCAGTCTTTCCTGGGCGCTGTGGGGTTCTGGAGGATGCACATCCCGAACTACAGCCTGATTGTGAGCCCTCTCTACCACGTAACCTGTAAGAAGAACGATTTTGAATGGGGCCCAGAGCAACAACAATCCTTTGAACAAATTAAGCGGGAGACTGCCCAAGCAGTAGCCCTCGGGCCAGTCCGGGAAGGGCAGGAGGTTAAGAACATGCTCTACACCGCAGCTGGGGAGAATGGCCCTACCTGGAGCCTCTGGCAGAGAGCACCTGGGGAAACCCGAGGCCGACCTCTAGGCTTTTGGAGCCGGGGATACAAAGGCTCTGAAGCTAATTACACACCAACTGAGAAGGAGATACTGGCAGCGTACGAAGGAGTTTGGGCTGCCTCAGAAGTGGTCGGCACTGAAACACAGCTCCTCCTGGCACCCCGACTGCCGGTGCTGGGGGGGATGTTCAAAGGAAAGGCTTCTTGCACACATCATGCAACAGATGCCACGTGGAGTAAATGGGTTGCGTTGATAACACAACGGGCTCGAATAGGGAACCCCAGCCGCCCAGGGATACTAGAGGTGATTACAAACTGGCCAGAGAGCAAAGATTCTGGGATGTCACCAGAGCAGGAGGTGACACGTGCTAAGGAGGCCCCACCATATAACGAGCTGCTGGATGAGGAGAAGCGATATGCCCTGTTCACTGATGGGTCTTGTCACATTGTGGGAAAACATCGACGATGGAAGGCTGCTGTGTGGAGTCCCACATGACGGGTCACTGAGGCTGCTGAGGGACAGGGTGAATTGAGCCAGTTCGCAGAGGTGAAAGCCATCCAGCTTGCTTTGGATATTGCTGAGCGGGAAAAGTGGCTAAGGCTCTACCTCTGCACCGACTCGTGGGCAGTGGCGAATACCCTGTGGAAATGGCTGCAGTAATGGAAGCAGAACAACTGGCAATGTAAGGGTAAAACCGTCTGGGCTGCTGAGGTGTGGCAGGATATTGCAGCCCGTGTGGAAAACCTCATGGTGAAGGTGCGCCGTGTGGATGCCCATGTACGCAAGTGTCTGGCCACTGATGAACATCGACACAACCAGCAGGCAGAGAAAGCTGCTAAGATTAGGGTGGCTCAGGTGGACTTGGACTGGCAGCGCAAAGGTGAACTGTTCATAGCCCCGTGGGCCCACGAGACCTCGGGCCACCAAGGTAGAGATGCAACATACAGGTGGGCTCGAGATCGAGGGATGGACCTCACCATTGACACCATTGCAGAGATCATCCATGAATGTGAGACGTGTGCTGCAATCGAACATGCCAAGCGGGTGAAGCCCCAGCGAAATGGAGAGCGATGGCTGAAATATAGATATGGAGAGGCCTGGCAGATCGACTACATCACACTGCTACAGACCAACTGAAGCAAGTGCCACGTGCTCGCAATGGTGGAAGTAACCACTGGATGGCTGGAAGCTTAGCCAGCGCCCCACGCCACCGCCCAGAACACCATCCTGGGCCTTGAAACCCAAGTCCTGTGGCGACACGGCACCCCAGAGAGAATTGAGTCAGACAATGGGACCCACTTCCGAAACAACCTCATAAATGCTTGGGCAGAAGAGCACAGCATCGAGTGGGTCTACCATATCCCCTACCACGCACCAGCCTCTGGAAGATCGAGCGCTACAATGGACTGTTAAAAACCACACTGAAAGCACTGGGAGGTGGGACCTTCAAAGACTGGGACATGCATCTAGCAAAGGCCACCTGGCTAGTCAACACAAGAGGATCTGCCAGTCGAGCTGGCTCGACTCAGTCAAAACCTCCACGTGCTGTAGATGGGGATAAAGTCCCTGTGGTGCGCATGAGGAATATATTGGGAAAAATGGTCTGGTTTAGTCCTGCGCCAGGCAAAGGTAAAGGCAAACCCATCCACGGGATTGCTTTTGCTCAAGGACCTGGGTGCACCTGGTGGGTGATGCAGGACGATGGAGAGGTCCAATGAGTACCACAGGGGGACTTGATTCTGGGTGAGAACACGCCGTGAATTATGCTGTGCCTCTGTTAGTTGTTGTTTTGTTGTTGTTAACTGCTAAATGGCAGCTGGACATTACACAGAGGGTATAGAATAAAGGGGTGGATTATGTCCTGGTTCAGCTAGGATAGGGTTAAGTTTCCCCAGCAGAGAAGGGGAAGGGATCTCCAGCCAGGTTATTCACACCATGCTGAAGTCAGGTCAGGCGTGGCAGCGCGGGAAGCTTTCCTTTGTGGCTTTGGTCCTGGGAAGCATGTGCGGCGAGCTGGCTGTGTTCACTGCAGTATTTCTCTGTATATCTTTTGTCTGGTTTACTGTTATTACTGTTTATTGTTGTTATTATTGCTACTGTTGTTGTTCAGATTGTTTATTACACTGTTGTATTAAATTTCTCTTTATTTCAGTCCTGGGGTTTGTGCCCTTCTCGGTCCAAGGGTGGGGGAGGGACAGCGGCAACGTGGTCTCTGGTCCCGGCAGGGCCTAAACCACCTCAGTTTCCCTTGACAGATTTCATAGCTCTAATCTAAACAGTATGTGCACAAATCCATGCTAGATTTACACACTCAATTACTATTATTACTTGCACCATAACTACATAGAGTTATAAAGTGTTCTAAGCATGCCTTTATCTGATCTGATACATGCACAGATCATTTCAGAAGTCAAGATCTGTAAAATATTAATTATAATTTAATGAACGTTTTTTAAAAATTGTACCAGTTTGAGAGACTTTATCAGTGACAATATCACAAGGTTTGCCATTCGTAGACTATGTTTTTTGCCTATTAATATATTTACTTCAGTCATTCATTTGACTATAGGAATTAATTCTGAAGATACTTCCAGTTTTATAAGGGAGAGACCAGTGTATCTATGGGATTAGAACTTTATGAAAGCCAGTGGTGGAAATATTTTTGGAAGAGTTGTTAGGTCTGAAAAATATTAATTAGGGTACACATTCTGTGGATGCTCTACTGCTCCACTTTTGTTTCATCTGTAGATTTAACCTTTTATTTTGATTTAGATGACCCAAGCAGTAATCAGCATGCTAGTCAATTCTCCCTTTTAAGAGTAGGAGTCTGGAACAGACTTATTTTTCTGACATGTACTTCCTAAATGGTATTTCTTCAAAGAAATTCACCACAGTTCTTGTCCATGAGACCCTTGCTCAGTCTGCAAGGCTCTAGCACTTATTATCAAAGCCTTTAGAGCATCACAGTAGAACAGTTTTGGTGGTTTTTATCTCACAAACTAATAGTACTCTTATTACTGTTATCCATCAATAACTAGGGAAAATAGTTTTTTCTTGGCCTTCACTTGATAGTTGAATGTCACTGTAAGTATGTTTCTGTAGCTGAAGTCTCTTAGATACAACGGGAATTTATGTATTTATGTCCGTGTCCTTCACTAGAATTTACCTCCTAGGGAAAGTTGGGGGAACTTCTTTGTAACTAGCAATACTAAACACAGATTGCTCAATCTGAAACTGGTAATAAACATAATTTCAGAAGACCAAGCAGTGAAACTGAGTTCAGGTCAGTTCCAAAATAAAGGGACATGAAAATGAATAACAGAATAAATAAGGAGACTGTACAGTTGAGTTTGAGGGACTAGATTTAAGAGTATGAATCCTGAGCTCTGCCAGCTTGTTGTTTCAGAGACAAAAAAATCAAAAAACAGGGTGGAATGTTGTTCGCTAGTAGTATACCAGAGCTGCACCTCCATAGATAGCAGGAAAATGAAGAATATTTTTTGTGTTCATTCTGCCAGCAAAGTATGAAGCTTTCAATCCTTCATTGTTTCTCTCTGGTATAATATCAGTACAATACAGACATTCTGGTACTCAGCTAATGTAGAATCTGATTCTACAAAATGTTTTCTTCAGAATTTGTGAATGGGATTACTTGGCAATATTTAGCCATACTCTTTCTCTGAAGTGGACACATGTCAAACCACTGGTGACGTGATATTTGTGTCTCTAAAGTGTTTTTTTGTCTAGGTACAATCAGGTGCAATATATCCCATCTGTTAGGAAAGAGCTACTGTCTTTCTGTATAATAAAGTCAGAAGTTCTAATGTGATGGCGAACAAACATACTAATTGCTAATGTTCAGTCGAGCCATATTTCAGTTCTAGTGATAAGGTTGTTAATGCTACTATAATAATTTACAGTATTATAAATGTTTTGCAAGTTGGTGGAGCAAATAGATTATTGGTGTAAAATGGATAAAACTAATTAGGCATGTCAGTTCACTCAAGCCTATTAAATAGAGCAATTTAACACATTTTGTTAAATAGCTCTCAGCTTACATTCAATTATACCCCCTCCCTTGTTTTTTAAAGTGTAAAAGCTTCATCTAATTGCTCTCTAAAGCAGACCTAGGGGTTGATGCATCTACTACAGTTCTATAAGTGTAACATTATTTACTGGTTTTGCTTAGCTATATTTATAAAGCCTGTGAAGCTTCAAATACTTTAGAAATAATGGAATAGCTCTGTAAGTTACAGAAATGTTTGCTTGTTAATTTTGTACGCAGAAGGGATGACATAGGCCTGCACAAAAGCTGCATTGAAGTTATTTTATTTCAGAGGCTAAAGACCCCAAAGCAGACACATCCTTCCTGCTCCCTGCCAGCAGCTATGTACCTAAGGATGATGTCTTGTATTCGTCTCATAATCATCCATTCCTATTAGCAGACTAATTCAACAGACACTGAATTCTTATCCTAGAAGACACTGAATTCACTTGGGTGAAAAGAAAAAGCATAGTTATAGATAAGAAATACATTCTTCCCTATGTATTTTTGTTCTCATGTTCCATGTAATCCATGTTAAAGGGTTTTCTGTGCTGTTTCTATTATTTTCATTTCTCCTATTACTTCAGAGAAACTTCAGATGTCATAATGTGTCACAACATGGAAAACAAGTAGCTGAAATTCTCTAGAACGTAGTGTCTCAGAAAGAGAAAAATGAGAAAGTACTTACTCTTTTTCCAGGTGGACCAGGTGGGCCAGCTTCACCCGAAGGACCTGGTGGACCCTGCAGTGAAAAGTGATAAGCTCAGTAGTAACAAAGGATAAAGTTATCTTTAGTCAATGCAACAAATGCCTGCAATATGTGGCCCCTTTCGATGGGCAGAATGTAAGTACTGTAAGTACCCACAGAGAAGTATACTTGCTTATTCAACAAATACTTTCTTAGGGTGGTCTTTTGAAATTTGTAACAGCTTTTGTTACTGTACAAAGTGCAGTGATTCTTTTTTTTCTCTTCCTGTTTGCAACAAAACATTTCTGACCAGATAGCGGCTGCACAGAAGTAACATACAGTCTTAGCCTACTGCCTAACTCCATCAAGAAGTTTCTTGCTTTCTCAGGTGCTGAAATCATTACTTTTGCTAAAATTTTTCACCACCGTCTCTGAGTTAGCTGCCTTCTCTTGAAAAAACTTTTGTCCACTGATAGCCATTTGGCTACTCCATCTTAGTAAACTGTGATACTCTTAAAATTTTTTTTGATTTCTGAACAATTTGATAACCTTTTCTTCAGGAACGCAACACTGAGTACTTACTGTTAAATAAGAGATACTAGTTCCGTGAAGTTTGCAGGTAAACCCTAGTTTATAACTTATTTCCAACCACATGTTCAATGTAGTAGGAGTTTTTATTTCCAAACTGTACTGTATTGGATAATTCCCTGATAATCAGAACTTCCAGAGTTCCAAAATGGAAAACCTATCTTTTTGCAATTAAAAAAAAAAAAAAAAAAAAAGAAAAAAAAAAGGACGTTTTAGTGAGGGGATCTACAGAAATATAAGAACCTTGATGCTTAATATGGGTATTGCTCAGATACTTAACTAAAAAGCATCAAGATTTTGCTTCATTTCATCATGTACACTAACAAAGCTTATTTGGCTGCAGCATTCCTTTCTTATGCTAAGAGTTGCTCTATTTTTAGTGCTCCTCAGCAGCTCCAGCACAAATCCTTAACACATCATTTGTTCCTAATACTAACAGAAATTGAGCTCTTGTTTCTGACTGTTACTATAACTTGGACAGTTCTACCTCTGCAAGGCAATAAATAAGATATTTTTTAGCATCATAAAAGAAGCATCCACTTAGAAAATATTTTTAAGAGAATGAATGTATAGAAACCACTGGTTCAGTAAAATATACTTTCTTAGCATAGGAGAGAACATACAGCTGAAATAAAATGACAGAAACAACTCACGGGTTGACCAGGATCACCATCTTCACCTTTCTCTCCACCAACACCATCCTGACCCTACAGAATTCATGAGGAAATAAGCAAAATACAAAATTCAGCTAAATTAAGTAACTTAGTTTAATAAATAATCATAAAAGCACTATTTTTCTACAAAGCAGTTTCCTAAGATTGCTAGTTTTCAAAACTGTAAAGATTTCTAAACTTTTTTTAAGTCCTAAGAAATATATGAATATTAAAGCAAGAGATCTTACAGGCAAGACTTCATCCCTAGACAAGGAAGAGGCAGGGTTAACTAGAATTTAGTGCAAAGCAAGACTAGGACATAAAACTGTTGATAAAGTATACTTACAGCTGGACCAGGTTCCCCAGGGGGACCAGGATCTCCAGGAAAACCAACTGGACCCTAGATTAATCAGGAAAAAAACAAGGAATGTATCATCCGTTGAAAAGAAGGTAGCAATTATCACAAATATTTTATGAAGCATACAATGAATTTAGTTCAAATGTAGAAAGTTATGTACAGTTCTATATGTAGCACAACTTCAGCAATGCTTCACACTGACTTGTGTTAAAATTATTAAGGCCACTTACTGGGTTACCCTTAGGCCCATCATCACCTGGAGGTCCTTTAGCACCTGGTGGTCCAGCTGCTCCAGGTGGACCAGCCTCACCTTTTTCTCCCCTTTCACCTTTTGGACCCTGTATAAAATATATGAACACAAAAATTTCATCTGGAAATTGAATGGCTAAAAACTGATTACAATGGTAAAACTTTTTCAGACCTGGGCAATGTTACTCCTCAATAAATGCTGACATGTGAATGAAAAATTAGGACCTCAGCCTCAGACTGGGAAAACCTGTGAATCTCAGGTCAAGTGCCAACATCTGCACCCAGTTTGCGTCAATGAACTGTCTTTAGAGAGAAAAACATGCATGTCAAAGTTAATACTTTGGGGAGAAAAAACAGATACTCTTTTAGGAAGTCTTTTTGTTCTCTACCTCTTAGTAGAAGATGTGGCTATAAATATATAGAAACAAATTGCATTTTAAAGGTAGAAGTTTCTTCATTGAAAAATTAAAGAAAACATACACAAGTACACAAACAACCTGATTAAATGCTTTCTAAAGTAAGCACTACCAGATACCTTAGTTTACCATAATAAAGCTTAATAATAAGACAAAACCAAAATACTCACAGATGTTCCAGATTCTCCAGGAGGTCCAGGGTTACCAGCTTCTCCAGGCTCACCCTGTAAATGTGTGAGGATAATTTGATGAGTCATTAGGGAGATTATTTCTATGTATTTACTTCTGTTGTTACATATTCTTCTCATGCTTATTCACATGAACAGCTGACCAGAACTGTCTTTTATTGGGTCTACCTAAAGGGGGTTGAGTTACATATGGTTTTGCAGAAATGGAATCTGAAATTTTAGAGAGAATATAGCTTTTAGTGAGTCAGGGAGACTAATCTTCCCCTTGGGCTTTGGAAGATCTTCCTCTTTATTATCCCATATATTGCAAATTTCCTGTTTGTCATCTTTCTTTCTAGTCCAAATAAAACGAAATAAGTATATTGACTGTGTAAATTTATTTCTCTAGAAGATACATTTTGCCTAGCAGCAAGTTTCTATAAATAAGAGAATACTAATTAGATATGAATGTCAATGGAGTGAAGATATTATTGCTATAGCTACTGTTAGAATAAAAAATTATATGAAGAAAACAATAAGGATAAAATAATAGCATAACATTTAGTAAAACTTTCACCACAGGCCACAAAGGTGGTGTATTTACTGGTGATGGAAATTGTTTAGTGAAGCAAATGGATTTGAGGACAACACCATATGAAGAAAATCTATGCAAGTCAAAGATTATACACCATTAAGTTAATGTTTAAGTTAATTCATTCTCTTTTTGAACTAATACACAGTATTAACTCAAAGACTGTCATTGCAATTGTTCATTTTAAAGTTTTATGACTGATTATTTTCTAGCTCAGTGGTCTGATAAATAAACCTGTATAGAAAACTACTCTGTTAGTAGAATATTTAGCTATTAGCATCACAGACACACAAATCTGTGCAAGGATAACAGAATCTGCTTTGTGATTGTCATGGAGTGCTGAGGTAAGAACTGTATATTTTTATTCCAAAGGATTTCTCAATGTAACTGCTAAAGGGAATTTTTTTTTCCTGACATATATATTCTTTTTCCAAACCAAATGTACCTTGTCAATAATTATGCCTATAAACAAGAGTACTTCAGTGCTGAAAATGCATCTCATCCAATCCCCTCTACTGAACTCAAACCCAGATTTGGAATAAATTCAGGTATCCTTCATATCCTCTACGACCTGAACGCCCCTCTTCATTGTGTGCCATTTCTATTAATACAACATGCATATCTGTCATTTCTAGGTTGACAGTATAAAAGTATAAATCAAAAAATATGAATTTTAAACAAATCTTACAGTGTAAATACTGGACTTCTTTTCATAGAAGCTAATGGCAGCACAATGACCTCACTGGAATCAGAATCTGGCCCAATGTAAATACTACATTAGATGAATGGAAGAAGATCTGAGTAGCCAACTAAAGTCCAGAATAGGATAGTTAACAGATAACCACAATTTTAGGAGCAACATTAAAATGTCCTTTAGAAGGGCACTTTAAAGGGCTGAATTTGCCTTTAGAAACTGTGGTATGTTTTATTAGATGTACTTAAATTTGCAGTAATCTTAAAAATTTATGATCCTTTTTAGTACTTAACATTCATTTGCTTCTGTGATACAGCATTCATTATTTAAAAAAAAAAAATTCTAGTGGATACTTCACGTCAGTAAGCATTCAGGATGTTTTCTAGGAAAATTCATAATCTCCATTTCCTTATCCTTTGCATGGGGTTTACTGAATCTGCAGCATCATTAGTATTTTTTTTTTTCATTCATGCCTACTAATCTATCAAATTAGCAACAGAAAATGAGATCTGGAATTAGCAAATAAATTGATGTTATTCAAGTTAGTAGATATATTATGTCTAACAGAGTCCATAATATAGACCTTTTGAACAGGTGTTCTCATTGCAGGACTAGCGGAGTGACAGAAGAGCGCTAATTATGCCAAGTTTTGCCTGAGAAGAACTTGTGCCAGTATAATCCCCTTCTAAGCTTCTCCGAGAAAAAGTTCTTTTTCTGCCTTTCTGCCAAATAATATTGTAATTTATGATGATTCACATTTGATTTGTAATCCACTCTTTACCCTTCTCACTGACAAACACATCTTCATTTTATGATATCATGCAACAAGAGAAAAAAAAGATGGGCTTTCTCTGACATTTTTACCTATTTTTTGGGCCAATTGGGGAACACTGTGCTCCTGGGATCTCAGAGATCCCTGGATGCATGTTGAAACTGGCAGATGCAGGCAGCCTATATGAGCTCTGTGCATAGTAACTCCCCAATAAGCAGCAGCGTGGAAGACAGCAAAATTGGAAGGGCTAGAAAATGTCAGTATGTTCCCCTTAAAGGGCATATGTGAAAGATGAGACCAGTTAAAGTTTCATCTCACGTTAATACTTCTAAATCATTGCTCTATTAAAAAATGTGACTCTTCCCTGTATGCAGTCCTTGTTTTTGCTGACACTGATTTTTATATTCCAAATATTAGGTACTATGAAAGGTTGACTGGCTTTAGACAGCTGTTAAGGGAGTTAAACAATGTTTTGATAGAGACGATTGTAGTTGATACGTGTTTACAGAGTGCATTTTTATAGCTATGAGAAACTGCAATCTGTAGGTTACTGTTTGCCCTTGTCTTTCTTTGCATTTTTGGTAAGGATGGTATTAATTCAGAATCTGATGCACCTTCTCCATGGGAAATATCTCAGATTGTTCTTTCAGGAAATAGATTTTATGATCTAATGATAAATTTATTCCACCTCTGGAATTTTTTTCATCTTTTGTTATCAGGTCAGATCTTTTAATGGTTAGTGTGGTCTCTCTTAGACAAAGCCCTCCGACAGAATTTCAACTAGCAAAGACAGACATTCCAAACCTACAAAGTGTCATATATTTTCATGGATATGTTTAATTCTGAAAACCTCTTTGGATTAAGCAAGTAGAATGATTTCTATCAGGCTAAGGACAGGACTTTAAAAGTCCTTTGTTTTCCTTATTATGATCAGTTCTAGAGAACTGTTCATACTAAGCACAGCGACAGAGATAGTGGATGGAAGGCTGCCACCTTTTGGTTAAATTCTGGGACAAATAAATTCTTATTTTGTAAGAATGAGAGGCAGCTTTGCAGCTGACTGGGTTGTGAAAAGGATTCAGTTACACTTGTGCTCCTTTTTGCCATCTTTACAAAACAGGAAAAAAAGAAAGAGAAAAAATGTGACTAGAATCTAGACAATCCCTTTTCACATAGGTATGCATATGTGACTGTGTTATATATTGTGGCTCTATGGAGAGCTAAATTTAATCAAGACATAAAATCTAAAGTGGTGCTGTATTTTCTGGGAGGGCATGTTGGAGAGGTGGAGAAGCATGAGAAGAGGTCACAGTCAGTGAGTCATGTAAAATTATTAAAAGTAATTTGTTAGGATATATATTCAGGTAGCATAAACTATCATAGACACATCTTGATTAAATACCTTAGCAACTGTCTGCACACAGGTGTGTGGAAAAATGATACGCACACATAAATATGTCTGTGCAAACATCATACATGTTTTTAAACTCAGGGCCAGAATACTCCATTGATTTTGTTCTCTCACTTCCATCTGCAGTATAAATCAATGACTGATTAAGCATGTAAACTATTGATTTCACTTGTTTACTGTGTTGGACTCCTTATTAGTGTACTATAAAAAAAATATTTTAGAAAGATATAATAGTAAGGAGTATAAACCCAGATGTGTAGTGGTTTTCTAACATCAGACTTTTTCATACAGTAAAACAGATCTAAACTCTGAGAGGCTACAGAAAGAATGCTTAGGTTCTGTGGATGTTCATTTTGCATTACTCATTGACTGCCAGTTTAACACATGCTGTGGAAGGGAAAAAGGGTAGGCTGGCACAGTACTCAGTGCAGTTATCACAGATTAACCTAAATTAGAAGGCAAATTTATTTTATTAGGCTTTATGGAAGTGTGAGGTTAATGTTACTTCTTCCATTTTTTCTCTCCATTGTAAATTCTTATGTAGTGTAAAAACATCTAAGGCCCAGTTTTGAGAAGAGCTGAGCAATTTACTGTGTATTTTGAATATCTTCATGTCAGGCTTTTGATATCAAATTAGAGATAAGCATGTGTTGGTACATTTTGGTTTTCTGCCTTTTCTTAATTATAAACACAATGAAGAGAATAAACTCTGGGTGGAAGCTGGATTTAAGTGGTTCCATCTGAGTGTAAAGAATTCTAGACTGCTCTATGGAGCCTACGGGCATTAATAACACAAGGCTACATGCACATTTGTACTGCCAATGTCTTTGAATGTTTAGGCCTTTGTGTGTACAGCAGAGGAAACAACAAGCTAGTTAAAAATACATGGCACTATGTGTGACAAAAATAGTTTATAATTTGCCAGAAGATAAGGGGGCATTGAAACTCCAGTATTAATGACAAAATATCTCCTATCTAACCATTCAAATATGAAAGTGAGCAAATCTATTTCACTCCCCAACAGTGACAGGGAGGATGCGGAATGTTTTTCCACACTCTACAATCCGCACTGCGTTGCATTTCCTGTAGTATGATATGTCTTTCTGAAAGGGATGCGGAGGCCAAAGCATGCTGATAATAAGAAAATAATTGGAAAAAAAACCAACAAAAAAAAACAAAACGTGAGGAGAAAAGGAGAAGAGAAATAGCATGTTTTGTTTAAAAGTGTGAACTGTCCTCCTATTGCTTAAACTCCTCCTGACAAAACAACTCTGTGATTTCTAAGCTTCCAAAACTCATTAAATGGAACTGAAGTTAAGGAGAGTATCCTAACTAGGAAAAAACCTGGCATGTAAGAAAACTTGAGGAGGAGAAAAGTAAGAAACTTCCAAAATAATATACTTGGAAGCTTCTCTGTGTGAATGCAGAGAATATGGGAAATAAGCAAGAGGAAATAAAAATGACAACCAGTGATAAACAGTCTGAATTTCATGTTCTTGAATTAAATTTGGTGGGCTGATTATCACAAATAGGGATTCTAAATCACATAGAAGAGTTACAGGGAGAAACAAAGGTGTAAGGAGTTCAATACAAGTCAATGCTTTTACAAAACAATTGGAATATAATTTGATCATGAAACAGCAAAAATCGAAGAGGTGATTGAAACCAATGACAAAATTCCTATTGACTTCAGTGCGCCACAATATTATATGAGGTGGTTTCTTTTCAAAGCAATGAATATAATGGGTGCTACCCTGGATACAGTGTTCTCATAATAAACATTTTTCTCGGTACCCTAGTGTCACAGGAAGAATTTTTCTTCCCACAGTGCCCTTTTTTTTCCTGAATTCAGCTGACACACAGATTCTCTTTTTCCCATATTTTTTTTTTCCATCTCTACCAACTCTTACATTCAGACATGTGTTTGCTTCTCTTCCCAGAGAGAAAAACAAGTCCTGCAGCTCTCTTTAAAATAGGCTGGAGGAACAATGTCACAAACTTGGGAGATTAGAGGGAATATCTTTGTTAAAAATGCAGTCAAGCAGGAGGGCATCATGTTTTGTATGTCTTAACACAATTTATACTAACTTTAAAAAGATTGAAGACACAAGAATGCCACTGCTACCAAGAGGTGTGTTGATGCTCAGAGCCACATCCTGAGAAACAGGGAATGCAATGAAGCACTGTCACCTTAAGAGATGACAGTGCTACCATGAAAAAAAAAACCAGTATAAAGATAGTATTTTCATCTGCTTGGGATCAGTACCCTTTGATCTCAACACACAAAGAAGGAAGATAAAGTAGGATATTTGTCCATCAAGCCATACATTATATTCCATTATTCTAGTACTATCTTCACCGCATCTCAGAGCACTGCTAAGTGATTTATTTGATGGGCATGTAGAAAAAAATAATGAAATATCTGAAGATTCTATTAAAATAAGAGTTTGGTCATACTGATAAGATGTTGGTGACTCCTTTTGACATGCCCTAATATAAGTGAAGGGTTATTTAAAGAAAAGGCATTTTAGTGAAAAAAACAGACACATAACCAAAATTTTAGGGTAGATGTCAACAATATTGAAGAGCATCATAAGAAAGATCTTTTGTTATGACAGAGGAGCAAGAAGCTTTTGAGATACTGTAGGATGAACTGCAGGTTTCTTTTTTTTTTTTTTTTTTTTTTAATTGGTCATAGAAATGATCCTGTGAAAATAATGGTAACTTCCTTATCTTGTGAAAAGAAAGAATACCTAAAAACTTTGTGAAACGGAGTGACATGTTTTTGGGCACTGATCAAGAAGAGGATTGTGACAAATACAAGTAATTTTGATTGACCTGGTACTTGAGTCATTATCTATGAATTCATAGTTCTGATGGATTTGTACCTAAAGGTACAATACTGGTACACTGTGTCAAAGAGAGTATGTGGATAAATGAAAGGGAGCAGAAGTTAAGATTTATGAAGTGCTGAAGTTCAGTAATGGTGTATGAGGAATTTGTGGGAAGAGGTACCTGTACATTTAATTATCTGATGGGACAGGAAAAAAAGTGGAAAACTTGCTTCATATTCTGAGAAGTTATTAATACAGTGAGCTTTCTGAAAAACTACCACTACTGATATTCCTAGGAATGTCTTTTATAGGATTCATTGACATCAGTGTTTCACTGGATACATATGATATTATGTGGCAAATATTTAAATAAATCAAGAGCAATCTGCAAAGTTTCTCAATGTTATTTATACAGTGGCCTGGAATAGATTTATATTCTGTTTCCTTCACCTTATGCTCCTTTCAAAATCTTCTTTCCAAATCCAAAGTTAAAGAAAAAATTCGTATTAAATCTGTAACATTACAGCAAAATGCTTTTAGGCTTACACACATGATATGGCTGAGGTCATCTAACTTGGACTTTTGTCTCTTCTCAGCATTTTATAATAGTTTAGACTGGTGATTCAAGTAAATCACACAAAAAAAATCCATTATGTCTGTTGCATACAACACATTTTCTTTAAGAAAAAGATATATCCAACATGTTCTTTGTGTAAGATATGAAATTTAAAAATAACCCAAACCAACACCCCATATACTGGTAGGAAATTTTCTGAATAGAGAACTGAAAATAGCAATGAAAATAATTTTAATGAATGTCATATAGCATTGGTCTTGAGTTAGATTTTCAACTAGCACAAATCATCCTTGAACCTTTTACTTTATTGGAATTGTATCTATCTGTATGAGGAACAGATACATACTGATGCTTCAGATCTGCTTCACCTCACAGATACATTTACCACTGATACGTTACATAACAGCTTGTATTCTTAATGTTCCAGATTGATGGCTATATGATATTCTTAGTTACATCATAACCATAACCTTATTTTAATACTTCACCTGAACACTACCTTTTCTGCTCTGAAGCTCTTTCTTATGACTTTTAAATATTTTTGTGATGTAAAATGTGAAATAAAAAGACCAACCGTGGTAAGTCAGCTATTAGAAGTATAGCTAGATCACTATTAACAACTACTAGGTCAATGAAGGATATTTGGGAACTGTAATATAACTATACAGCTGAGAAAAATCAACACGCATATTCATATTCCTATTCTAATGTTTTTTCCTTCTAGGATACTATTATCAACACTCACCTTTTCACCAACACCTCCAACAGAGCCAACCGAGCCTGGGGGACCTTGAGGACCCTACAATGATAAAAGATGCTAGTTATCCCAAATATGGTGCTTGTTACTGAATTACTGAGAGGAAAAAATAGGTTAATTCTTACATCAGCTCCATTAGGACCCTGGGGACCTCTTGGACCTGGAGGGCCAGGTGGACCCTGTATCAAAGAGACAATTTGATAGAGTTACAATCGTAAAGAGTAAGTCCAGTGGGGCGCTTTTTTTGGCCAATGAAAAGCAATATACACAATCTGTAGAGAACTTTTAATCTTCTCGGTGCTACAGAAACAGCAGGGCCAGATTGTTGCCCATTGCATGAGTTCACAAGGTGACAGGGGATCCAGGCTATGTTATACAGTAACTGAGCTGGAAGTGATCTGATGCTTGGACTCCTGAGGATTGGTTTCCTGCATTGTATTTTCCCTGAAGGTTACCTGCATACCCATTCCACTGTTGCAAAGACCCTGGAGTACGTTATATGCCTGGTAACAGCCATATGACAGTACTGCACCATGGTGCCTACAGATGGGCAATAATAAAGCATCCAGGCTTGGCATAGGGTGTTAGAGGCAAATGAACAGATAGCTTGCATTTCAGGACCAGCCCAGAAGGCATTCTGTCAATAATATGAACAGTTGGAAAATGTAGTCTCAAGATCACGCAGAGAAACAGAGTAAACATAGCCAAATAGTGTTTACCATCTTCTGGCCTGCAATTACTGAAGCTAAGGTACAATGCCCTGAATTTCAGAAAAGCAGCTCCAAACTCTGGTGCAGTGGTCTCTCCTTTTTCTCTTTCTTTCCTGAACCTGCATGCCACTGTCCTGTCTCAGCACCTGCTTTGCTATCTACTCTTCTGAGTATTTTCTTAAGTTAAACCTTGATATTAAAGATGAGGAGATAGATATAGGAAAGCAAAGTAAATCCCAGAGACAGTTTATGTTACACAAAATGTTTCATACTCAGGCACCAAATCCAGCAGTAGCTTCTCAATTTGTGAGCTACAGAGAAAAGACAGTAATACACATGATATTTATGTCCTCCAGTGTGACCAGTGGGGAAGAAGCCTTACCATTGGTCCTACGTCACCATTTTCACCCTTTTCACCTGGTGGGCCAGGCAGACCCTAAGACACATGAAAGAGATAAGAAAACTATTAGTAAGGTACCTGGAATGATGAATTATAGATCAATATGAAACAATATTAATCAGATCTACATGTGAAACTTGGGAACCTGGGGGGGGGGGGGGGAGGGGGGGGAAGAAAGCGAAACCTATTTGCATTGACATGAAGAAAAAAGGAAAAGGAGTTTTTTATATTACCTCAAATGTATAGATAGCCCTATATGCCTAAACCAGAAGCAGAAAATTTTGGAAAAAAAAAAAAGGGACACAGAAATGCTAGGGTGGCTGATTTTAAAAACAGTGCCATCGTTATCCTGACTATTTATATTGATTTATGCTATATTATCCATATTGATTTATGCTATGATACATATATTTGTAAAGAAAACATAATCAGTGCAGCACAATGAAGTGGTATGCAAAGATGTCTAAGCTACCTGAGTACTGGAAGCTGTATAACTGCTTTAATAAGGTGTCCAGTAGTGGTGATAAATCCAGCTGAGAGGCATTGCATTGGGTTATACAAACATATCCTTAGAAGAAAAGTTTTCAAATTTGACTAGTAACAAACACCAAGAGAAAGAAACTGTAGCTGATGCTAATACTGATACCTAGTAAAATGTTACCACAGCTAGAAGCACTATCAGTTCCACCTCCTGGGTTCTGCTACTTTCAAAGTATGTTATCAAACTATAGCTAACCAGATTGTAAAACACAATTTGCCATCTTTGCTACAAAGCTGTATAAAAAAGTATCAAATATAACCTTAGCCAACACTATATCCATTCCTCAGACGCCCTCTTATTTTGAAACAATCTGAACAATAGAAGTACTTCTCAAAATTCAGAGATATACCTTCTCTAAAAATTACGTGTGTTTCTGTTGTCTACTACCATGAAAACTTGGCTGACCTGTCAGTGCACTATGGTTGTTGTGAAAGCCTGTTTACTATTAGATAATCAGCCAGCAGTGGCTCATGTGATGACACAGTGGCTTTTCTGTATAATCCTTGCTTATTTTAAAAAATACTAGACTGTGTTCTATTAAAATGAAAGTCCATAGCTGATAATACTATCTTCAATAACACGTATTGATTATAGTACATGCTGGGTAGTAATGCTAGGGTTATAGCAACAGGTAGTTTTATTACTTTCTAACTCTCTTCATGTTTATTTTTTGTAATGTGGTAATAATTCA
Organism: Athene noctua; assembly: GCF_965140245.1. Classification (NCBI taxonomy): domain Eukaryota; kingdom Metazoa; phylum Chordata; class Aves; order Strigiformes; family Strigidae; genus Athene; species Athene noctua. The sequence continues at coordinate 22,631,366 of NC_134041.1, forward strand.
ACAAATGAAATTTGAATCGGCTTTAACTCTCCTTCACTGTGAAAAGTATAATGTTTTAAATAACAATTTTGTATCTAAATGTTCTAAAGAGTGATTAGAGGAGAAAACTAGGTTTGGACTGGATGATTAGTCTTTAGAAAGCTGATATTCCGAAAGAAGAATTCCACCTCAAATAAACTAGATCTTCCAGTTACCAACAGTCCACTCAGTTCTACCCCATGAACATAAAAAGACATTTAGCTTAAAAAGCTGAATGCCTTATCCATGAATCATGGTCATGGTAACCTAAACAGCTTATTCAACTGCTTGCAGAGGAGGTATTTATAAAACTGTGAAGGCAATTAGACATTTACTTGATATTTTCAAAAGCCATTTGGTGCACCCCTATTTCAAGACTGACAATATCTCATTGATTTCACTGAATCAATAGTTCATGCGTTATTGGACATGGTGTTTTGGGAGTGCTTTCAGTTCCTTTTGGCAAGAAGTAATTGAGGTGTTTTGTCATTTAATATTTCAAAATTTAAGTAAAATTGCTATGAATTGATTATAAGATAAACTAGATAGGCCCATAGAGTTTTTGAGATTTTCTTTGCTTTCAACTCCTTTTGTTAGAAACTTCCTTATTTTTAAAAATACTATCAAAATTAAATAACAAGAAAATTAACAAAATAATACATTTTCAAATTTACCAATATTCACTTTTATGGACAAAAATACTTTTTACTTAATGTCCAGTGTAAGAAATATCACTAGAATTTAACTGAAGTATGATATAGTTACCACTGAATGTAATATATGACACAGAGAATTGTTATTCCCCAAAAGTTCATAATAACCATGAGAAGTGCATTACTGAATAAAAGAAACTTCTGATTTCTCAATGGTACTTCCAATACTATTAGCCAATATGGGATCTCAGTCCATGGACTAACATATTCAAATTAAAATCTTAATTAGAGAAATTAAATTCCTCATTTGAAATATTTCATTTACATAAGTCCAAACTATTTGATTTTTATATTTATGAAGCTCAGTGCTCATTAAACTTAAAACGTTAAGGTGGACTTCACTGAAGAACTTCAATTGAAACAGTATTGTAGATCTGAGAAGAATAAAAAGGATAATTTTATTTCACTCTTTAAAATAGTAAAAAATTTATAATAAAATTCAGGAATAATTTTTTGAGTTATGATTTCTGAAAATAAAGATTTTCCAGTTTCAAAGGCATTATGAATCTACACAAGACATGTTGGTGCAGAGATGAACTGCTTAACTTCTATGAAGGTTTGCAATATTTTATAAACTTCATTGTAATTTTTCTTAACTGTGTTATGTAATGGAATTAAAAAAATTATAGGTACATGTTAAAGTTTGGCTTAGTGAGAGAGATGAGTCAGTTTATGTGTGGTGGATAGAAAGGAGACATATTGTTTAATATATTCAAATACTGTTGCTATAATTTTCCATTTTTTAAAAGAGAATATATGTGATTCATATTACAGTTTAATGCATGGATTAGGAATACTTTCAAAGTGCTCTGTGCTCTAACGTTAATTACATTGAAATGAAACGAAGGTCCTAAACATCATCTTCTTTGTTTTATTTGAGCAAAATAAATTTTTGAAAAGGCAGGATTTTTTGACCATAATCTTCTGGATGCAGCAGTGAGAAGCCTACATTTTACGGTATACTTGCTTTGTATTTTTTGACTCATAATGTAACATTTTTAAGAGGAAGAAACACGACACCATAGGAAACTGCCAGTGATGGCAGCAGTGTATAAGCATCATGGAGTTCTACTAATCTTTTAGAACACAAGTAGTGTCTGTGATGGTATCACCCAGAAACACACCATGTTGCCAAAACATATTCTGAAATATAGTAAATGATTAGAACATTTTAAATAAGCCTCCAGGTTGAATCTTTTCTTTAAAATGTGTATCTCCAATAAAAAGAAGTGCTCTTGTTGAAACAGAAATCATTGGACTCTATAAATGACTGAATTACTGAATTAAATTCTAAAGTCTATGGTAGCCAGGAGTTCTGTTTCAAAGCATTTTACCAATCTCCTTCAGCATTAAATCTGGTATTTATGCATGAACTCTATGAATATGGGATATTTCAGTCCTTATTAACTGATGCTATCATTTATTTAATAAAGACAATACTCATGAAGTCTCTGACACAGAAATCAGGGTTCTTACAGGTGGGCGGCAAAATAATAAAGGAACTTACCTGTAAGCCAATAGGGCCTGGAGGGCCGGGGAAGCCTCGAGGACCTTCATCACCTTTTTGCCCAAACATCCCTTGCTGACCTCTTGGGCCTGGCTCCCCATCACCTCCCTATTTGGAAATGGAAAAAACCCAAAAATATCACAGATCTGATAATAATAGAAAAAGCTGCATGACAATGACTGGAAAACAACTACAAGAGGGTTCAGAATCACTCCTGATGTTTTTTGAAATGCGTGTATGCCTTGATTGAATGAAATCTGTTAAATAAATAGAAGACCAGCATATGCCCTCATTTAATGTAGGTCAAATAATACTGCAGGCCTCAAAAATCTTCCATGAATCCCTCTTCTCTTTCATATCTGCATGAACATTCTAGATGTTGAATATCTACATATTAGTAAATGAGTAGCATATAGTTTTACCAATCTTCATGGTAGAAGAATTCAAAGCCTTCTAGATGAAAATAAAAATCAATCCACCCGGTATAAGGTTGAACTCTTTCAAAAGGTGGTTACCCTTTTAAATGCATCTGGTACCGAGCTGATTTTACCACTGACTGTCTTACAAATCATCAAATAAGTGTACTGAAAGGATGGGTCTCATTCACTATTTACACTATTTCATTTTTAATAATTCCTTCAAATTATTGCCCAGCTGTAAATATGCAATAAACTAACACCTATGCAAGCTTGTTTAAAATAAACAACTGCATGTAAAGGGACAATGACAGAACTGTCAATAGTTGTTTGAAATATGTTCCTGAATAAGGAGCATGAGGTTCAAAGAAATTTTAAGTATCAGAGGAGTTATGGCAAGATTGGGGTTTGCTCTGAATAAGCTACTTACAGCTATACCAGGGGCACCAACAGGACCCTGGAGACCTGGTGGACCTGGAGGACCCTGCAACAAGCAAACAAACATCCAGTAGGAAAAGTTAGTGATTATGGCATATGGATTGAGATGAAAAGTAAATATAGAGACAACCCTATTTGCATGATCAGGGTCTATTAAGCATTTCTACATTTCTCCACAGAGAATGCAGCATTATTCACAAGTCTTTTCCATTCAGTACAATCATTTATCTCTCAAAAACTCAGATTTTAACATCTATAATAGACTTAATACCTGCATTTATTGAAAGCACATTTGTAATGTTTCAGAATATTTAGAATAGATTCCCATGCAAACATGAATCAAAATGAAAAACATTTTTTTTCATTATTCAAAATATCAGACCTTGCCATGAGATCTGTGCAGAAAAACTCAACCTTTTAAGCATCATCCAACAATTTATCTTTAAATGGAATGCTTATTACTTGGATTAGTTTTTATGAAATTGCAAATGATTTATGCAACAGCACAAAGTTTATTTTGTCCTACAGGACACATGAAAAAGTCAAAGTCCTTGTTGCACACTGGAAGTCACATTCTCTTTGATATTAAGTCTCTCAGTCTCCTTACAGAATAACAACTTCCTAAATTATAATGCATGTAATTTGAAAGTCAGTTATGCAGATGTGGTGTAATGAAGATACCTAACAGAGTATGGGAATGAAAGATACAGGTTTATGATGGGGTTAAAATTATGTTGTAGGTTGAATCTGGTTTTTGCACTAGCTAGAGAGACTAGACTGATAAAGAGTGAAGCTAAGAAAGCACAAAACCTTACACCTGGCAATAGCTGAATTCTAGTCTGCTATTTCAGATGGCAGGGAAGTTGTCTGCAGTTTCTAGGCTGGAAATTCTAATTTAGTGCAGAATAATGCTTGGGTTTAAAGACCTTGCTAGGGCTAAAATTAGATTATTCTTCCCTTTATAGGGACATTAGGAAAAGGGACTTCTAAATTCTTATAGTCTATTTATTTATTTGGGTTCTATGTATATTTTAGAGTATCTTATTTGTAGGGAGTTTGAAGTGTCAAGTTATGTGTTTCTTCTCTTATAATTTTATTTTCCTCACATACTGATGGTAATAGATGAAGCAAAACTTTTTAGCATCTATGGTGAAATCTCTAAAAGAAGGGACTCCTAGGAATGCTCCTGTTGACTGGGGGTTACCATGAGAAAGGGAACTAGCAACCACAAATTTAAAAAAAAAACATAATGGAACAGACTGCTTTACAACCTGCAGGGTGCTTCTACCTGCTCCTTCATTTTGCAGGGCCCAGAACAAGATTTACACATTTTAAATACTCATTTTGATATAAAGTAATGTTGGAAGGTACTTTGCAATTAATTAATGTGAAGTTATTTGGACACATGGCCAGACAATTTTTTCCATTGCTCTGAAGGGCAAAGGGAGAGAGACTGGTCAGAATCACTGGGAGAGAATCTTCAGTTAATACAAGCAGCTGTGGTAGCCATGACGGGTTTGAGGCTCAAGAGAGGATGTACATCAACAATAAAATTGTGCTGTTCCTAGCTAGGATATGGCAACATAGTATTTTTTATTAGGCACAGAATAGTTAAACTCCCAAACATAAATCTTTGCTAGTTTCAATGGGACATTGAAGATGTTTCTGGCTCTTCTTACACAGGAAAGAGGGATCAATTCTTCTTTGCTCAGGGTCCTTGCTGTGATTAGCCTCTAAATGCCCACGACAGCTTCTGTGGGTGTCTAGGTATTGTGAATATCTATTCTTTATGTCCTGTGATTTCAGAAGTAGGTACTTACTTCCTCTTCAGAATCTATCAGAGGTGACCAACAAGGCCTTTCCTCCCTGCCCCAATATACATCTGTCAGCATGGTGAAAGGAAAGCAGATTTGAAATGAACACATTCCGAAATTGTCAGGGTTGAATAACTGCAATTGAGGGCGAATAGGATTCAATACACATGACTTCAAATGGGGTAACATTCACTTCAACTAAGCAGGCCTGAACACTAAAGGAGTTTCAAGGTATTTCAAGGAAAACAGTATATTCCCAAATGCCTTAAACCTTGAGACTGAAAGTACAGGGCACATTCTCAAATGATTATGCTGCAGACACCTTATTTGTACAGCAGGTCTGCTGGAACATGCCCAGATACATTAGTACTCACTATGGGAACTGTGGTCACAGTCTGATGCTCAGCATAACTAGCTATGCTAAAATGATCTGAAATAATAGAAAAGTGCAGCATGTGTTTTTTCTGAATTGCTCTGATGCAGAAGCATGTCTAATGAAGAGGCATGTCAAAGGGGAAAACAGGAAGATATGCATGTGATCACATGCAAAGCCTAAAGTGGAACTGGACCATGACCTGCTTCATATGCTTCCTCTGCCCTTTCCTTTAAATACCAGATTTTTCTGTGTACGCAGCACCTGCACTGTTAAGAACCTCTTCAGTTGGACAAAGAGGAGCTGCATATATCTCTATGTATCTCACAGCTGCTTTACAACAGCAAATACATTAGGTTTGATTTTCAGTCAACTAGGAACAAGTCCGTAGTTTTGAAATGGACTTTTAAGAATGTTTTAATTTGATAAATTAATTTTACCATGTTAACCATAGCATTCAACTCAGATTATGCAGGAATAATTTTAGTCTGAAGCAGGATTTGTTTACAACTTGGCTGCATGTATGTTTCTTTGAAAACTGGGGTTTGTAATAGAAGCCCTCTCTCATCCATATGTGTAATATTGCATTCTTTGTGTTAACAGGGCATTACAAGTTGTTTATTATAGTAGCTGTGATTTGATCTAATAAGATTGTGAAAATTATGTGTTTTCTGCACTGGAAACTGCAGAAGTCTTTCTCACATAAATAAGTGAAAAGCACAAGCTTATCTTTAAAAACAAAACAAACCCTTGTCATTTTTTTGCACATATTGTCACCACACTTTTTCTATGAAATTGTCATAAAACTGTGATTTGTTCAAATTTTATGTATCCTCCTATAAAACATCATCTGATTATGTGTAAGCCATAAATTTGGAGTAATTTTTAGAAGCAATCTGCTTTTATGATGCTCTATAAGTTGTTAATCATAATAAGCACAGTGTTTTCAAGATAGCAAATATGCTTAGTTATAAATACTCCTGTGTTGAGTTCTAGGCTTTGATGAATTGAATATTGATGCTGAAGTGAGTATTGGTGAAATATAATAATTTTAAAAGTCTTTCTGCAATTACTTCTCCATTTTTTCTTAAGGGAAATTATTCAGATAAAATGCCAGTTTATCTTGAAATTGAACAGAAGCAAAAACAAACTTTTTGTGAACTTTTGGGAAAGATACCAAAATTGAACAGAAAAAAAAAATGCTAGTTTTATTCTTTCTAGCTTCAAATTTTACAGAAAAAGCTTATTTTTATATTTCTGGCCCCAATCAAAAAAGGAAGTGCTTGATCTTTAGAAATAATTTTGAAGACAAAAACATTTCAAATTAAATCAGTAGAAGCCTGATTAGTCCTAAATTTACTAATAGACCCAGTGATAATATTTGAAAACTCATATTCACCATTTCATCTGAAGTCTTTGCTGTTCTGAAATGCTGCTCTCAAGAATTAGATTCTTTAAAAATTTTAAAACTATATTAGCATGCTTCTCTACCAAGTCTTCATATTCTTCATCATTATGTCTAAGAAGCTAAAGCTGGGTTTGTTCACACAATCCAGTCAGTGAAGTTAACTTAAACACAGCAAGAGAATGTATGTATGTTCTTGGTCTCTCCCAGTTCAGATGTAGATTGGATGAATTAAAATGATATAGAAAGTGTGCTTAGGAATGTTCTGTAAATTCAAGGAATATAAGCAATACTAAATATATGCATGGCTCTGTAAGTAGAAACCTCTAGTGTTACCTTAAAACTCAATATTATTTTGAAGTATGTCTTTGTTTCTGTTCACTGATGTAGCAAGGCTACCTGCATAAATACTTTTTATTTATGAAGAACGTAATGGACAAAGAAAGGATTTTGCTACTCACGTTTTCTCCCTTGTCGCCTTTGCTACCTTTCTGACCTGGTTCACCAATTTCACCCTGTAATTGAAAGTTAAAAGTTAAACTTCTTGTTTAAAATGGTCTCCTTCACACTTAGCTGAAGTCAATATCACAGTATCTTTAAGTGTCCCCTTTGATATTATTATTCTGTGTTTTATGCTGCTGCTTCAAGTGTGAAGGCCTAAAGGGGGCAATTCTGCATCGATCAATAGTATGTCATATTAATCCAGATATTGATTGCTAAATTGTGAAGGGCAACAAGACCTGGCTTTGAAGTATAGAGCAACTGAGCTCTAAATAAAGGAAATTGTGTTCCTCATGTCACCTTCCATATGAACTTATAATGAAAGCCCCTTGATTTAGAGACTCATCTAACTGTATGTGACTGAACAACCGCTTCTCACTATAGAGTACAATATTTCAAAACTTCAAAATTATTCAAATCACCAGGAAACCATGTCAGGAAAAAATGTTTTCCTTATACAGTAATAAAAGACAATTAAATCACAGAAAATACTCTCTGTAGGATAAGTAATGCATCGTAAAAACGAACTTCAAAGTCTTTACCTTTACCCTATGCTAACTAACAGAACAGTGCTAGATCAAGCAAACATGCAAGATGATCCTGAAGGGTGCTGTGTCCTAATTTCTGCCAGAATTCAACAGAATATTTCTACTGTGAACACAGTATTTTGACACTCTCAGCCTACTAAGACTGGTTCCAGATCACTATACATTACTGAGAACATTTTATCTTACTCATTCAACAAACCAAGTTTCTAAAATAGGCAAAAATAAATTTTGACATTATCTGCCTTGATTAATTTTGCAACATTTTCATCCTTGTTTCTTTGCCACAATAAATGTTAGTCTACTTGTTCTTGAACACAAATCCCAATGCCCCATGGCATCTGTCCCTCAGATATCTAAATATAGAAAGGTTTTTAATTTTTTTTGCAGTGGGTGGAGGGAGTTTGGGGGATGCAAGTGTAAGAGTTGCTTTGTTGCTATATTTATTGTGAGGAAGCTACAACCAGAGAACTCTACTGACAGACCTTCTTACAGATGCACTAATACCAATTATAAGGATTCACCTTGTCACCATCTTCTCCAGGAGAGCCACTAGGACCAGCAGGACCAGGAAGTCCTACAGGACCCTGTACTCCATCACGTCCAGCTGGACCTTGAGGACCTTTTTCACCCTGGTTTTGAAGAAAAAGAAGTGATCCACATTATCACAGGAGACTAACGAAGATTTCAGTACACGGAGTCACATTACCAATATAAATTTTTAAAAAACCCAACCAAACAAAATAAATCAACAGAAAGAAAACTATAAAGGGAAGAGAATGTATCAGAAAATTATAGTAAGTAATAGTGGAAGGTGATGACAAATACACTTGTGCTCTAATGCAGTGTCTGGGTACAAAGTTTTAATGAAAGACCAATTTCACAAACTTTTTTATTATATTAATTCCCTGCTGCGATAATAACAGGTTTAACCTTTCTTGGGTGTTAGAGGGCGTGACAATAAATGTTTTACTATTTACTTAACTGTAAATATAAAAGGAGTATGTTAGGTGTTCTGAGGATATGTTTAACAGGCAAATTCAAGAGTGGGAAAAAGTAATATTCTGGAATGAAAAGTCTGTGCTGTGATAGTTTTATGTGACTGTGATTACTTACGGGAGCACCCTTCTCCCCTGCAGGGCCTGGTGGACCCTGAGGTCCAGGACGACCTGGTAGACCAATAGGGCCAGCAGTGCCTGCTGCTCCACGTTCCCCTGGTGAACCCTGGAAAACAATTAAAAAGTATAAGAGGATTCTGATATAACCCTGATAACTGTTGATGGTTTTCATGACCCACATTATTCAGTGAGGTTCCAGCTGGTAAAAGGGTACACATTCAGCACAAATGCAAGTAAAGAAAAAGTCTGAAAGAACTAACCTGAAGTTCATACTCAATAGTTCTTATTCAATACTAATTTTCTTTTATTTTTTTCATAAATACCCCTTCCTGTATTTGTTAATCATAATAGGATAGTGCTTCAGCCTATTCTCAAGAACTTTTATCCCTCTGTGTTTCCTATATACATTAACATACTACTTTGATGAAATTCATCATCTTAAAATACAGAACTAACCCACACCACAACCTAAAATTTGTCAAGATTTTACCATACATTGCTGTGATGATCAGTACGTTTCTGCATTTCAATTCCCCTGTGTAAAAATTTATTGAAGTATAATGACTAATTTGATTTGTCATTACATGTCTTTAGATAAGCACAGAAAAAGTTAAAAATCTAATACTGCAAATTAAAGGGAAAAAGACAGGTGCTCTTTGTGGAAAAAACACTGGAATTGTGTATGCTAGAATATATTTTTACAGAGAATAATAGCGAGAGGAATAGAGAGGAATAATTTTTACTCTAATGTCAACAAGCCTCACTTTTAAATGAGTCGTATCATTGCCATTACTGTATTCCTTTAATTGCCTAAATAAGTGGGTTTTCTTTCCTATTGGAAACTACCAAATCATCCATAACTGAAAATTAGTTTCTACCTTCCCCATCAGTACAGTGTAGGGCTTATGGCTGTTTCATAAAAAGCCAACCTTTCTTTTAAATATGCCAATCTACCACAGAGCCAAGCTCCATAACCTTTCATAACCTGAGCTGTACCTTTATGGTTTCTGCTTGATTGAACTAACTAGACAAAATTGAGAGAATGGCTAAGTATGTAAAAATTTGCAGTGCTCTAAAAACAAAGAGGTACCTAAGGTGGACAAATTTTTCCCTGTCTTATTTATTGCACTTTCTAAGAATACAAATGGCATACACTTTTAAGTAGTTCAGAAGGGGAAGGAATAGAAACAAGGTGTTCTAGTACTGAAAAACCTTCCTAAAATGATAGAAGGGAACAGATAACAGTATAGATTAGAACTTCTACTCAAATAAATGGAATTTCAGAATGAAAATGTTAAATTTTGGTCTGTCCATATTTGTTTATCATTTAGTCAAAAGCCACAATGTGGAGTACTGATTTTAAATCCTTTCTGTAAGCTGGGTTAATTTCCAAAGAGTGATCTATAACCAAAATTCTCTGTAACTCATAAGCAACAAAATGGATACTTGTTTGGAGGCACATCACAGCAAGAAAATGAAAGGGAGCAAAAGACACTTAACACTTGAATTCCTAATATCTCCTTGATCACACAGGCAGATTCTGACCAGGTATTCTCTATTTGTGAAATGGATTCATCATAGCACAGGAGAAAACTTCCTGTGTCCTGATACAGAGGTTAACTGCCATTTAACTGCTTCCTCCTGTCTGTCCACACAACTCAGCATGTGCAGGGAGACAGAAGCATAATGCTCTCCTGCGTATAGGCAGAGCATGCAGAATGGTGGAACTTCTTTGTGCTTTTTTTGCACCATCGCTGGCTGAGAACTCTGGCAGTAAATCCAGCTTTGCCAGACCTGATACTTCCTGAAGATTCGACATGCTGTACATCATAAGGCAGCATAGGAACAAAGACAGTGGAGAATTCTCTTCCACTATATTCCACATATAAGCTAGTCTTGTGCTTACAAGTCTAATGGGAAAAACTATTTCACTAATAGCAACACAGCTAACGTTGAAATCTGTGGGCTCACTGAGAAGGAAAGAGAGCTGTCATATTTCTCTAAATTTCTGTATTTTCACACTTCTGCATCATCTTTGTTTTCTGTCTTTTAAATAATTTACAATTTTTCCATCAATAGAGCACTGTTAAAGGTTTGTTTGCTGTACAGTAATATTTCCCCAGCTTTTCAGTTTGATACCTACAAGATTGTAATGCTTTAATGTTATCGATAATTTCACTTTTCCAGCTGATCCACATCATGGAATGGATAAGTAATAGGTATTATAGCCTGAGGCTCTGAATAGTCAGGTTTTTTTCCATGTTTAAGCAATTTGCTGGCTCATGGAACATTGGAATTTTATGATGCTTTCACCTATGACGGCCCAATTTTTTGCTTTTATTCATGACATAATTTTCTTGGACTGACCCTGTTAGCATAACTGGTACTAATTCCATAATAATGTGATTTTTCCTCCAGATAAAACTGAAGAGACTGCTGAATGGTTGATCAAAATATTTTTGCAAATTATCTCAGTAAGGTCTAATTTGGCATGAATGTTCAAGAAAAGTATTTGTGCAGGAATCATAGATGACTTTATCCTTCCAGGTGTTGAGGGGTTTTTTTTAAGTCTGGGTGGATGCCTAAGTTTCAGTCTTGTTTCTGTTATTTTAGTTCCTAAGACTTCAGTGAATTCAACAAGAAAAATTCACTACCCTGAAGCCATACTACCATGGTCTCTGATCTTGTCAGCTTCCATAAGCTAAACGATTTTAAGGTCATCTCATCACTAGGATGCAAGAATAGAGAGGAAAAAATTCCAAATAACGCATAGAACTTTTCTATATCAGAAGACAGCAGACACTAACAGTGGCCATAATTTCTAGTATGTCTTTTTATTCAGCCAACTTTTCATGCTTATATTTGCATCATTTTTATTTGTTATACTTAAATTTTACATGAGTTATGAACATTAAGTACACCTGTTTTCAAGGATCTTCCCATATCTCTGTGATAATGGCTTCTGATCAAAGTAGAACACAATTATAGTCACAACTCAGAAAAGCATTCTAGGCAACTTAAGTCTTCTCTCTTTCTACGTTTATTATTTTTTTTTTATCACTCTGCCCCACTATGAAACAATCCCCTTATATTACTAAACTCCTTGTTAACCTGTGGTCTTGCAGTGGCACTCACATCCTGGAATCTTTTTATTAATTTGTGGGGGGGTTTAAAACTTTTCTACAGAATGAAGTTTCATGTTCTGTCTTGCATTTCTTTTATACAGACTATAAACTCATTAGTAACCTTGTTTTATCCCATTTTCTGTGAAGAGATATATAATTATAGCTATTGTATACATTATATGTAATAGCAATACTTTTTACTGATGCTTAACAAAATGTTCAACAAGTGAGGATCCCTATAACTGAAAAATGTTATAAGATAGAGGAAGATAACTCTAGAAACCTCAGTACTGATAACTACAGCTGGCTTATTCTAAGTCCAATTTAAGCATCCTATTCCTAAATGAGCTAATGAAAAATGACTGCTTGACATTCCAAAGAGCTTTCTCTCATCAGCATTCAGCATTCCACACAGTAGTATGAGAAGGGAAGAAAACAAACAGAAGACAAAGATAGCAGATAAAAAAAGAACTGTTAAAAAAACCCCCACAAAACCAAAAAAAAAACCACAAAAAAACCCCCAACAACAACAACAACAACAAAACCAGGAAAAAGCCTTGCTCTGGAGTGCACTCATGCATCTCTTTCTTTTGTCCAAATCCCTTTAAGCACAGTAATTGACATGCACAGTATTTGGAGCAGTCATTTGTTTGGTATGCTTGCAGATGTATGTACTGCCAAATAAAGCTTATAATTGACTATATATGCTAGTTAGAAGCAATTGGTATTGGCAGGGAATTGGAGGAAAACCATCCAGTGGCAAGAGTTCTCTTCCTATTATAAATGGCAAATGAAGACTCCATTATAATTACACTTCTGTGTGTACCCTCTGTTGGCTAAAAATAGATGGGAAAATATTTTAGGACTATTTGATGCTCATGGTCTGCCATGAGCTACTGTGAAAAAAAGCAAGCTATTGTGCTTTAATTGTGCTCCTTGCAGATGCACAGAAACCCAGTATTAAGGGCACCTATACATCTTTTTTCACTGAAAACCACTTTGAAGATAACAAGTTAGTAATTAAAGATGAAATAGAAAAAAAATCCCACTGAGGACTTCTGGAATACTCTCAGGGCATCTTGGTGCTGGTTTTGCCTCAAGTGGCCTGTCTGCACTACAGTGAACTCAAAGTATATTTTAAAAAGATGTTTACCCTTCAAACTCTTTTTCCACTCTGCTCATGATTCCTGCTAAAACTACATCTATTTCTCAAAGATTGGGAAAACAATACGCAAAAAATTCTGGGCTTCCCAAGTGATTCTTTCTATGACTATGTTTACCTTAGAAGGAGGTAAGGCCTCAGTGGGAATGGATTTATAAAACGAAGCAGTCAGTACTGCGCTACTGACACCCATATTCTGTCTATTTATGGACACAATTATGTTCATGATAATTCCAGTCTGGCACTGAACTCATATTAGCTGGCAGGTATTATAAGTGCCTCTGGAATTTCTCTTCCAATTTAGTTTCATGTGAAAAGAATGCTGTTCATGAGCTCCAAGAGAGCTCCATGATTTGAACCAAAGGATTGGTAAATGGGGGTGATTGCAACATTCAGCTCAAAAAGGCTCTGATGTTTTGAATTAAAGTACTAACATATACACAACCTGTAAGAATTAGAAAAACATGTATCATCTGAATTTAAATTCAAACACATGTATTTCAGAATATGGTCAACCATCACTAAACAAGGTATGTACTTTTGCCTCACAACCTTATGTGATGCATATTTATGAGAATCTATGATAGTAGTGCCACAGCTACTGTGTGGGCATGCTGTCTGAGAAAGTGGGGTGTGTTAAATGTCAGGTATGCTTGTGCTGTCTGGTCTGTGAATGCGCAGAACAGTTCTGCTTCATTGCACCGGAACTATCTGCTTGAGAGGTTAGTCCAGCCTTAGGGCCTCCTTTAACAAAAAATCAAGACATGACCTTTAGATTGAAGAGACTATTCTGGTCTGTGCTTTCTTGAGTTTGATTAATCTTTTCTTCTAACAGTTCAGGTTCTTCAGATGGGGCAGGATGGTATCCCTTTTGACTCTCCCTACTAGCTTCCATTCCATTCCCTCGTACCTTGTTTTGGTGCCTTTTGGGAATATATACGTAATGCATGATATTAAGAAGAACTGTAAATCACAAATCCAAGTTCTCGATTTAAAGAACACAAGCTTAGAGGCATTAAGGATTCAATAATTAAGAATTCAAGTACCAAGTATTAAGGAATCAAGAAGCTTAAAAGTGTGCTACAGCAGATCTTTTCCAATAATGTAGAAATAATCTAAAAACATGAACCTTTACAATATGTGGGATTTTTTCCCTCCTTGTTTAATGCATTCTAATCTCAATATGAATTGCAGGGACATGAGAGCTTTATTGTTGAAATACAGAGAATATCAGCTCCTCTATTACTTTTTTGTCTAGGAATAGCTGTGCTGACTATTTTTTGTTTCAGTTGCACTGAATGAAAGAAATAAATTGACAAGATGACTGTCAAAATGTGCACAATACACATATGGGAATAACTGAACCATGTTTTGAATACCACTGTGTACCTGTAGAACCTCCTTGCATAAAAAATGACAACAGAGAATAGGTGACTAAGCATATCCAACTTCAAATACCTTTCAGCGGATAACTACCAGAAACTGAAATGAACGAGGTAGGAAATGTATAAATAGTAGATGTCTAAGCACAAAACAAAAATCTAAATGTAAACAACTTTTGAGCACAGGACCATCTAGAAAAAGCCTAGTCACAATACTCAAGGGAGAATAATATACTGCTTTTGAGGACTGAGTACTTATCACTGCTTTTCTGTCATAATCATAAAGAAAAAAACAGCTACAGCAAAACAGAAAGCTGGCAAATACATATTTATGTCTATGTTGAGTTTAAAATGTTGAGACGATTTTACATAGCTGTTATTAGCCAAGCAAACATTGTAACAGTTTCACTGATCCTATCTATAGGCATGGTCTATAGTACAGTATGGAAGTACAGTAAAGATAAAGTCTTCAAAGCAGTGGTTGGGTTTGGTCAACTTCTAAAATTCTCAAGTAATTTTATAATGTATAATTTCTTTACACATTCATAAAATGGTATTGTTAATAAGCCATTCTTATATTCTTGTATGACTTATTTTCCCATGGATTTCAACAGGAGATTGCAAGGTGCATGTTACTATTTTCCAAAATAAGATTCTGTTTTTACAGTGCTTATCATACATTCTCAAATCTTAACTTTCATTGAAAAATATTGTTTTCAATGTAGATACTGTGGCAGAAATAATGGTATAGTATGCCTGCTGCTGTATCATTCTCTGTATCATTTTCAAAGCACTTCAAAACAGAGTTAAGATGTGTTCCTTTCTTTAAGTATGCTGAGGTCTCCAAAATCTGAGTGAAAAATCTCAATAGATTCTGAGAGGACCGTCTTCATTTTATTTTTTTTTTTTTTTAAGATAGCAAATAAATAAAAATTGTAAAATAGTGGTGGAAAGAAATAGGCTATGTGACATTTCCCAACTATACAAAAATTAATGAAGATGAGTAGAATATTTATCATTTCTATTCTTTATGTATGAAACATTCTGTTATCCCAATCTAAACAGAAAGAATCTGTTTCTCAATGAGATAAAAATTAATGAAAACTTACACATAGTCTAGTATATGGTTCAAATTATCAGACGCAGTAAAAAGGGCAAAAATGTAGTGATGCCACATATTTAAAAGCTAACAGGCTATGCAGGACACCTGCAGCATTTTTAACATTATGTGGGTCAACTCTATGAGTGAACTGCAGTTGTACATAGGGAATAAAGCTGTATTGGATTTGGATGGCAAGGTTTTGGTAGTGTGGAGGCTGTAGGGATGGCTTCTGTGAGAAGACAGAAGCTTTCCCTGTCTTTGACAGAGCCAATGCCAGCCAGCTCCAAGATGGACCCACTGCTGGCCAAGGCTGAGCCCATCAGCATTGGTGGTAGCACCTCTGTGATGGCATATTTAAGAAGGGGGAAAGAACTGCTGCACAAGAGTAGCCAGAGAGAATATGTGAGAGTAACGCCTCTGCAGACACCAAGGTCAGTGCAGAAGTAGGGGAGGAGGTGCTCCAGGTGCTGGAGAGAGATTCCCCTGCAGCCCGTGGTGCAGCCGTGCCCTGCACCCATGGAGATTCACCATGGAGCAGATCTCCACTTGCAGCCCAGGGAAGAGCCCACGCCAGAGCAGGTGGATGCTTGAAGGAGTCTGGGACCCCAGGGGACCATGCTGGAGCAGGCTCCTGGCAGGACCTGTGGCCCTATGGAGAGAGAAGCCGACACTGGGGCAGGTTCACTGGCAGTACTTGTGACCCTGTGGGGGACCGACTCTGGAGCAGTCTGTTCCTGAAGGACTGCACTCCATGGAAGGGACCCACACTGGAGCTGTTCATGAAGAACTACAGCCTGTGGGAAGGACCCATGTTGGAGAAGTTCATGGAGGATTTACTCTTGTGTGTGGGACCCCATGCTGGAGCAGGAGAAGAGTGTGAGAAGAAAGGAGTGTCAGAGAGAACTGGCTGCAATCCCTATTCCCTGTTCCTCTGCGCCACTCGGGGAGGAGGAGGTAGAGAATTTCTGAGTGAAGTTTAGCCCAGGAAGAATGGATGGTTGGGCGGAAGGTGTTCTAAGGTTTGTTTTTTATTTCTCATTATCCTACTTTGGTTTGATTGATAATAAATTAAATTAATTTCCCCAAGCTGAGTCTGTTTTGCCCGTAACAGTAATTGGTGAGTGATCTCTGTGTCCTTATCTTGACCTACGAGCCTTTTGTCATATTTTTTCTCCTTCTGTACAGTTGAGGAGTGATAGAGCAGTTTGGTGGGCACCTGGCATCCAGCTGAGGTTGACACACCACAACAGCATAAGTCCACTATCCATAAATTTTCCACTATGGAAAACCTCTTTCATCTCAAGTATTGAGAAACAAGTAAATCTCCTATCTACCAACAGAGAAGGCTTCAGATATTCACAACCTTCACATTCCTTGAATGTTTATTAGTATAGAGAATTAGTAGAAAATAGTTACTGATCACTTTGAATGACATATATCTGTCTGCTCTTTTACAGACTGTGTTGATAAAAGCATCACAGCATGTAAAGAATAAAAAAAGGTTACTATGTAATACTGTTTATATTTCCATAAAATTATTATGTTTACTTACAACTGGACCAGGTGGGCCTTGTGGGCCTTCCCCTCCTTTCAGACCAGCTGGACCCTAAAAAAATTAAAAAAAAAGCTTACCTCTTTATCTCTTACACTGGAAAGTTCAAGAGTTATTTTTGCAATACATGTGATAGGAAGAATGTAAAAACCCAAAGACAAAAAACTTGAATTCCTTTTTGCTTATATAGCCAATGATATTTAACAATGCTGGATGCTTGATATCTGTTTTCTTTTGCATTCATTTTTAAGCACAGTAGAAGGCTCCATGAAATAAAAGAGTTGATCCATTGTTTAGTGTATTTAGAAACATCATGTCAATTACAATAGTGCTTATACCATACCTGAGCACCTGGAAGGCCTCTCTCTCCAGGGAAACCACGAAGACCTGCTGGTCCATCTTTGCCAGGAATGCCCTGAGGGCCTGGGTCACCCTTGGAAACATATTACATTTTAATTTAAAAAAAAATATTTGAAATTCTTGCATTAGTCACTAAATAAGTGATGAAAACGAAATACCAGATTGTAGTTACACTAATGACAAAAAAGGTTATGCTGCCACCTATTCACCCACTAATTCTTTTAAGATTTTCAGTATAATAGTCTATCAATATGGTTAAATTTATCACAAGCTTTGACAAACTACAGTATTAGTTATAGAATATAAATAGCAAAGAACACAGCAAGCCATAAAAATGTTTAAGGCTACATTTTTAAAAAATTTACAATATCCATTTAAAATGGAAAATTGAATAGAATTACATAGCAACTAGATAAGTAATATTTTTCTTGTGCCCCAATGGTGGCCAAAAAATAAGCAAAGAGTTAAATTTAGTCAGTGAAATTCTGCCTTTTAGCCAGTGCTACACATCCTATTTTAAATGCCAATGTACAATTTTCCACCTTGGTGTGAACATGTCATTACTATATATTTCCATAGTGGATGTGTGGTATACATAAACTGGGGGGGGTTTGTTATTACAAAAACACTAGTTATTGGCTCAAGAGAATTCTCATTATTTCAATGGAAGCAGACACAGCTCTAAAACTGAAATCTTCTAGTGTTCAAAATCCTTCTGGGTGAAATGTGACAATTGTGATTTTATATTATGTGTTCTGATTTTATTCTGCATAATTATTTGAAATGTGAGACTGTCAGCAATTTATCTGTCCCTTTCAATTTGTTCCATCAAGCCACATCATACCTTAGCACCTTCTTTTCCTGCAGCACCTGGGAGGCCTTGTTCACCTGGTGGACCAGGAGGACCTGGATGACCTCTTTCACCAATTGGGCCAGTTTCACCAGTAGGACCCTAAAACAAATGTAAAACTTCAGTCACCTGAAGGTATTTACTGTCTTGGGGGTAGGGAGGAGGAGATTCTTAATACCCAGCTGTTATGAGTATTTGTTACAAAACAATATTACATTGGTTAGCATACATTCCTCACCTTCCCTCCAGGCAAAGCTAACTTACAAAATGTCTTTGTCCTATAAAATAAATCTTGCATTGCATTCTGCTTGCAGACACGTCTGTACAGCTTCCAAAGCCTGAAATCCTGATCTTGCTCCTTAAGCAATGAAGTTTTAAAACACAGTATCCACGTATGGGAGGAGGTTACAAAAAGGACACGGGAGGGAAATCCATGCACTATGCTTGTCTTGAAACTCTATTTGTACTGTTGTTTTTCTGAATAATATGAATTGGAAGGTATGAGAGTTGAAAGATACCTCTTCAGATTCACTAGCAGGAAATTTTCAATGAGGGAATTACCTAAAAAAGCTCATGCTATCCAAATGCTTGATTTTGTTGCAAATAAGTAATATTAGATCAAATTCAATATTGATAGTGAATCTCTCCACAATCTAAAAGTGATTGAAATTTGGCCTCTGTCAATAAAGTCACATGTTGTATTGTTCTTTCTAAACTATTTTATGGTAGAGAACTCTGCCTTCTTGACTTCTGTATACCACCAACTTCATAATCACTGAAGAAAACACAAAAAAAGAAGTGGAATGGCAATCCTGACATCTGCATATTTTGTGGAATCACTGATGATTACTAAGTATACCTTTCTAAAATTTTTATGCATTATTTGCTACAAAAGTTAATATAACAATGAATATGGTCCTGTTAATACAATAAAAGCAACTGCCATAGTCATAACATAACCATTAAACATGGGTCTTATGAAATTAACTATGAAATGAAATTATTTACCTGAGGGCCAACAACACCACCGGGACCAGGAGGACCAGTTTTTCCTTGAAACCCCTGTGAAATAATCATAGAATACTATGTAATGCAGGACAAGATATAGAAGAGCAAAATTCATATCTGTGCTGAAGAGGAGGACGAGAAATTCCATGTCACACATTCCTTCTCTTCAGGAAATGAAAATGAGAAATTCTTTTTTTCCTGTGTGTACTTAGAATTGAAATATTGATTAATCTTTCTTATCTCTATCAGTTCCAATCTCTCTGAGGTGGTAGAGTAGTAAAAATTCCAGTCAATTTTACAGATCTCTCTAGGTGAACTTGATGCAGCTAAAAGCTGAAAATACATTTTTACATATATACATTATGAATCATAAAGCCAGAAACACAAATGGTTTCTAAAGACACAGATGGAGGATTAAGTTGGAGGGGCACTAAAGATAAAGGAGAGCTTAGACAGAAAGAAAATGAAAAGAAATAGAGATTCAGGTAAGATTAAGGTTGTATAGGGATGGTAAAAAAGGCCGCATGAATGCCATGAGAAGAATTAAGTTAATGAGAAATTGATATGATGACAAAAACTGGGAAGCAGAGAACAGAAAGGAAATGTTTTGGGGACAGTTTTTCAGAACACTGGCAAATTTTACAGAATTTTCATTTTCTAATCAGTGGCCCCAGATTTTCATTCAAAACTAGTCAATGAGCTGACTGACAACCTCACTTTATAGTAGCACTTTTTAATCTATCTTTGAAATGTGCTAAATTATTTATTTCAAATAATGGAAGTCTGTTGCTGCATGAAATTAGGCAAGTGCATTTACTGCTGTATCACATCTAGGGTTCCAAATAGTAACCCCTGCCTAACAGCCTGTATCTGCCTCCTACTCTGATCACCTGTGTAAAAAAAAAAAAGTGCCATCTGGCCCATATTTCTGATAAATGTTGGGCCTTGCTCAGCATTCCTCTGGACACAGTCTCACTGACAGTTGCCCTATTCCATCAGATCTGGTTTAAGCTTTTTTTTCCTTCCTCAATCTGATTCTCTCTGATGTTATCATGGGTCAGTTTGGCCCATAACTGTTTAGGCACTCTTTCTCAGACCCCTGAAATGATCCAGATTAAAAACAAATACAAAAGTACCCCTTTGCTCTAATGACTGAAAATCAGAACTGCTGCAGCTGGAATCATTCATGTGTCCCTTCCTTTACACAGTCAAAGCTTCTTCTCAAGCCTATTGTAAGGAAAGACAAAGGAATGTAGAATAGTACCCATTTCCTGAAAGTATCTTGAGAAGACCCGGTATTCCCAGGTTTGCAGTACATTCAATGATTCTTGAAGCTAATGATGGTTTTACTACTCTGCTTTTTTTCTTTTATCAGCAGCTTATCTATTCCTACAGATTCAGATTTGTAAAAGAATTAATAAGGAAATTTCAGCAGCAAATACTCAAGATGACCTGAACATCCCATGGGTTGGGATGGTTCATCTAAAATACTTAGTATTAAAAAATTTACACTAATGTCTCATGTATGTGTTTGTAAGTGCCTAATTAGCCTCCATTTTTTTTGTTATTTTCCATGAAAGACAATTTAATAAAACTGAGTTTATTGTAGTGAGAAGGCGGCCCTTGATTAATCCTAATAGATGAAACATTCAGTATATTTCTATTTTATCCTTTCACAGGCAGAAACCCTAAATTCTTGTATAGCAGCAGATAATCTAACAATCTCTGCAGCTGATGCCTCCTGTCAATCTGAGATTGGTATCACTGAAACTGATAATCACTGCTAAGGAGGAACCAGCTTAATATTGGTTTTCAGTATCTAGTTTATTCCTACATTTATATTCCAAAGTATTTATCACGATATTAGTGTTCCTATGTCAAGCATCTCAGCACAATGGCAGTTCTTCAAATAGCATATGGCTTACTGATGGAAAAAGTTGTAGCCTTTTCTCCTCTAATACGTACCTCAGTTGCAGTCAACTATGTTTATTATTCCATAAGCAAGCGGCAGAGTACAATCTGGGAATCTGGGTCTCTAATTTGTTAAGCTTCAGTATGTCTCTTAGCCTAATTCTCTAATTGCTATAATGCCCACATGCATCACTGAACTTTAATAAGTTATATGCCTAAATAAGAAACAGAATTCTTAAGATCCTGATTTACCAGGCACTGCAATGAAAATTTTCTGATTTATACATTTTTAAATAATTGGAAACAGACGTGTTCATTGAAAAAAAAGTCCACTTTTTGTTTTTAAAAACCCCCTGTTTTTCTACAAAAAACATATACATGAGATCCCATGGGGGAAAATATTTTAAAAATAATTCTGGCTCAAGTATACACATACAAAGGGCACAAAACAATGCTAACGAAAAGCTGCATTTACCCCTAAATTACTCAAGTTTTATATCTGTCTAACCCTGCTAAACCTAAAGGAGATACAAAATTAGAGAATCATAGTATTGACTGAACCCAGGGGGACCTGGTCCAAAATGTCACACAGTAGGAGAGTCCACAGATTCACTGTATTTTGCATTTTTCATTTGTAGTCATGAGTGAAACCAAGAAATCATAGAATCATAGAATGGTTGAGATTGGAAAGGACCTCTGGAGGTCACTTGGTCCAACTGCCCTGCTCAAGAAGGGCCACTGAGAGCTGGTTTCCCAGGAATATGTTCAGATGGCTTGGTTTCCCAGGAGTATGTTCAGAGTCTCCAAGGATGGAGTCTCCAAGGATGGAGACTCTGCAACCTCTCCATTCCAGTGCTCGATCACCCTCACAGTGAAAAAGAGTTTACTGATGTTCAGATGGAATCTCCCATGTTTCAGTGGTGCCCATTGCCTCTTGTCCTGCCACTGGGCACCACTGAAAGGAGCCTGGCTACATCTTTTTTACACCCTCTCTTGATGTATTTATATATTTTGATAAGATTCAACCTGGGCCTTCTCTTCTCTAGGCTAAACAGTCCCAGCTCTACCAGTCTTTACTCACAGGGGAGATGCTCCAGTTCCTTAATCATCTCAGTGGCCCTCTGCTGGCCCCTCTCCAGCAGCTCTCTCTCTTGCACTAAGGAGCCCAGAAATGGACACAATACTCCTGGTCTCATTAGGGACGATCAGAAGGGAAATATCCCCCTGCTGCAGCCCAGGATACTAGAAGCATTCTTTGACGTAATGGCACATTACTGGCTCATGTTCAAATATATAAGAATAAAGGGAAAATAGTAACTGCTTTTTCTTATAAGACTAAAGAACAATTTTGAGATTCCTGCATCCTAAACAATGATTAAAATTAATTCTTATAGTACACAAGACTAGTCTTTGAATCCTTGCAAAGAAAAAGAACAAAGAAGTAGTTAATGTTTCTCTTACACACAAAAAAGCCACTGTCATTGAAAAGTATTACAATACTACAGTATTAGCAGAAGAAAACACAGTTTTTCAGAATGATGTGTTACTCCAAGCTCTTCCAGCAGTGGAAGGGACTCAGTAGTCACTAACAGATTTCCAGTGAAGTTGGAACCCAAAAACACATTCTAGATGCTGAGAAAATTTCTCTCTAAATTCATCCATGGCTTTCTCTAGATCTGAAAAATCTGAGTAAGAATTTTATTTTATTTCAGTGGGATATGAGTAAGGTTTTGGCACTAGAAAGGCAGAGAGGGTTTTTTTTAATAATTCCACTGAAACTGTTACATGTTACTTTTTTTCATTTTGCTGTCAGAATTTACTCATTGTGATTCTTATAGGGATTACATAGGCTATAGTTTCAAAATTTAAGGTTTTTTTCACAGGTTGAATAATGCTGATCCTACTTTCAGGAGTTGGCTTTTGAGTTTCCTAGCTGCTTACCATTAATGAGACTTTTTATTATGTTATTATTTATGTTACATGGCATTCAGTGAGGAAAGAACTATGTAGAAATTGCCTAACAAATATTTATTAAAAATGAGATCCAAGTATTAATTTCTTTTACTTCTATTGACTTTTTAAGCTCATTGTGATGTTACAAACCAGGCATAGCAAAGCATAACCTTACTTTTATAGCATGGAAACAAAATAAAGCTTTCTCATGCCTAACCCACCTACCATAAGAAAACTATGTAACCTCTTACACTAGCGTCTTCCCCCTTTTTCTCTTGTCTCTGTTTGTTTAGTTTTGATCACACAGTCATGACCTTTGGAGGTTTACAACACTAACACAGTAGAGTACATTTACTTACAGTCTCACCCCGCTGTCCTGGGTGCCCAGGCAAACCATCTTTTCCAGGTGGCCCCTGAAATTGTAAAATAGATAAATCAAAACATTTCTCAGACATCCTTAATTCTGAAAAGAAGTATACAATTAGCTGTAAGAATCTCTGATCTCTTTGTTTTTTTCTAGACTACAGTACAGATTAACTGATCCTATATCAGCTATGACTTTAATAATACATTTTCTTTTGTGGTCTCCCTGATGTCTGTTAGCAATTGCTTGGAGCATATCTGTTAGGTTGTCAAATGCATGCATGTTCAAAATGGCTTTCTGTAAATTCAAAAATCATGCAATGTCCCCATACTTCCCTTCCATTTTTCTTTACTTAATGACTCAGTTAACACAAAACTAAGCATTACAGGAGTATTTGATTAAATTTCAGGTTTTGGCATTGGAAATAAAATAACAAATGCATGCGAGAAAAAAATCACAGGTGCTTTGATGGTTTTGTACTTACTCCACATAAGCAGAAACATACAGGAAGAGCAGTATAACTAGCTCAGGCTGCAGCTCAAATGTGCTATTACTTCTGTACATTTCTGCTACTAATGAATGTCCCCTTCCTCTTCATTTTTACATCAACAAATCAGTTGTTAAAAGAAAATATACACTAGCAAAGTAATTTTTTGCCTAAACTCAGTTTGTCACCTGGGAATTGGCATCAACATACTAGAGGATTTGCAGTTTAGTATATTATGCTGAATGTCATATGAGCTGCACCAATGATCACTTTGAATATGTGAGTTCTTGTCTTAGCCTTAGACCTCAATAAGCATATTTGTACTCTATACATAAACCATCCCTTAAATAAATCTTCAAATATTTGCTTCAGAAACACTGTATGAAAAATAACATTCCTGTTGTTGCACATACTTGATTAAAAAGATACTTACTGGAGGTCCCTTTGGTCCAGGGAATCCAACAGGTCCCTGAGGCCCTTGTGGTCCCTAGTATAAAGGCAACAAATAAGTAAAGTTTTACTCTAGCTGCCATGACACTGAATTGAAAAGTTTGCTTCAATTATAAAAAATATTTTCAATTATAAAATATATTATCTCTGCAGATGATGTCTGGTTATAAGTATAAAGCCTCAGTTCCACTGCCATAAATACTGGTAGCAAAAATTCACATACATAGACATTGTAGGGGATTTCCTGAAAGCAATACTGCCTGTGTAGGAATGCAGTAAGAAAAAAGAAAAACTACTTATATCTAATATATCACCCCTGAAACTGTGCATAATAAAGTACGAATCAACAGCGAGTAAGAAACACTGTTTTCTGTGTTGCATAAACCATGGGAATTAATTAAGAGGCTGGTGGTCTTTTTAACTTTCAGTCCATCATTCATCTTTGGCAGTTCTTACACTCTGACAATATTTCAAGTACAACAGTACAAACTTCCAAATATAATAAGCTTTCCAGAGTTCCCAGGGACTAAATACAACATTCTTGCTATCATGAAAAATAGCTGAGATAGCTGAAAAAAAACCCATGATGCACAAACATTTTGTTTTGTATATACACATATATACAGAGAGAGAAAATTTTCATGCACCATCGTTTTACAAATTTACTTAAAGATGATCATGTGAGTTAGTGCATTGTTTATGTACATGTACATGTACAAGTATATATACATACATATACATGTGTACATACATGTCCACATACATCTATACAGATAGATATTTACACAAGTACTAGCTTACATGACTGTTTCTAAAATTGTCACCAGACAAAATGGAGGCCAGCTTTTAAAATTTATTGCTGATATGCTGAAAGGGACTATTTCAGCTTATTAAAAGAATTTTTCCTGGTTAGTTTTTAGTGTGTTAAAGAGTAGCAACCTGAAAAACCTTATTTATTCTACATGGTCCCACAGCAGAGCCACGTACTCTGGTCAAATACTTTAGAATTTATCCTGTTCTACTTGGTATACGATGTGCGTTTTTTCTAAGACATCAGCTGTCAAAATATATTAGAATTGTTGATTTGATGCAAAAAACAAAACAGGAAGCCACATCTCCCAAATTATGCTACCCTTTTGCTCCTCTGATAAAGCACCAAGTGTTTCTGAGTTCCATAAGCCTCATTCATTAGAGCCCAGGCTCACTTCCAGAGCATGGCTGCCTCCTGCAGTAGTTGAAACAGTGTGGAAATGTAGCTGTGGGAGAGGAGCCCTTGTGCCCAACCTGGAAGAATTTGCCCTTAAGTGAATATTAATCCAGGGTAGACCTTGATTATACTGTAATACTAAATCTGAGTCAAGTAAGAAGTGCTAGGCAAAGGAAGAAATCTTTGTGATCTTGCACTGTTCATCATTTTTTATTTTCTCTTCCAGAACAGGTGTAAAGTTGTTTCTGAAAGCTCTATAACACACAAATATGTTCCACATAAGGGTTTGGGTTTTTTTTCATTCTGCTGTCTCTGTGAACAAATGACCTTTCCTTAATTGCTTCTGGATATAACATAAAGCATAAAGTTTCAAAAAAAATGGAGGAGTTTTATAGAGTAAAACTATTAAAATTGACTCAGCTACTGTACAAAATATATGAAAGAAATTGGTCCCTCTCGGGAATTGGGTTATAAGAACACAACTCAAAGTTTTACTGTTAGTTTCACCTTCTTTCTCATAAATTCCCACTGTACTTTCATCCTCACATCTTGAGACTTTTTAAGAAAATATTTGCATTTTTTTTTATTCACAGTATGACTTGCAGATTTCAAGATGTTGGACTGATAGATTATGTGAGAAAAAGCACTAGAATACTAACAGCATGTTATCAAAATGACATTTCCTTTTTTGTCATTAACTTTCATTTTAACAGTAGCCACACAGTACAGATTATTTAATGTTTACATGTCTGGTACCGGAAACAGTCTCCGTGGAGTAGAAATGACAGTTTTATTTTTTGGCTGACATTCACCCCTATTGGGAAGCAAATAGATACCTCACACTTATATTACACAAGCAATATAAGATGTGGTGCTCTGCAATTCTTCATTTCTTTGCCCTAATCAATTTCTCTCCAGGGATGCCTTCATCTTGGATTGATCTGCTCACTGTTTTCAGTCCACCCACAGCTTCTCTTCCGTACAACCTCTTGGAGCTGTCAGCAAACTCCTCCTTCAGGAGGCTCTGCTATTCACCTTCTCATAGCCTGCCTTTGATATTCCTCCTCAGTGTAAAACAATTTACAGTTCTTTTCTTGGACTGTGCCTAGCTCTCTACATCCAACATCCTAGTTAACTCATTCCTCTCTTAAATCCCAGCTTCCTGCCGCTGTGTCTCTCTCTTACTTGCACATCACTCCTATTTCACCCCAATTTTCTACTTACTCCTGTCATCCATGTTCCACTTGGTACACTGTCTTTTGCTTGATATAGAGGTACTTTCAACTTCTTACTGCAGCCTCCCGTGGAACATTGTCTTCCATATATACTGGCTACAGTCTAGTCCTCCAGGCCTCAGCTTTCCTTGTGTTCTATCCTACTTCTCCTCCTTACTGCAAGAACCACTGTCCTACTCACTAGCTAGTCTCTTGGACAGTTAATATTCTGCTTGTACAATAATATTCTGCTTCAGGAATGAAAGAGCTAAAATGAGTATGAAAGTTTTTTATTAAACTAAAAATTTATTTTCCAGTGTACTTGGATTATTTTTTTTGTTATATGCTTTAATGGCTTTTAGTCAAAAGGAAAGGAATCCTTTCCTTAAGCAGAAAAATGTGACATTAGATATACAGACGTTCCTTTACACGTGTATAGCAGACAGATGCTTATTAATACTCTACTTGCAACTGCTAAGGATAAACCAAACAAAATTAACCTTAATTGCTTTCTGCAGACACACAAACTGAAAATTTGAGATTTCTAGAACACACTCACACCATGCTCTTGTTATCATTACTTTTATGGATGTCCATATCTCCAGTAATCAACTCAATCAAACCATGTGGTCTGATCCTATGGCCTTTTTCAGTTTGCTTAGTCATTCTAGCAAAAACAGTTTGCTGTTGTTCTGCCAGTTTTGTTACACCAAACATGCATGTATTCAGCAAGGAAATAGTGTAACAAAGTGGTATTATGGGGCAGGGGAAAATGCACAAGGAGCTCCCTCCTGAGGAGTAAGATTTCTGGAGATACTGGCACTTATGGGTGGATACTAAGAAATGATTTAAAGATCCTCTACATGAAAAAGGTTAGCAGTTTAATGAAATATGACTATGAAAGAAAAGTTTCTTAAGTTTGCAAAAATACTTTGGCAGAGAGCATGTCTACTTAAACTGAGTTCGTTTTCAAGTGCTGCTATTACAAATCTGATTTATTAATACTGCTTTTCTATATACTGCTGTGTAACGGGCTGACTGTATATTGGATTCATGTATTGATTGGTAAGAAAATAGCAAGCAGAAAATTTTATTTTAGCAAGCACAACAGGATTTCTCAAGCATGCAGAAAGTAGGTTGAAGGGAATTCTTAACTGATCAGAACAAAAAAAAATTGACTGCTTCAACAAAGAAGCTTCTGGAGGTGGCTTGATTGATTTGCAAACCTCATAAGCAGTAAGCTGCAGTAAATGGGGCATTCTTAAGAGGATAAGCTGATAAGTACAACTGTAATTTGCTTGGATATATACAAAGGGCTTAGATATAATACAAAGTGTGTATGTATCCTCTGTGTCCTATATGTACAAAACTAAGCTACAGATGGAGGAAGCTTTCAGCAAACTTCAGCTACCCCCTTCATAACTTCATGAAAAGCAGCATTGGAACTGAGTTTTTGTTAGTTCTGGTTACTCTGGTTGAAGAAGGGCGAAGACATGAGAAGGAGAACTAAAAACAGAACAATACTCCAACCCTCAAATCACACTCCTACACAGTGGGAAAACCAACATGTACATAAATAGCTTCCACATACCCTTTCACCTGGTGGGCCAGGAGGACCATCATTGCCTGCAGTACCCTAGAAAGGAAAGACAATATGTTTGAAGATTAGACCTCTATTTTATTTGAAAGAAAGAGCCTGTAGACAATCTATACAGTATGCTTGACCATTACCTTTGGACCTGGTTTGCCAGTGGGACCTCTGGGACCTCTTGAGCCTCTTGGACCCTGGAAATTTAACACAGATGCCCTTGATGATAATTATTGGCTATTATAATCAAATTAAAATAATTCTTCACAGTATCGTAGAGGCAATTCGTATAGGAAAGCCTCTAAATTGCAAAGCAAAAGTACATACTGTTGGTCCTCGCTGTCCTCTGGGGCCTGGTTTGCCATGTAATCCCTGTAGAGAAAAGTTCACAGAAATCATTTTTGCAGACACTGTATTTGTGAGATAAAGTTTTTTACTGAAGTGGAGGCAGAGTGCAGGTCCCTTAGGTTTAAATGTTATTTTAAGTATCTACTTTTCATTTAAATTTGCAGAATCATGCTCCTTGATAAAATTTATTATCTTTCTTAGTTCACTGGAACTTGCAGCTAAATGTACTAAATTTGACTCAAGAGTCAGATTCTGTCATAGGCATTAGAACATTTTAAACTGTGTTAAAATAGTAGTGAAGATGTCACATAACAAGCAGAGTCTCTCTGCAGTAGTCTAAAGGACTTGGCATCATTTCCAATGTAATAGCAGTCTTGAAGACAAAGTTCCCAGGTTTTCATGGACAGCTCCTCAGGTTACTAGGGTAAAGAAAGGGCAAGCCTCTCTTTTTCTAACAGAAATAGGTACTGTAATACCTACCAGGATTCTGCACACTTGCACAGAGATACAGAACTTGCCAGAATACTAGCCCTTAATTTTTTCCTTCAATACTTCTCCTATTCATACCCAATAGATTTCTTTCTTTAGGCTCTGCATTAGTATTGTTGTGCACTCTAATGCAAAGAAGCTTAAAATTCAAGACAGTAGTATTATTTAGGTAGGAAAAGGAACCTCATGACTGGTATGTTCTAAGATGTTCTTGCTTTTATTGGAAAACAAATTCAGACACCTGTTTTACTTGAGGGTTTTCTTGTGGCTTTGTTTTGGGGTTTTTTAATATATTGATTTTATTTCACTTACCAAAACAAAAATTATGTGTTGTTCTTAAAATGGCTTATGAACTTCTCAGGGACAATGACTGTCTTTCCTAGTACCAGTATGCATGATAGCATAAACCACAATGATAATCCTTTAGGCAAGATTAATAATACCAGATTCACATGACAAACTCAGCAGATATTGTCTTGTTGATCATCAGCATAATGCTTAAGTAAACATGCAGTTTGATGGTATTAATTATGTGGTTAGTACCCTAGCTGAACTGAAGGCTTTATGAAGTCCTGATAATGGATCAATATAATTAGATTTCCGTAACTTTAACTCTGTTCTTTGATGTTATTGTTTTGCTTGTTTCTTTAATCTGATATCTTTAGTCATGTCTCATTTTTCCCAACAAGGATGAACTGAACATTGTTCTATTGCTTGTGTCTGTTCCTAACAACATAACTTTTATCTTAGCTAAAATAATACACAAACAATTTAACTCATACATAAGAAATGCAAATGCAATTAGATTTCATATATTCATCTTGAAATCATGAATTTCTGCTTATTTTCATTCTGCAAATTAAAATGGATTCTTAAGAACACTGATATACAGTTTTACTTTAAGTTGCTACAATCTATGAATTCTGAATCATGTTCTTAATTTCATCATCTTTCTAACAATATGTTCTGCTATGTTCAATCGAGCTTTAGAGACAACAGCACAGTGACCTTCTTTCTAACCGATATTTCATTTTTATAGTTTGAAGAATATGCATAACATTTTCCCTCACCTGCTTCAAGTAAAGAAAGCAGCAAAAGCTGTCATTTTGCATCTAATTTTTTAGTGTATGTAATAGTACATGTTCTTCATCTTGTCTGGTATATTTTGCATTTTCGAAGCTCAGCCTATAAAAAACCTTGTGGAAAATCAGAATACTTATGAAATACAAGTTGAATTTCCTTGAGGGTAAATTGCATCGTAGCAGGATAATTCATAGGATACAGGAAAATAGTCCTTGCCAACTCATTCAGCTATACTGTCAAAAAAGATACTTCAGCAAATGTGATTTCTCATTTTCAAATATATCTAATTATGGTAGCATACATATTGAGAAAGTGAGTTCTTGTATATTTAGATTAATACCTTAAAGAATGAGAACTAGTGTCAGTATGGCCTGCTTTACATAACTGTAGGAGTTCATCTTAAGTGTGAAAAGCCTGTTTATATAGTTCTTTTCATAGTAGCTTGTATCCCTAGATTTCAGTGACTTTCCATACCACTGAGTTCCTAAAAGTTAATTACACAAACATGATTGTTAATTAACACAAACATGAATTATCATACCCTTGCACCTTTCTCTCCATTGGAACCTGGAAATCCTGGGAAACCAGTTGAGCCCTGTGTAAGAAATCAATAAAAATATCAGAGGTTATCAATAGCAAAAGAGTAGTATAGCCAACATTTAATTTTTATGTAAAGCACACCTCCAAAGTCATGAACATTTTACACATCAAACTTGCAAGTGTGACAGCTCTGATGAATAGCTGTAAATTAACTTACCATAACGCCTCAAGTCCAGAATGCATTAAAAAAATCAATGTAGAGAATGGACATTATTTGTCATCTTATTAGACAATAAAGTATTCATTAAATCTGCACCATTTTTAAAAGTAGGAAAGAAATTATCATAACAGACAACTAGAAATAACAGTATCACAACAAAGAGGAACAAACAAGGCCTTGTTGCCTCACAGCATAATAATTCTGTTACAAAATTACTTCATTCAAAATAACCGTAAGGTGTTGCCACATCCGAACAGTGGTGTGGCCCTCTATTCATTTGACTGAGCTGTAAACTACTTGAAGTGCTTTACTCACTGTAAACTGACCACTGGCTAGTTTCATTTCACTGATTCATGCAATTTGTACATGTGCTTATATGCTCATCTCATAAGCAAAATGAGGAGATCATCTGACATAAAACCACTTCCATGCATTATTTCTGCTTCTTTTTTTCTCCATTTTCCTTCTGCTAACTGCCCAGTCTAATCTGAACAGTACTATTTTCTTCTTTATTTCTGGTATACAGGTCCAGAGGGACAGCAGACTTGTTACCTGCAAAGGTGTTAATTTGTCATAAGGGACTTGGGGTCAAAGAGGTGGTAGACTTGATAAAATATAGTTTTAAGTGACTGGAGATGCAAATCAAAGCAGTGTTTAGTTAGGTCATCCATTAAAACTACTGGCCAGACTCCCTGCTGTGATAATGCATCTATATATCTGCAGCTTGCTAGTAATATTTTAGGGGCAAATAAAATGCATATAACAAAACCTTAGAATTTCTTGGTGCTCTTCTTTGAAACATCAGTAAGTATTTTTTCCTTTTTTCTCTTTTCCTTACTTATGTTTTTCTTTTAATGAATCTTGTTTCACAAAATCATTCCAATTATCCATTAATGAATTGGGGGCAGTACAACTTCACTGATGTTGATTTAAATGAAACCTTGAGTGATATTCACTGATTGGAGAAAAGTAAGAGGTCTCCTCTCCCCTCCCCCCCCCTCCCCTCCACCCCCCTCCCCTCCCCTCCCCTCCCCTCCCCTCCCCTCCCCTCCCCTCCCCTCCCCTCTCCTCTCCTCTCCTCTCCTCTCCTCTCCTCTCCTCTCCTCTCCTCTCCTCTCCTCTCCTCTCCTCTCCTCTCCTCTCCTCTCCTCTCCTCTCCTCTCCTCTCCTCTCCTCCCCTCCTCCTCCCCCTCCACCTCCCCCTTCCTTTTCATTTTTTTCTTTTTTCTTTTTAAATTCTTAACCAGTTATAACTTAGAATGTGAATAAAACTCTGGAAATTCTGATCTGCAAAGCCCAAGAATGTTCTTTATAATTACAAGGCCAGAGGAAAAACAAACTCTAATGACGGGCATTAACAGGCATGACTTGGTTGTAAATATATATGCTATTTTTTGCAATTGTGTTAATCAAGAGGGACTGGACAGGAAAAAAAAACCTAGAGAAAATTACCAGATAATGGCAGTACTCTAAGAATAATTCTCTGAATAAAAATAATGAAAAGCAAGCAAGCAGCAACAAAAAGAATGGTGTGAACCTTCTTGACAATACCAGGACAAGATATCTTATTTGCTTTACACAGCTGTTCTGATGCTACTTCTTTTTTTTCTCTCTACCTTATGACAATTTGATCTGGACTGTGAGTAACTTTCAAAACTAGTCTCTAGTGAGTAGATGTATTGTAGCTGTCATTATTCTTTCCTGGAAATTTGACCAACAAATTAGAAGCAGGAACAGTGAATGCAGGTTGAGAACTATTTTCAATTTTAATGTGATAAAAATTTAAAGTAATGAAATTCTTTATCAAGTGTTTGCTGAAAGAAGAATCAATCAACTTTTATTTGAAGTGTTACATCATTTTTATTCTTAGAACTGAATAATGTAAAACCTCTTTGATCTTATACTTTTCAAAAGACAGTTCTAAATCAGAACAAAAAGAAAGACTGAAATTTTCGACATTTGAGTTAAGAAACAGAAGCAAAAAACCACGTCTCTCAAGGTGAATAGTTTTCGTGAATATTTTCCATAGACTGTTTTGATATTTTTCACTAACACAGAATGTTCAATGAATAAGCATTCTTCAGATAGTTCATTCATCTGACTGAAGAGGGCTAAAGTATAGGCCAGAGTCAGAAAAACACTCCGCTTAGCCAGTCAGGAAGTTGTATTTCTTCCAAAAATCATAATTTCAAATTTGAAAATAAAAACTGATCCCAAATTAGAGCAAAGTTGAGGATTTTACTGCAGGTTGATTGTTCAGTTGTGTAGAAGGGGTAAGAGATTCTTTTACTTGCGATACTTTCCAACATGAGTCATCTTTGAGACAGTCTGGAGATGCAATGTCTCCCTAATGGCCTCGTCTACATTGGGAAATGTCTGTAGAGTTAGGTTTTTATTCCATTTTTTTCTTTCTTGATAATATCAGAAAAGAGATCCTGCAATTAATTTAGCATGCCCATTACCTAAAGCTGTGTAAAGATAACCTTTTTAAAAATATGTTTCATAAAAATGTTTTAAAAATATAAGCTTTCACTTAAAGCAGAACCCACCCATATTGTCTTTTATTGCAATCAAAACATAAAAAATAGCTGAAGGATAGATGTGGGCACATATATCAACTAAGCGTTGGGTTTTGTCATGTTTGTCTTAACAGAAGGAAAAGGAAAACATGATGAAAATTGTAAATTGTATGTTTCAAAGAAATATGACTTATTCTATGGAAGAAGCAGTAATGACACAAATGGAATGCTTGCACCACATGGAAAATTGTCATCACTATCAGTATCCATTTAGTGGTCAACATGGTCCTCATTCTCTTTCAAGCATATAATTTTCTAATTGTTTAATGCATTCCAATCTGATGCACTTACACAAATACAACTCACGAGAGGATGGCAAAGGTTTGAAGGCAATATAGTTAAGAGGAAAGATAGGGGTCCTTAAAGAGCCTGCCTTAGGGAATCCAACATTTTTAAAGATTTCACTTCAGAACATGATTGTCAAGAAAGAAAACGTGAAAAATAGCCCTTGCTTTGATGCTCACACCCTGCTTCCCCAAACATACAAATACAGAAAATAACTGCCATTGTGACTAATGTCAAAGCACAAGATATACAGCTCACCTTTGGGCCTTGTCTTCCTGGATATCCTGGCAATCCAGGCACACCAAGCTTGCCCTGCAGTAAGAAGGCAGTGTTAAATTTTATTTTATTTTATTTTATCCTCCCTAGTGGTTCAGCAAACTTCTACAGAAAGTATTTTTTCCACAACACAGAGTTGGAATATAATGGATATATAATTGAATATATATTCCACTTCATGGAATATAATATTCAGTTAAACCAATTTCTCATTTTTACTGTTAATCACCAGTGTGCTTAGTTCACCAAACTTAAATAAAAATCCTACTCCAATGAGTTCAGCATCTTCCTTTTTTTCCCCATGAAGTGCTGTGTAGTGATATGAGGCTGAGGTCACTAAACAATATTCCCTAAGAAATCAGGAGGTTGACAGGTTTAAGGGAGAAGAAATCCTTTTTAATTTATAATGTGATGGCTGCTTTGTTTTCCGCAGATTTTTCATGAATAGCCATTTGAAGAAACATTTTGTTTCTTGAACAGTTCTGAACTCTTTGAGAATATGATAAATTATACCCCACTATTTGCTGACAATAGATTTGTGAACAAATATTGCCAAACTGCCATGTTCATAAAAGACAACAGGATGAGTAGTCTGATCAACACTGATGTTAACCTTTCTTAGAAATGAAATACAGTACCCTACCCCATTGAGTCTGTCTCTTCAGACCTCTAGAGGATGAGTGATGTTTTGTCATTTCCAAAGGCAAGGGAAAGCAGCTTCAGTCTTTGAAAGATGGTAACTCTGGGGAAGAATTTGCCTATTTGCCTATGTTCCAAACTACCACATTTTGGAGAAGATCTCAATGGAAAACACATGATTATACAATATAATGTGGTACTCTGCAGTAAGATTAGATAGTGAAAAAGAGGAAGGAGAAACCTGTATGGGAAAGCAAGTTTGTCAAAATAAACATGTCTATTCATAAAAAATGCACCACACGAGTAAAGATTTTGTGTTTTATCATAATCATGTAAGTGCATGTGTCTGGCCAAGACATTATTAAAGATGAAGTCTCTGATTTATGAAAATACTCATAATGCTGCCAGTTATGTGCCACACTGAAACAAGCTGCATGCATGACTGAAATGTTTTGCAGCATGATGGTGCATCAAAGTCTTGCCAAATTCAGTGAAAGTTTTGTCCCTGATTTTATGATTAAGCAAGCCCAGTTGCCTAGGTTTTGAGTATGGATATGCATGGTTTTTTGATTATAAGCTCTTTTTTGATATGTTCTCATTGTTCTGGCACCATACTTGGCATTTTCTTTACTAAATAAATCCAGCCCTAGACCTACTTGGAAAGAGAGTTTTCTTATCAGAGAAACAGCTGACTGTAGAGAATAAAAGACTACTCTGGTATTTTCATTACTATGGCAGAGTAGTACCTTTGGACTAAATAAGACATAGGAATGTCAAGGAAACAGGACATTAATAACTGGTCTTTCAGACACTTCCCTAATATTGTGGGGAGATCTAAGTGTTCATAAAGATTATTCTAGTTTTTGTGCTAAAATAGGTATCACAGGACCAACATCATAGAAGTCTTCTCTGACACACTCCATTTTGGCCAAGTATTCTCAGAATATCAACATAAGGTGTTTGACTTTCAATGGGCAAGAAAAGGTATCAATATTTGTAGAAAAGGGAAAAATTTTGGTCTAAAATTCCAAGCCCAGCTAACAGTATTATCAACACCAATATTTTTTTCAAATATGTTCTGATATTTAGGGATTAAGATTCTGGATTTGTGAGACTGAGAGAGTCCCATATATGTCATAGTGAAGAAGAAATGCTTGAAAACATAAATCTATATTCATACTGAGTAATTTGAATAAGAAGAATTAAAAATAACTGAAATTCTTATTAAAAAACAAACAATAATAAAACAAAGTTTATTTTGTCTTTGATTTACTTTGTTGTTTGTTTGTTTGTTTGTTTTTTTAATTTAGATTATAAAGACTTGAAAAAGATGGACTGTTTTGTAGATGTCCTCAGTCAATTAATTATTCTGCAGATACCATGACAACAATACAAATTTTTGTAAGATTCCTAATATTCTTACATTTTTGGCGGGTTAGCAATACTAAAAACAACCACTGCCATGAAACATACAGTTCTTTCTGGAGACCACAAATATATTGTGGGTGAAGATAATATGACCCTTATTATACCAGATTGTTTTGCTGATCTAGTTAAAACTGACTACACTGGCTTTTTGGCGTGAACTCAGCTTGCATTCAGGTAGGAAAATAGTTCTGAGTTTCTTTTTTTATATTTTCTTTGATACATGACCTAATGAATCAATTCAATGACCTTTCAGTTGGTGAGATATCTTGCAAAATTGTGGAGAACATTAATTCATACGTAATTCCCAAGAGTTAAGTAAACCTGAGAATAAATCTTATTTGCAATGAGTGAACTGAGTTTTTGGATATATACTTTTCTAAGAGTTTATGAATGACATTATGCTCAAATTATAACCCTAACATCTTTCCGAAGTTCTACTAATGATATACATGCAAAAAGTAGCAACTTTTGATGAAAAGAGTTTGTTCCAAAATTTGCTGAATACATTTTTTTCTTCCTAGAAAACCTCTTTGCTGTGAACCTTATTACCTTTCTAGTAGTACCACATACTAAGATTTCAATGTATACTTTTGAAGACTGTATATAGAAAAGACAGAATAATTAATCATGATGTCAGATGGGATGTTTCTGGAAAATACTAATTGTTCTTATTTCAAGGACAGTGAGACTGAGAAAGAAATGTAAAATGCACTTTCTGTCTTATTCCTTTCAAGACAGAACTAGCATTAAACCCACAGTTAACCAAAAAAATTAAAGGGAAATATTTTCATCAGCATCTTCTCACTTTAGTGAAATATAGTATGCACATTTCTAAACCATCATTTCTATTTTATTTTATCATTCTTTCCCAGTTACCCAACTGCCACTGCTGAAATCATCTTTCTTTTCTGATGACATCACCCAGTGAAATATGGTACTCACACATGCATTCCTCAGGCTCCTTTCCTCCTCTGTATCATTGAGGTCAGGATTCTACAGAGATTTGTACTTGTGCTCTCCTGTATTTCATGTCACTATCCTTTTTTTCAGTCCTCTATTTTAACAGCCCCTTTCACTTTTGCCAACCCTATTTTGGATTTTTATTCAGGATAGGTTTTCTGTTTAAAACAATCTTCATGTCACAATTTGTCATATGTCTGTGAAATTCACTCTCCAGCAGCACCTTTATCCTCCTTTATTCCCAACTGTTTTCTTTGCAATGCATTTTCCTTTGCTGGCATGCTCTGTATGTAATTTGGGATAAGAATTTAGCTGCCTCACATGCTGATAAAGTACTATAATGCCCTTTTGTATACTTACAAAATAAAGATTCTCAATACTTGTTCAAATGTGAACTCCAGTGGTCTGCTGTAGTAATGGTGTCTCATAAAAACTACTGTTAGGTAGCTGAAGATTTTGCAGATCTGGAGGCTTGGGTTTTTTGTGATGAAGATCATCACTAAATGATGAAGATCATCACAGGCAGTGACACGTTTATGTTGATATCTGGCTACTAACCTTTTCCCCAGCTGGACCAGCAGCCCCTGGGTCCCCAGATGGACCTGCTCGACCTTTTGGACCTTCTGGACCGTCTTCTCCTCGTGGACCTGGCTGACCAATTTCTCCCTAAAATACACCACCTTATAAATATGAACAATTGCCTTTGTACATATATTAGAGAGCCTACCTATAATTACTTGAAAATGTTTTCAGTAAATGTAAATAGAGATTAGAATAATAGAATCATAGAATGGTTTGGGTTGGAAGGGACCTTTAAAGGTCATCTAGTCTAAGACCCCTGCAACACACAGGGATATCTTCAACTAGATTAGGAAAATAACACTGTTTATGTTCACTCTATAAATGCAAATACATATAAATTAGATGCTGAATATTACTTTCAAAGTGTAAGAGCCCAGTTGCCTTGCCTGAAGAGAGCTGCATTTGCAAACTGTGTATTCTTATTTTTTCCTTCCCTAAATTCTTGTGAAGGCATTCTGACAGTCCAAAGAAAGAAAAATGTTTGTTTCTAGGTACTTATGTGGATACCATCTTCACAGTTATTTATTCATACAGATACATGCCAGAAGCCTCTTGTGAGAAGTTCTTTTAGAACCTCCACAACTCTTACTATGAAAGGAAGTAAGTGCCCATTGGGCTAAATAAACAACATTTTGACAGAGATCTGCAAGATGCTAGGTTGGAATCAAAGTATCTTTATCCTGGGTAGATTAATTTTCCTCAGGCAGATACTAGAGATCTTGGAATCTGGAAAAGAAGATTCCCTAGGAAGAAGCTCTGTGAAAAGGATATCTAAGACTGACATTCTCTTCAGAACTGTGCCATTGTTGATTCACAAGAATGTAATCTCTGGCTCAAATCTGTACATGCATAGGGAATATAAATAATTTAAGATACTAGGTTTTATTTTATTTCTGGTTTAAATTTATTTGTTTGCTTCAGTGATCCTTTCAAAATAATAACGTTTAAACTTTTTAAGAACATGTGAGCTGCGAATAAATACTTACCCGGTCACCTTTAAGGCCCATGTCACCTTTAAATCCTGGAAAACCATCTTCACCCTAAAAAAGGCAGAAATGCATGCAACTTTTAATAATAGAGGGGATTTTTATTTTTTTTCCTGCAGACAGAATAAGAAAATACATTCACTACAGATTAAAATAATTTGCATAGATAAAGTGAGAACTTCAGACACCAGAAAATCTAACATGGTTGTTGATATTTTAGAGAAAGTATATCAGTGCATGACACAAAATTACTTTTTAAGTTCCTAATAACAGCTGTTTAAATCTGTTTAGAGAAAATAGAATTCTACTGTTTTACTACGAATTATCTGGCAAAGTCCTTTCTGAACTCCTACGCTTTTTTTGATTATCACTCTTTTTAATAAGGTCATCCATTCAATTAACTAAAAAAATGATGGCAAATTATTCAGTATTACTCTTTGTGATAGAAGAATTTCCCTTTAATTAATTTTTCTTTTAAACTAGTGTCTTAATAGCATCATGAAAGGAATCAAAACATTGGCTGGTTGTGACATCTTAATAATAAAAAAATATATATATATAAATGTTCATAATCTAAAAGAAGTAGTCAACTCTGTATAGCAGATTGGTGTCTAGCAGTACTCAGACCTGCCTGCTCTCATTGGCTGATGCAAATGAAAGAAAGTAGAAAAACCAATGGACATTAAGACTAAATCCATACACCATGGCAAAACAGATGCACATTACTGTTATTCCTAGTGAGAACTACTTATTTACTGCCTAGTAAATTCTGGTAGAAAATTCACTCCAAGCATTTTAATAGGTCTTCGTGCTGAAGTACAGGCAGACAGTACTCAGACAAGTTTCGTTTACACCTGTATGAGTTCAGATACAAACAGAAATCTCCAGTTGTTCAATGGAGTTCATGACTTGCTCTAGCATAACTGATCAGTTTCTGGTTACCTCTTTCTTAGACTAACTCATCATATAACTACTGATCCAATAGTCAGACAACAAAGATTATTGACTGCATTTTTATCTAATGCTTATTTATATCCTGGGAGTGAAGGTCTTTGTGATGAATAAGGACATAGTAAAATCTTTTACTATGATGATGGTTTATTATGTGCTGAAGTAATATTGATGACTTAGAAAATGAGTAATATTTGGACTGTCCAGAAAGCCAGGAAAGAGTGATACTGTGCTCCATGTTGCTGAAATAAAAAGAAAAGCTTTCTATTTCATCCTCACTTTGAAAAAGAAGTTTGCAGTCTGAACTCCTGGGTGCGCAAAAGCTTTATCTTCTCCCAGATCAGCAACTGAGACAAATTGCAAGGCTAAAGCCATTTTGACTCTGTTCAGAAGTAGTCATACTGCATGAAACAAATAACCCTAGAAAATGTGATAGAAATAGATTTTCTAGTGATGAACAGATCAAAATAGGTGAGGAGACATTAAGATTAAAAAAATAATCAAACAAGCAAATATATTTTCTTGATAGTATGTGTTCATCTAAAAAAAGTTGAGGTAACCCATCATGATTCATTGAAAAAAATACCCTAAAAAACATTCTAAAATGATTTCCCATTCTTTCTTGATGGTGAAACTAAGCTTTATATGGTCATCTTATATTGCATACATTAAAATTTCAATGTGGTCTTTCTTAAAATTTAGAGAAAGATGAAAAAAGTAGAGTGCAAACACATGAAAAAAGCTTTAATTGCAAAAGGTGCTCAGTTATGGACATGGACTTGTAATAATTATATGAGAACACTTTGCAACAAATCACCAAGGACTGACCATGTGCCAACTAGTGACCAAATGGCTGCCAAATGAACTGAAACTCTCCTCCAGCTTTCACAGTGAGGTTCCAGCTATTGAGATCTAAAAAGGCTGGTTTTGTTCCATGTAGGAGGAGAGAGCTGAATGCTCTATTTCCTCTTCTGCTGTTAACAAAAAATAAAATAGCTAAAGAGTTCTAGTCACATTTACTGGTTGGTACAGAGATGGACCTCTTCTGATATCCCTGGGATCATTCCAGATCTACAGAGGCTCTCCTGAATGATCAGTTTATTTATTTCTGTCTCTTACAGTGCTTTCCCCCATGTAATGGCATTTGAATAATTTCAGAAAAAAAGGCCTGTGTAACAGACCTTTAAAGCACTGTGAGGACAATCTAAGAAACATGTGTGACCTTTTAGGTATTTAGTAGAGATCAGTGTCTTACTGCAACTATGAGTTCAGTCTTTAGGACCACAGAAATATTGTAGAGATTATGCTAATCAGTATTCATTGATATACACATATATAAACACATATATTAAGCTTATTTATATGTGAGTCCTGTATTTTGTCCTAGCTGGACATTAATCACTCAATAAGGCATCAGAAAAAGCTGTTTTTTTGAACTGTCCAGTCTCCACAGGTATTAAACACACTCCTTTTTAGTTTAGATTAATTGAGCAACTCTAAAATGAGTATGCAGACTAGACAAACTGTGGTTTAGGAAAGCTGAAGAATGTACAGCAGCTCTTGACATCTGAGCCTGAAAGACAGATCTCTAGTGCTGAAATCAAGGCTTTTTTGGCAAGTGAGTCTTCTGCTTTAGACATAGCTATAAATATACACACAGTAGCCACCAGAGCCACAAGGCTGAATTTGCCTGTGTGGTCAGGAGGTATGACCAATGGTGTTTGTTATTTGTCTCTCATTCCAAGTGCTGAGGGAAGTGGGAATTAACACCAATATGGTCTGTAGTTGCAGCCACCGCAGATCATCAGAAATCAATAGAGATCGCAGTAGTTGGTGTTTGCTCTAGTAAGAGCTCTACATACAGAATTAATGGTATCAGGGAGACATAAAAGCTTTCTTCATATTTGTTTATATGCATCTGACTGGAGCTGTCCATCACTTTGACAAAAGTTCCCCCAATGTCTGGTACAAAAATATCTGGAACCTAGAAAGTCATTGGAAGTTGCACATAAAAAATAAAAAATGTAGCCTACAGCTCTGCCTAAACAGCTAAGATGGCACTATTGTCACCACAAATCTC
The DNA here is from genome assembly GCF_965140245.1 of Athene noctua. Taxonomy (NCBI): domain Eukaryota; kingdom Metazoa; phylum Chordata; class Aves; order Strigiformes; family Strigidae; genus Athene; species Athene noctua. The sequence continues at coordinate 22,673,375 of NC_134041.1, forward strand.
TTTGATGCACAAACTTTTCAGTATCCACTATAGAATCTATTAGCAAGAGGGGGGATGTTGAATTCTCTAGTTAAGAGCACCCTTTGAGAGAAGTTTCTTAAATGGGTGTGAAGAAGGTCCAAAAATATTCTAATAACCGAAGGTTTTATATTCACTTTGCACCAATTTAAATAACGATGGAGGTTACTGTTTTATGAACTGGGCTTGGTATGTCCTCAGGGTAAGGCAAAAATAAACCCACTGCTGTGTTCCTAAACACACTGCAGTGAAGGACACAAAAGGCATTGCAGTGAAATAAGAAACACAGAAAAAGGGAAAGAAATTAAATACCTTTTCACCTTTGGATCCCTTGAGACCGCGGACACCATCAGCTCCCTACAGAAAGAATATAAAGAATGACCCACATGCCTATATTCAAAAAGGGGTGGGGGAGGAATCTAGTAATTAAATCTTACCTTTACACCACGAGGACCTGGATAGCCAATTGGACCCTGAGGACCTGGGGGCCCCTAAAACATATTGGAGTAAAGAACCTTTGTTTGTACAGCACTTGTTTAGCAAGCAGTTCTCTTCTGAGTCTAATCCCAGTTCCTTCACTATAATGCAGCACTCGTGTGTGAGACATCAAAATAACACTGGGCTGCCTGCCACTAAGAAAAGTGACGGCATCACAAAGCACCCTTCAATGTCACTATAAAACTATTAATAGAATTATGAACTTGGTTCTACTTGTATATTTGGGAAACATCTATCCACAATACAAATTATCTGAAACAATGATAAATGGAAAGTGTAACAAACAAACAAACAAAAAGATGCCTATTAGAAACCAGTGGTGTCTTACTGGAGAATTTGTATTTTAATTATGATGATGACAAAAGTAAAAAGTTGATACCATAATAATGATAATAATAAAAATCGTGGTCTTTAAAAAAAAAGACATTCCAAATCTGAAAGCTAAAAGGCTCATGGTGCTATCAATATTGACTGGTGTCTGGATGCTGTTATTTATGGTTTGCTGAGCATTTTAATGATGCTTAACTTCAATACTATGCAATCCAATGGCATTGTCTAAAGAAACTGTGTTCTGTAAACAATGGAAGCAAAGCAGCCTGGAAATATACATATCTGTGTCTGCGGCTGAGCTGCTTTGTTGATTCTTTAATGTCTGAGATGGACAGATAACAAAACCTCTCCCCAGTGGGGCCACTGATAAGGTCTTTTTCCCCTTTCCAACTGTGTCTTTTCACAAAACCTTTAGACTAACGTCTCTGAGAAATAAAATTTTCTATCAAATTTGACTGAAATTGATCAGTAAATTCAACAGACATAAGGAACAACTGACAGATGGTCACACACCTGTAATTTCAAAAATGCTCTGCGTAAGTTTTATTTTCTTAAGAAATCAAGACAAAATCTACAAGCCTCTAACAGATAACATTTTGGACAAACAGTAATACATTGGTAATATGTACTTTCTGCAATGTATTATTCATTCATTCATTCTATTTATCCAGAATACAGCTTTTTGGTATTGCCACTGAAATCAGTACTGCAACTGAAACTGATTTCAGGTGCTATAAAGGGTGTTATTCAAATAAATAAGGGTCAATATTGAGCAAGCAGAATACTTTAAAGAGCCCCAAGACCCTTCAGTGCTTCATAAAGAAATAAAGAAATAACTTTTCACTGATGCTGACTTGAAAGTGACCTAAAAAAATACAATGTATATGCACGCATTTGTAAATCTTCAAAAATCAAAGTTGGGAAGAACCCTAGTGGGTATTCTACAACGGAACTGTAAACTCAAACTATTTACAAGTTATTTATATGAAATGTATGCAACTTTTAACTGATTGCCATTCTGTGAACTCCACAATTGGTTTTACTTTGAGTTATCTCTATATTATTTTGAATCTCTATAATATTTAGAATATAATAAATACATTTGTCTGCACACAGATGCTTTGAATGTGTCATGGGTTTTTTATTATCTTCCTTGGTTCTTGGAGAAAAAAAAATATGTCATAAAGCTGAAGAACTGCTAAAGGTTTTCTTGAAAGCTATGTAAATAAATGGAAAAGTTTTAAAACTCACCAATGCACCTTTATCTCCAGACTGACCCTCTTTGCCAGGATGACCCTGATTTAAGAGAAATGTTTCTCATTTGGATAATACTAATTTTTTTGGTAGTGATATTTTATTTTAAAAACACAGTTATATAAACACTTGAATTTCTGGTCGTTAACCCCCCTTCTTCTGTATTAGAACACACACACACAAAATTCCGAGGAAAGGTTTTCCTCTCAATACCAATTTAGTTTATGTAACAAAGAAAAAGCTGAACAATAGTTATGTTAATGTTTTCAGGAATATCCTGATCACTTCTGTTTAGTTAACATTTCAGCAGTAAGAGGTTTTTAATGCAAGATACTCTCAAATTTGATTTTGAAACAAGCAGGGTGATTAATAATACAGCATGAAGACATTCCTAAAATTATTTAAAATATTATGGAATTGCAGAGGCCAATAGCAGGCTGATTTAGTTTTAACGTTCTATGTCTCAAACTGTGACCTGCTTTTACAGCAAAATATGTCTTAGTCTTTATTCTACATCACTGATGTTAATACTGCAGTGCTCAAAACATTGACCAGTCAATTTTTTTTCTTTCTGAAAAAATGTACACACAATTTAAAGGCACTTTAATGAATATAGAATATTACTCTTTATGAGAATCAGTCAGGCATCCTTTTTCTATTTATGTTCATCAGTTTTATTAGAGGAACATAGTAAATCTCTAGTTTTGCCAGTTACTAAAATCGTTCATGTTTTGGAGTCACTGACATCCTAAAATTTTTTCAGTGTGACAAACATGATATGACTTTGGCGTGGCTGTTAATCTCTTATGACAAACCTCCGGTGCTTATATTCAATTTTCTGGCCTTGGAAAACAGTCTAAAGTATGTTATTTATTAAAATAATGATTAAAATAAAAAGTATTTGATACTTGCTTATCAGTGATTATTAACTTTCCTTTAAAGGGTTTGTCTTATTAACACTGAATATATGTTGTTTTTTAAAATGTATGTGTGTCAGTTGTTTACTCCTAATCTCACAGAATATGCTTTCTTGTGCACAAAATTTTAAATCTCCATCCAGTATCAGAGGCCTCTATAACATTAAATGACTTGAAAAATGCTGCTATTAAAGAGCATATTTGTAAGCCTTTAGATTTCCATTCATTCCAGTATAATATACCATTTTTAACAATGTCTCACTTTCAAAACAGAACATTTCCTCACATAGAAGTAAAACAAAATAGCTAGCAAGAATTTTCCTGATCTCCTGAAAAAATACTCTTGAGCTTCCACTTCATCTTAACACAGATATCATGGGACCAGTTACAGAGCCCATTGCAATCAGAAGGTACCGTTCATTGCCTTCAATCACTAGTGTAATTCTACGGTTGTATAATAAATAGGTCATGTCAATTAGGATGGATTTAGTTTAACCTGCCTCTCCTGCCCTTTCTCTGAAAAAAACTACTTGTGCATGAGGGAGATAATTTTGGGTAGGTGTACAGGGTCTGGCTGGGATGGAGCTAATTTTCTTCACAGCAACCCATATGGTGCTGTGTTTTGGATTTGTCACTAAAACTGTGTTGATAACACACCAGCGTTTTGGCTATTGCTGAGCAGTGCTTGTACAGCATGGAAGTTTTCTCTTTGTTCCCTTCTAACCCCCCAGTGAGTAGGCTAGGGGTGGGCAAGAAGCTGGGAGGGGACACAGCTGGGGTAGATGTCCCAAATTGACCAGAGGGATATTCCATGTCATATGATGTCTTGATCAGCAATAAAAGCTCAAAGAAAGGAGAAGGAAGGAGGGGATGTTCATGGTTATGGTGTTTGTCTTTCCAAGTAATTCTTATGTGTGCTGAGGCCCAACTTTCCAGCAAGTGGCTAGCCATCTGTCTGCAGATTGGAAGTAGTGAAGGAATTCCTTATTTTCCTTTGCTTGTATACGTAGCTTTGTTCCACTTACTAAGCTGTTGTTATCTCAACCCATGAGTTTTCTTGCTTTTGATCTTCTGATTCTCCCCCATTCTGCTGTGGAGGAGTAAGCAAGTGACTGGGTGGGTGCTCAGCTGCTGGCTGAGGTCAACCCACCACAGTAGGGATGTATACAAGGTACATACCTGATTATCTCTTACAGCATTTCCTCCTTGCTTTTAAGGTTTAACAATATGCAGAGTTTAAAATAATGCTTATGTTTGGAAATTAATATTGTTCCCAGCATGCAGAAAAGGATAAGGGGGAAAGTTCAAATGTTTAGACAAAAATTCAAGATACAGATTTCCAGCTGGACTGTCACTGCATATATAACATTCTCCATGAACGTAGTACTTGGGTGGGTAAAAGAGAGATGTGAGAGCTCTGGGTACAGTTCTGTATTTGTAGTATAAACATCTATGTACTGAAACCCCTGCAGACAGCTCTGTTGTTCTTATCCTAGCAAAACCCTACTGAAAGTCAGGTTTAAGAAGTGCAGATTTAAACTAAAAGAAAAATTGTAAGGGAAAATGGCATGGGGAGGAGAGACATGGTCTGAGAAGTCATAGTGACTGTCTAATGGCTCTTGGTGGTATAAAAAGATGATGATTTTGATGCAAGAAAACTAGTGTATATGCATGTCATGAACAATGATTCCGTTTAAGTTTAATGTCTAAACTCCAAGCAATGCTACTCAGGTGGTTAGGTTACACTCTGCTCATGTAAGTGAATGCATCCTCAGAGATAAGATGAATTCCTTAGTGATCACAAGATTCTAAAGTTTGGCTCAGGTTTGTCCCAGTGTAGACAAAGAAAGAACAAGCCCAAACATGTAATACACACCTTAGGTCAGGAAGCAGAGAAAGATCTAGTCTCTTCTATGTTTCCTCAGAGAACAAGTGCTGAGCATTTTTAGAGATGATTTGCTTTGCCATACCGACATAGTAGGACTACAGTGAAACAGTATCTGGCCCCTTGTGTGTCAGTTAGGTTATTTACACATCCCTGCAGATGTTTCAGATGCATTTCATCATCTGGGAACACATTTTAAAGGCCCACAGACATTTTTAGCAGCTGCTTCAAAAATGTAATTCTCTTAGTTTTAACAGCTCAAATAATACAGGGGTGTTAGATGGATCTTATGTTGTTGACAAGTAGGACTACCAGTGCTTTTACTCTCTTTTTGCAACACAGGTATCCAGAAATATTTATTACTTGGTAAAAGTACTTAAACATTCAAGGGATAAAATATTTGGTTACTTACAGGAGGCCCATCAGAACCAGGAAGGCCAGGAAGGCCAGGTTTGCCTTGAGGTCCCTAAAGGCAGTAACAGAGACACATCATAAGAACAATAGTGAACATTCTATCATTTGCTAGGATGACAGAGGATCATCCTTGTTGAGGACTGGTATGTGGTATGCCCTAAAGCTTCAAACTATCTTAAATCTTTTTAGCATTTTAAAACAACTGGCAATGGCAAACCCATTGCAGGTGTAGAGTACAACAAAAATAATAATAATAATTGGGAAAAAAAAGGAAAGAAAAAGGAAAAAACCCCACACTCATATCCAATACATTTGAATCTAAGAGCTAAGGATATAAAACAAATACCTAAATGCCTTGATATGGTTATCAGGGATAAACAAAAAATATAACAAAACTAAACCCAGGAAAATATTGTCATATAATATATTAGCGCAAGGTCAGTTCTTACAATCTTTAATCAATACAAATCACCCATATTTTTTAGTGAGATGCTTGACTGAGAGCAGGCTTCAGGAATTACTCTATGAATGTGCACATACCCAACACAAAATGGGGAAGAATTCTCCAGTGTACAAAATTATTATTTAAAATTTCAGGAATAAAAGGATTAACCATATGAAAGATACCAACAAGATCAAGAGGCAGAGTACAGGTTACAGAACTCCAACTTTCATAGCTGAAAGGCATGGTATGTCTTTATGAAAGTGTCTTGAATGTGTACATTGAGGATCTAGCCCATTTTGCTAGAATAATACTTCTTAGGCACACAGGCAGGTAAAAAGCATGTATATTTTTTCCTAAAATCTCATTCAATTTCTCTTAAAGTATATACTAAATAGGGAAGAGGAACAAAATCAAAGAAGAATCAATAGACCAGGAATTCAGCAAGAAGAGAAGAAAAGCAAAATTGGTGTAAAATTCAAGTGACGTTTTAAAAATTAACAGATGACATGTTTCACACCACAAGAACGTGTACAAACAGAGCTGAAAAAAACAAGTGACACTGCAGTATGCCAATTATACTGCAGTTATGTCAAAATATAATCCTTGAAAAAAAGAGAACAGAATCAGACTTGAGTAGGTTAAACTTTGATTAAAAAAAGAGATTAATAAAAATAATTTTCACAGTTTGCAGTGATATTAACTAACATACAAGTATACATGGTTTAATATTGTAGATGTGATTCTGAAGCTAAGAACAGAAAATTAATCCCGAATAAAGGGAGGAAACTATGCTTGTGAAAAAGTATATATGAAAGGAAATCCAGACCTCCATTGGTTTTTCAATTTACTTGATGATTTCAGGAAGATCTGTTAATTTTGAGATCCTAGGTTACTATTCTGTAAAACACAGCAAAGCCCTTAAGCACATAAGCAAGGTTGTTGCACAGAACTGACTGTGAAATACCAGAATAATGCTGTAACTTACTTTTTCACCAGGAGGTCCAATAGGACCTTGCGGACCAGGAAGCCCCTATTAAAAAGAAACCAGTGTGAGAAACCAGGGAGAACAATATACATACATTCACCCTACTAAAGGTCCCTCATTAATCTGTTTAAACACACTGGCAAATATAAGTGGCTTTTTTTCCCCCTTACGAGTTAGATCAGGAGTTTTGTGTGAGCCTTTTGCACAAGCCACTATTCTGGCAGTAGGTCTGTAACAAGATCCTATTCAGAACCCTCCTCCAGGTGTGGCCATTCCTGCTGCATTCCAGGAACACTGAATGAGTCATTTTTCTCCTGAATGAAAAATCCCTCTGAAAGCTTACTTGAAAACTCTGCTCCACTGCCCTCAGCACATTTTCAGCATTATTTATAAAATCCTTGAAGCTTTATCAGTTTTGCACATGAAAAGCTAGCCTTTTAGTAATTTCCATTTATTAAACATTTGCTGCACATTACATCGTATTTCTTGAGAGTTATTTTACACTTACTTGTGGGCCTGGAATTCCTTGCTGACCAGGAGGTCCTGGTTCCCCTTGAGGACCCTACCATGGAAAAAAATACCAGGGCATTAGGTTTGCATTTCTGCACTACAGATCTTCATTGTCAGGACTAAAAGGAATACAAACTCATCTTTGTTCCTCCCTCTTTAAAGTCTAACACCAGCTTTCTACCCAGTATGATATTTTTTCATGCTAATGAATATCATGGCCTTTTCTTTAATAGAAAATTTGTCTGTCTTTAATAGAGAATAACAGCCCACACATAGGACCTTAGCACTGGAGTCCACAGTACTAAAGGAGCTTGAGAGAAAGCATGGTTAAGCCCTTTGGCTGAAGTCTAAGTAAGAGGAAGCTTCTCTTTTCTATGTGAAATCATCATGAAACTGAGTATGACAGAAAAGTTTAATTAAATGGAAGGGATGGCATAGTGGCTGGGACAAGAGAATGTGGAAAGGATTCTTATAATCCACTCCCTTTTCAGTTCCCAGTTTACTTACCATGTTTCCTTTTGGGCCTGAAGGTCCATCAACACCTGCAATGCCCTACAACAAACAACATAAACATAAGCAACTTTCAGTGGTCTTCCATTTTTTTCTGGACATTGTGAATACAAAACAGTTCATACGTACTGGTTGTCCAGGGGGACCAGGTGTACCTCTGGGGCCCAGTAATCCCCGTGGACCCTGTAAGAGAACAAACACTTATTAACACCTGCATGATTTTTTCTGAACAGAGAGGCCCAGGAGCAGGACTGAGAAAGGAATGTCATAAGGAATAGGAAGGATATGGGGAAGGCAGCATGGGAGTTGAAGGAGAAAGACAGAAAGACGGAGGGAAGGAAGGAAGGAAGGAAGGAAGGAAGGAAGGAAGGAAGGAAGGAAGGAAGGAAGGAAGGAAGGAAGGAAGGAAGGAAGGAAGGAAGGAAGGAAGGAAGGAAGGAAGGAAGGAAGGAAGGAAGGAATACACGGATAACAGATTCTCTTGAAGGCCACCATATGTCTGAACAGGATTTCAGTGGCAGGGCAAGCTCTTATCTAGCTACTGTATTTCTCTGAAATGAGCTACTCTCATTTCAGAGAAAGGTAGGAAATAACTATTTATATTTCTTGGTGCAGAACATCACACAGCATCTTCCACTAAAGTTTCAGCTGTGTCTTGGCCTGAAGGTCTGTCCTGAATAGTAGCATAGATGTTTGTATTCATGCCCTTAGAAAACATGATGGTCTGCCACATTCTATACTACTATTCTAAATGTATAACAGTGCTTTTGTCTGTAGTAGAGACCCAATAAATAATTTAAAATTACTAATAATTTTATTATAATAAATGCAAGGCAATCTGTAAATCAAAATCAGATCTGTTCTTCCTACACCTAAAAAATTTCATAAAAGACATAGGACTATTCTCCTAATTAAGGTGAGTAAGATTTGGTCTATAGCATCTTTTGGCTTTATACCATGTAAATGAATATTAGTTTTCATCATTAGTGTCATCACTCCTGTCATGTTGCTAAAGTAGGCAGGACTGAGTCTCCAGTCTCCTCATGCATGATATAGTCACAACTCACTAACACCAACTCTGTCACATCTTTTTCCTACTTTCTGAGTAGGCAGCAGTATTTAGGGTAAAATTCCCCTTTTCGATGCATGATTTCTTGCCTGCAATGCAGAACTCTGCTCTGCAGTGACAGCACCTGCAGAATTGCAACTGACAATGGTTGAAATTCTGTATGTGAAGCAAGTGTAAAAATACACAATGAAGCACAGCAGTGTGAAAAAGGGGAAGAAGCTGGGCCTTATTTTCTAATAAGCAGATGTTTGGAAAACATTTTCAAAGCAACAGGGGCTTGGTTATATTGACATGTATCAAAGACTTCAGTGACTGATTTTACACAATAGGATAAGAAATAGCATTTGTGATTCTGCAGGTTCTGTATACTTGGCTGGATATATTCATGACTTAAATCTAATCCTGTAAGTAGTACTTCACCCCTAACAAAACTGTTCATTTGTTTGCTTTTCATCCAGAATCAGTATTCTCTCTATATACACACATGCAGTCATTTTTATACCTGTAATTCAGAACAGTTCCAGAGAAAGAAAAAAAATTTAAAGTGACTTTTGTTTGTAACAGAAACGGAAGAATAAGAAAGCACTGCTTACAGCTTCACCTGGGAGACCTCTTGGTCCAACTTCCCCATCTTCTCCCTGTTTTTTGTCAAAGGGAATAGAAGTTTTAGGAAAAAAGAACACGTATCACGACCACATTCCCATTACATGAGGATTCACTCTAGATTTTACTGTGTAAATAGAAACTTACTCTTGATCCATCTTCACCAGGTAAGCCAGGAGGTCCCTGTGGGCCACGGTCTCCCTGTAGAATAAGGAATGTCATTAAAATAATACATCTGTTGTTGGAAACAATAACTGATGGGAAAGAAAATGAAACCAAATGTGTTAGCTGAAGTCTGATGTGTCAAAACATGTCTCGACACAATGACACAAATCCATGGGTTATAGTACTCAGTAAAGTCTTTTATTACATTAGTATAAAAACAAATGAACAAGATTGAAACAATGAAGTATTTGTGTTTGTAAAATTTCACTCTGCAACTACTCTTGGCCTCAGAACATACACAAAATACTGCTACAAAAGGCAGTGTTACCCACATTTTCCTTTGTCTCACTGGCACCTTCCCCCTCCCCCTATGCAATGTATTACTGCCAGTAAAATAAGGCATGTACATGGGTCAGAAGTTAATAAACCAATTGCTGTGCCCTGGAATATACATAGTGAAGTTCACTAACCACCTTTCAGAACCACGCTCCCTGGCACCAGTCAGTGAGAGCCTTGGGACTGATTTGTCTGAGGCTTTGGAAGGCAGCCAGACTTCCACACTTCCCCTCAGAGGCTGGGGCTTTTCAAGTCTATATATGCAGAGCCTCAGTAGATTCTGGATTATACTTTAAAGATTTATTTTTCTTTCCCCATTTGTAAAGAGAACTAGTGTGCTACATAGCTGAAACACCACTGACTGACCTCTTTTGGGCAGTGGGTTTTTAGACTGTGACTTCCTTCTGGCATTGGACAACAACCAAGTATTCATGCTGTTTTCCTTAATTTTATCAGTGTCTCCAAAGAGCCTGACCATTGCTGTGGATCTTAGCAGAGGTATATGGAGTCACTCTTTAGTGGCTCCGTTCTTCACCCTTTCAAACTTTCCTAGGGAATTTTATGTAACTTGCTGTCTTAGCACAGAGCTATCTAATATGTCAGGATTTTATTCTACTGCCTTTTTGTCCTCTACAAGTAAGTTGGAGTCAGCATGGGAGAGAAAATGAAATTCTAAGATTTGCACTTTCATACCCATAACATGAATTAATACAGCAGTTTCTATATTTTGCTAAGTTTTGGAACTACTCAATGTGATTTTTCTGGTAAAGCATGTGTTTTTCTACATGCTAAATGAACACTCATGAAAGATGCCACATGAGACACATGATCTGTGCTCTGGTTTCCAATTAATATCCATGTGAAGACTGACCTAAGCTTTCAAATATTGAAACAGTTCATCCCCTCAAGGGCTACCTTTCTTGTCTTGCAATCACATGACACTTAGAGTTAGATTAGGAGCTTGCATTCAGTGTCCTGGTATTGTCATTCAGTAAGAACAAAACTTCCCTTCATTATCAGCCTTCTCAGTTCTTCAGTTCCCCAGTTCTTTCCTTCAAATGTTCTGTTAAAGATTGAATTTTTTTCCTTAGACCTTCTCTTCTAGTCTATAGTGTCTTGCTTTTATACCGGATAAGGTTATGCATCTAGTAAATCTAAATAAGAAAAGTTAAAGTCATAGATATTGAGGCTAAAAGGAATATTACACCATGCCAGTCTGATCTCCCCTGCACTGGAAGTCAGAGAATCTCATCCAGTAACTCCTGTCTAACAACTTGTGTTTGATAGAGGCATAACCTCAGAGAGACATCCAAATTGCAACTCATAGTTCAAATTAATTCTAAAAGTAAACCTAAAACTTCTGCTCTAAAGTTATGGATTTTCAACACCAATTCTCTTACAGGTGAGACATAACTACAACAGAAAAAGCGTTTCTCATGTCTTTCCTTCTGTGCTCTTTATTGAAAGCCAAAGAGAACTGAATATTTGCATTACATGCTGTCAGTATATACAAAGCTGAAGAGCTACAGCTATATGATCTGACTTTGAATTGAGCTGCTTTCAGAAAAATAGCAGTTTGTACTTTTACAGAACTTTTCCATAGAAACACGAGAATGCAGTGATTTTTAAATAGTGGGATGAATGAAATGATGAAAATGTCATTATTTTCATTACTGTTTTGCAAATTTCAACCCAAACTTATTCTATTTTTTTTTTTTTTAGGAAATACGAAATAAATTGCAAAAAAATTAATTTCTTTATGACTTGGAAGGTCTCACAGACAGACAATTCTAGTATTCCAGGTTGGAAAACAGACAAATTCCCTGACTGAACCAATTTCTGATAAGCCTGTGAAGTAGTGGCAAGAGCTTAATGTCTATCCCCCTCTGCTGGTCACCTGCTGATCAAGCTGGATTTCAACTATGATGCGCTGATTGCTTTACATTCTCTAAGTAAAAGGGGATGATGAAAGAGGGTGAACACATTTCTGTATGACACTAGTTCTTTTCCCATTGCACACAGAACTCAAAAGATGCTATTACGAAGAACTACATTATGGGCCAGTAGCCAATGCAGCTGAGATTTTCTGGGAAGTGCAGCAGCTGTGCTAACCTACTGAAGGGTGAGAGTTATAAACATTCTTTGGTCATCAAGCTTTAGCACATATGGGAATGGTTCTGCAGACATTCCCACTCACTTTTCTTTTATGGTGTGCTGCACTTACCAGGACAACAGTCAGGGAGGTATATTCAGTAGAGTATGTTGTTACTAACATCTATATTACAGGTATAATTTAAAGCAGAAATCCCCTGCTGTGATTATTTCTACACTTTGTAGGGAAAGATGCAGTCTCCTCCTATAGACTGGTATGACACAAGGAGCAACTGCATTAACTATTTTAAATATTACTTCAAGTTTTCCTAACTTATCTGACCTGACTCTGATCTTTCTTTAAACTTCAGTTGTTGGAATAAGCCGCACTAAACAATTCACTTTGCAATTCAAATATTCCGATGCATTTTTTGAGAAAGCTTCTCAGCAGGCTAAAATTTGTCATAGTTCTGATACAGAAACTTCCTGCTAATTTCCTTTTCCTCTTACTGTTTCCTTTAACAATCACTTTAAATCCAACAGGCAAATTCCTTAACTAAGAAAAATTAGAGCAAAACCTAGCTGAAGATAAGAATTCTGAAAATATATTTAAATCCTTGAGATATATCTATATGAATCATTACTGACTGATATTACTAATTTGTTTCATGAGGAATACATTACCTGACAATACACATATTATTCTGTAGTGTGAAAAGTTTACATTCTTTTTAACTTTTTCAATAGTCCTTAGTGCTATTCTTAATGAACAGTGCATTATTTTTGTGACAGTATCGATTTGTTGTTGTATAAATATACATATTTTTCTTACCCTGTTACCTTTGTCACCAGGGAGACCAGGAAGACCATCAAATCCTCTGTCACCCTAGGAAAGAAATCACGGCTTTAGTGAATGGCTACTACATTCTGTATTACGCTGAATGAATTGTGCCTTCCCTCTAAAAGTTAATTTCTACCTTTGGTTATATGTACACTTCTGTTACTGAATGAAACACATGGAGGGGAGCACACAGATCAAACTCACAAGATCTTCTTCTATGCACTAAATTTTTTACTGTGCTTTAATTATGCTATTTATAAAAAGAAGTCTACATTGAAATGGAAAGCTCGATTCTAGCTGCACTTTACAGCTGCAAAACTAACTTTACTATTCCTGATACTCTGTAACTAGAAACTGACTCAGAAGGATAGGAATCAACTCCCAAGAATCAAGTTACTTCAAGGTCAGACTACTAGCCATTACCATTAATTACCATATTTTAAATGGATTATTCATTCTCAGGTCTTGCATCTGACCAGCTATCTGAAACCACAGTATTTTCTTTTGAGAGAAGAATTTTGGGTTAGCCTGGAAGAAACTGTGGTACCTACATAAAATCTGTCTAGCCCGTTCCAAGACTGAAATAAAGCCTCAGGTCTCATTATTATTTACCTTTGCACCAGGTTCTCCTGGCATTCCTCTAGCACCATCAGCTCCAGGACGTCCCTGCAAAAACCCAAAGGGGCAAACATTTGAAAAAGCAGTGGAATCAGTTAAGATTCAAATATATTTAAATAGAAACTATTTACCTTAAGCTGGATTGATCCCTACACTACCTACCCTTTTGCCAGCTTTTCCACTTGGACCTGGGGCACCTTGAACACCACGAGGACCCTGGAATTTAAAGAGTGTAATTCTTAGAATCACATTCACATCAGCAAAAAGCTAGTTAAACATCTCACCTCAAGAACAAGATAAGATTTATTTATACACAAAGCTGCATTTTTTTTTTCGAGGAGATGGATTCTGGTTTTCAAATTACCATTAGTTTTAATAGAATATAGGTATCCAAACTGGCCTTAGCACTACCAATTTTAACACTAGTTTTCATGAGATGTCAGTATACATAGAGCATAATTGGGACTTTTAACATAAAAGCTTTTTACATTCCTTTCATGGCTTTGAAGATACCAGTCCTGTGGTTTGAAAACCCTCTTCCTCTCATGCCAAAATTATTTTAGTCACATAGTAATTATTTCATGAAAACTAAAGAGGTTTTTTTTCAGATCCCTAACTCATTGGTTATGCTGGTAAACAGCTCACATGCTGTCTTAGCTTTACATAGTACAGTTTTAAATAGAGGGAGAAAAAATTACCCCAGACTGAAAAACCTAATTCCACTTTTCAAATATATGTTAACTTTCATTGACAACTGTGTGGGCATGTTTCTGTGTAAGCTTTCTCACTGCCCATTCAAATGCATCTTCTTCAGGTGAAAATAGCAATGGTAAGGACTAGCCATCCAAAAATAATGAATAGGAAGAGGAAAAATACTAAAAATATAAGTAAGAAAACTGGAAGACGGACAAGCTGTTCAGAGTGCCTTTTTGTTTAATTGTTTTATTTTTCTTCTGAAAATATCATGGTGGAGTTTTAAGACAGGCACTTAAGAATGCAGCAAATCCACTTGAGATCTGGCAAAATAATTGTTTCAGAGACTCCTACCATGATTTCTTTAAGAACCCCCTATTACTCTTAGGTTTAAGCTGAAAGATTTCAGTGTGTTTCAGTGCTCTTTAACATCACTGAACAGGAGCTGACGTAATAGTAAGCTGAGAAGAAAAGTGGGCACTGATTGCTAAAGACTTATTCTCGCTATGTAACATCTTTCTTGAAAATACCCTGTTTAATAACCAACTAAATTCAGCCTCTCTCACCTTCTAAGATCTGATAAGATCAGAGCCCAAGGTCATACAACTGCACACTGAGATATGACTATTTAACAGAGAAGAGACTGAAGTGACAGTGTTAAAACAGGTTTTCAAATGATGACATTACATGTGATAATTGCTCTTTGTTATATAAGGATTGTTACTTTCATATTTCAAAATGAACAGTCGAGCTATTGCATTTAATTAGGATAGTATTGTAAAAGTTGTTTTTCTTCAATTGTATGAGGAAAGTATATAATTGATTGATTTCTTCTATATGATATTAGTACATTCTCCTAAAGATAAACAGGCAATATTATTGTACCTGGGGACCTGGCTCACCACTTTCACCCTTAGCACCTGCTGCTCCAGGTCCACCCTTGATGAAAAAAGGAAAACATTGATTAAATATACAGAAAACTCTTTAAATCAAAAAGTTTCTTTCTGTTGCTGTACATTAATTATAAGGAGAAAAAACAAAAAATCCCCTATACATTAGGAGGTGTGACTTCACCATTTGAATCTGCAGATATATGATATATGATTGTCTAGACACTGGGCCTAACTGAATCAAAAATATTTCTATTACCAAAGAAAACTTCCATCAATATGAATGGGAACAAATGTTAACTCTTTGTTCTATAATAATATTTAAGAGCTAAATATAAGTACAGTAACAATATAAGTAATGCAAACAGAAATGCATCTGCTGTAGGGAAGGCAACAGAAATGTAAGCCACCTCTTTTTACCTTTATCTATTTCTGTGTTGTACAGAAAATAACAGAGACTCAGAGTTCAATCGAAAGATCACTACAATCAATGAAAAGTGCACTGCCTAATCTTGTCATGAACTTCAGTGATGTTTTAATTTTAGTGCATCTGGCCCTGAAGAAGTGGAAAATCTACATAACTGCATCTCTTTACTATCATTAAATGATGATATAGATTTTCAGAGTAAATTTTACTCATAAACAGACCTAAATCAGATCTTCATCCAGGGTAAGATCATCCAGAGTAAAATACTGTACATGGAATCTGGGGCAGAAGTAGTCAAAGGAAGTTTGTGTTTTCTTAAGAGTGGTCTCACAAAACCAGACAAGACAAACAGAACAAAAAATCTCGACATGCTCAGAGAAGGAACCTACTGGACTTTCCTATTATGGGTAAAAGAATTTTTGCATTTCTGACCTCTGAAACAGGTCATGTCCAAACGTATGTGTTTAATATGAAACTAATCTTGAAGACCTTGGAAAACTGATAATCCTCCTATATGCAACACAGTGACCATTCAAAGAAAGAAGTGGTCTCATGGCTTGGCTTATTGTTTAAGTCTAGTATCCTGGAGTGGGAAGATTCCCACTGACCTTGCAGGTATTGAATCAAGTCCTAACCAAATTGAAAATCAGATCCTGGGCTGGTACTGGCAATGGAGAGAACAGTGGCTTTGGTAGGTGGTGATTGTCTGTTTGGGTTTCCCTGATGCAAGCTCTGATTTTAATGAATGTAACTGATTATATCTATGATCTGTAGGCAGAAATTTAATTTGTATGCTATGTTAATTAAGCATGTGAATTCCAGACTCATAACTGATATGTTTCTAAGTGTATCTTACTGGATACTACATTAATTTAACAAAATACAATTCATATTAAAAGCTCCAACTATTTCATTCTTAAAATAAACTGAGCACACAAACAATTGACAGACTAAGAATCTGTAGCTGCTTCTGGAACTGTAGGCCAAAAATGTTGCCAGATCAAAGAGTTGGATTTCTAGAGCCTCCTGGTGGCTTAAAAACAAAACAAAATTCATTAAGACTTTTAAAACATGAAAGCATGAGTACAAAGCCAGGTTATACCTCAGCTAAAGGTATACAACCCACTGTCAATATTACACCAGTCTTTACAAATCAATTCCTTGCTTGCGGCAGTTATACAGTTATTTTGTCTGTATAGACTGAATGTTATCCTGCAGGTCTTTTGATTTAAATACACTGCTGGAAATAGTGTATTAGTTTGTTAAATAGACCTGACATGTTTGACTATATGTAAGTATTGCATACCTAATATGATCAGTCAGGAGTTGTAAGCCAAATTCTACTCTAGAAAAATACTAGTCTTGTACAGGTCTGCTTAAAAATATGTCAAATCCTGTGATGTCAGTTTCTGGGGACCAGAAGTGAGATTCCAGTGGTATATTTAGCTAAAAATTTACCTGAAAACAGTAAATTTCACCTAGGTAAATGGACTGGGTTCATGAGACTGGCCAGTTTGGAGCACAGCTAAATCTGAAACAGATGTTTGATGCTATTGGAAGGTGAGGCAAAGAACTACCAAGCCAACTGAGAATACAATTCACAACAGTTTTAGTATCACATAGCTCTCAAGAGTCACTGAAGAGAATGTTAAACTGCTAGGATCAGGGAAGAACATGATCCAGAATATTTCTTATGCTCCCTAAAATATTGTTTCAATAGTATGTAATTATCTTATGTCCCTCTGGGTTTTCTCTGTTAATAGAAGTGGTCACTGGAGGGAATAACAGTGAGAGCCACTGAGGCAACCTTTCAGTTGCATTGTGCTGCTACAATTATACACAATGAGATGAACAGTAACCTGGTCAGTATTTTCTATTGTAATAGTAGGATGCTACACTCATGTTTGTCCATCTGCCTCTCCTGCTTTCAAACTAACAGACACTGTACATTAAGGAGGATGAGGATGAGCGGGAAAAAGATGAGGTTGGAAAGGATGGACTTGATTGTTACTGTTCAACTACGGATTGTTGCTGAAGCATCACATTAAAGAAGGAAAGAAACACAAAAGAAGGCAAAGGAACCGTATTTCTTATACTACAGTCTCACCACTTTTAAGTTATGACCACAGCTCCACAACTGGAATGAGTGGAAAGAAACTACTACAGAAGAAAATGCTATTGCATTCTGAGGCAAGGAGAAATTCAGGTGGCCTCCAGGAACTTTTGTTGCTGTCTTCTAGGTATGCTGCTATAGTTGTGATTGGCATATCTCTGCAATCACTTTTTCATCACACAATAAACCAATAGGAACTTGCTTCATCCTTTTCCCTTGGTTACCCAGTGAACACTTGTTTTCATTTCTCAATAGCACAATTGTATTCTTGTCTGTGTTTTAGAACTAAATGCTTGCCTGATCTAATAAAAAATGCTAACATTACTCTTTGTGTCCATCATCATAATGATAATATAAAAATTACATCGGACATAGATCAAAATTTAAGAGGTCAAATATTTGCCAATCTAGCTGTGCCATCACAGTAGACAGAATAACAGTTTCCAAATTAGGTGGATCTTTCAAATATGGACGGTTCACTAAGTGTAGAAGAGAATTTCACTTCACATCAGAGGATAAATACAATCACCTGAGAGAAAGTTAGAAAAGACTAGTCTTCTACAAAGCTTATGATCTTGGCTGAAGCATTTGTTATTTTATATCATGGTACAGATGCTCTATAATAGCCTTTTGAAAGATGGTAAATGCTAAATTATGACATTTAGTGGACTATTGAGTCTGAAAAGTATCCATTTCCTAAAGAGGAAATTGCAGTTGAAAGATTGATCAGGTGGTTTTGGCTTGCTGAACTTCCTACCTGGTTTTATTCTTTCATTGTATTGTCCTTTTAAAGTGTTTGTAGGGATTACAGAGGCAAACCTATTTGTGAACAAGAAGTTGTTCTGCATGTCATAAGAAAAACTGTGTTCTTCCATGTGTAGACTTCGTACAAAAATTAAGCTTTTTTAACATCCACAAGGCCATTTCTTAGATCATTCGTTATTAGAAGTCGAGCCAAATTCAGGGATGAAGTAAAAAAGTAAAATTCTCCTAGAAATCTGTATGGCTTTTATTTGCTTATAGGAATGCCTTTTAAGAACTTGCAGGATTCATCTTAAATAGTGAGCCAAGGTCATTCTGCATACTCTTGCTTTAGCATCTCCTTCTGTTGAGATTCATATTTACCACAAGAAATTTTATAAATATTATTACATAGATGACAGACTGTAGAGGTTTATGTATTTATTTATATAAAACTATTCGTTGGTTTTGTAAGTTTACCAGTGTGCTATATCCAAACACCCCAAAATCTACAATAAAAACTGATCTAGTATTTAGGTTGCATTGCAGATCTTGAGTAAGAATACAAACTATGCCTTTAATTATATCAGCTTCTTTTCAAATAAAATAAGTACAGATACAGAGGTGTAGGCAAGACCAGAATGAAATCCATGGACTGGCACTACTGTGTTCTTAAACCTGTGCCCCTGTTTCATTTACATACCACAGGACCTGGTCTTCCAGTGAGTCCCATGGGACCAGGCGGACCTCTCATAGCAATCTGAGAAAAAAAACAGAAAAAATCAACAGGTATCAAGAAAAGTCTTTGAGCCAGCATACAAATTCTATATTAATACAATTTCATAATGCTTTATCAAATAGACCCCATTATTGTCTCAGTTGTCAATACTACTGTGATGAGATGATGCTTGGAGCTCTCTACTTCACACCCTGCATGATACAAAACAGATTTCTTTCTGGAGCTGTACCCTTGTGGCAGTTTTGTTTGCAGGCTCCTTGTGCTCACCCTAGCTTGCTGAAGAATGGCTTGTGCTTGAGCTTCCTGAGCTGAGATGGTAGGGCCCTTCTCACCATCTCCTCCAAAACGGAACTGCAAGTATCAAAACAAGAAAAGGATTCAGAATTTATCAAATTAAAACCATACTTGTTATTTGCTGCAACTGTGTAAACCACTTCAAAGATACAGGGTCTCAGTCTTTAGTTCATTCCACTAACATCAGAAGACTGCTGCATCAAGACCACTGGATCCAGCATGAATATTAAGTCATTGGTAATAGTTTAGAACTGAAGTGCAAATCTAATCCCTTATGAGCAACATTTTCTTGATGTCATAGGATTTTGCTTTTCATTTTGTTTGCTTGCTTATTTTAAAAAAATATATACTGACTGCAAAACCTAATTAAAAATATATATAAAAATTAATTAATTCTCTGTGCATTGGTAGCTACTCAGAGAAAAATGCAATTCAATTTAAGGCAGATTTCAATCTGAAAAATGTTTGGTATCTAAAATGAAACAGTTGTATGTAATTTCTGATAATTTCAAAATAAATTACAGAATAATATTCCAGTACTCATTCCTGCACTCCTGAACTGTTATTGCTCACGAAACTGCTAGCAGGAGCTTTGCAAATGTTGCAGAGATACTAAGCTGCAACAAGAGGCACAGCTTTCCAAAGGTATGGTATAAACACATGGGATATCAGGGCCATGAATCTTTCATTGCCCACAACAGTTTGTCCAGTTTGTCTACGCTCAGAGTTGGCATTTTCTTCTGCAGTCATATTATTATCAGAATCGAAGGATATATTTTTTTAAAGTGATTGAAAACTTACCGCTTTAAGACCCCACAGATAAGCACCTGACTTTGTCTAAAATCACAAAAGAACTACTAAGCTTTCTATCATTTGAAAGGAGACCAGGTGGATTGTAGGGATCACATAATACAGAATCAACCACATTTTAAAAATATTGTTCCAAGCAAAAATGCCTAAACTCATTGTCTTGCATCCATTGAAAAGGTGAACCCTTTTTGATGAATTCAAGCCCCACACATGATGATGAAGAGCCACACATCCCACAAAAGGTGTCTCACACATGTTACTTGGTGTTTTGAATGTATTTCTGACAAGACAGTCTGCCACTGCTAGATTTAATTCCACTTGTTTACTCCTTTATACCAGGATGGCTCTCAAGCTAATAAGCAGGTCATCTGTTATAAAAGGATAGTGGCTTCTCAGTGGGGTTTATAAATGTGGAAAAGAAGTTTGATGGTGATTAAACTTCTAGACTGGAATTTGGGAAACCTGAAACCAATTTCTTCCTTCCTGAGAAATTTCTGGTTTGACTTGGTAAATCACTTGTGGTGAGACTTATTAACATGTAAAAATAAAGTTAGTGAGAATTTCCAAAGTGACTGATAGGTTAAGTCCACATTTACTACGTTTAATGGAGCAAAGTGATAAAAGATAAATTTTCCATTGCTAGCATAGCAATTACAGATGGAAGAATGATTTGGGAATAACTCCCCTGAGGAGTAGTGGCATTTTTCCATCGACTAATTATTGATAAACAAATATTTCTGTTTTAAAGCCAGCTGTGATAACAGAACTTGATGCAAGCACAAGGTCAAAAACTTTAGCTTATTTTAATAAACTTCCATTGATTGTTTCATAAATAGAAAATAAACATTACAAAATCATCCTTTCCTCATTGATACTGATGGAGTCCTGCCTCCCATATTAGAACTGCAGCAACTACAGCGCTGAGAATTTTTACTTACTTTGCTTTACTTACCAAAAATACTGCCCCTTCCTTTACAGTTTGTTTGTAGTTGTTGATGGTAGTACTCATCTGAGCTTTCACATACACACATACACTTAGGAATAATGAATTCCATGCACATAGTACTTTTCATACCACAAAGCTGCAAGATACTTCAACAGCTTTGGGCTTGTTCTTCCACCTGCTAAAACAGATGGTGTTTTGCTTTGACTCCAGTGGGAGCAGATCTGGCTACGTGCATATATTTCTATTCAAAGGATGCACTGACTCTTCAAAGATGACACTGAAGTCCAACTTTAAGCATGGAATGCTTAAAATTCTCCATGTCAAAGAGACTTGAAAGCACACATGCCTGTTGGGAATACATGCCCTTTGTACAACAGCAAGCTCCTTGTTTAGGACATATAGTAGCAAATAATAGTTACTGCTGAAAATTTCAATGAGTTTAATACATTCATGTAGGTTCCAATCTGGCAGGCATGCAGGAGCTAAGCATATGTTTTGTTCGAGGAAAAAAAGATACCATATCATCTCCTAATTATTACAGCATACAAGAAACTCTGTATCATCTCTCATTTCAAAGACAAAATCAGATGAAAAAAGAAAACACCTATACATTTCTTGAAATGCACTTCCGCTTTTTGGAGGCTGTTTTCCCTGTAATCATAATACAACTTACCGGCAACATTAACATGGTACCTGGGGGACCTGCTAAACCATCAGCACCAGGGAGACCAGGGCGACCAGGTGGACCCTAAGAGAACAAAGAGAGGAGAGAAAAGGGGATGAGAACAAAAAGAGCTGAACAAGATAAACCTTTTGACTCACTCACACATACTTATACTTGTATTAATAATGAGGGACCAGGAGGTTAACTATTCTCTTTGCAAATGATTTGGTAATGTTATTAATTATTAGTGAGGTGATTAAAGAACTGAGTTAGGGGAAGACATTCAGCAATAGGGAGGGAAGCTATTCTTTTTAATTATTTTACTTACAAAAAATATTAAAAGATGGAGTATGGAGTACCTAATTATCGAGGTTCTGCTCATGATTTCATAGGTTGGGCTGAGCTGAGGTTTGCATTGTGTTCCAGTGTTTGCTTTATTTGATATAGAGAACTAACACTGCTGATTCTCTTCAGCCCCTTTGAGTAGGCTTAATTTTCAAAGGCTACATAAGTTCTGCAGCCATGACTTGAAATATATTTTTTATGAAATCTAATTCTCCCTGACTGTTTAAAAGGAGTTTAACTTTTTGTGTAAGCTAGAGTTGAAGAAATGTACCAATGTGTGTACATGACACTCATGATTATTGATCCAACATGCTGCAAAGATAAATATTGTTGTTGTGACAACAGTTAGATTTATAATTGCACCTTTCCTCCCAGCAATTTGCATGGTGCATTTTTACTAGCTGAAGCTGTCAAGGGCAGGAGGAACCTGCATCAGGAGTGCTCACTTGCCTGCTGCATGTCTGCCAGACAAAGTACTCATTCACCAGAACGACTCTGCAGGGTTGCAATGACAGATCAACAAACATCAAACTGTCTTAACCAGTTCCTTCTGCTGCTCAGGAGTTGAACAAAACAACGGGAAAGTTGATCTGAAAGATTTTGGTCATTTTTCCCCTCTTCAAGAATTAACATCAGTAGTCTACTATTGAGCCTGTTTGAGATCTTTTTTCAAAGAAGTCTGAAGCATCAAAAAATAATTCCCTACTAATAACACACTACAGATAAATCTTAAATTGAGAATTATTACTAATTCAGATGTAAAATATTGAATAAAATGTTGTCATTGTTAAAAAGAATCATTATATAGGTCAGGGAATTTTGAGCTGAGGTTAAAAAATAGAAAAATAATTAAATGCACTTGCAAGGTACCCAAAGAACCTTCACTCTGACCTGCAGTGACTTTATGCCATATGATCATGAGTCTTTGTGAAGATTAGAACTGAAAGATTAGATCAAAGATGAAGATTAAATTACTGAAGATGAAATTGAAGATTAGATTAGTTTTTCACTTTCTTTTTCCATTGCACCATTTCATATGAGTGAAATTCATCCATACAGCAAGTAAAAGTGGGACCACTTATGGTCTTCTCCAGCAGGGTATGTTCCTTCATTTCTCAGTTTTCTTATACCCATTACTAGGATTAGAATGACATAATAATTTAGTACAAAAGCTGAAGCACCATAGGCAACTACAAAAAGTGGTGAATTTCTCAACTAATTGTTCTGTAGTTCTGTGCTTAAACAACATTCTCAATTATTCTAGGTACTAATGCAGGATTTTTAAAATTAAGCAATGTGATTTTCTTGAGTGGTAATTTTCCAGAATGTTACTTTTCTAAATTTTTTGTCTAAAATGAAATATAGCAAGAGCTAGAGCCATTATTCATACACAGTGATTGTCATCTAAGTAAAAAAGCAAACCTGTCCACATATGCTTAAAATTTAAAGTTATTTCATAAAGATGGAATCTGACAGCAGAATCTGGTTGCAGAAATCTGTATTGTTCTCATGAGTTTGGTAACTCATTTCTACAATTATTTATTTATGTAATGTGTCCTTTTTCATATAAAACATGAAGTCTGTTCCATGACAGGCACATGATGTGTTTAGTCAAGAATTTCCTTATGATATAAGCAGTTACTTTAAAAACTGAGTACTATCAGTAGTTATTCTATTACGATGTGTTAAAATTCCCATTTTATAAGTTTAAATTCCAAAATATGTTGTTTAGTTAATCTAGAGAAAAAAAAAAAGAAAAAAGTGTAGATACTGACAATATCAAGGTGAAGCATTGTTGGGATTTTTTATAATAATTAACATTATCTCATTATTCAGTGAAGTAATAGCATCTTCCTAACATCTTGCATACACAAATACAGCATGACCATGATAGATTTGTTGGTAAACTATCACTCATAAAACTCAGGAAAGTTTTTTGAGTAGCATATTTTCTTCAAATAAATATATTTAGGCTGTTTTAAAACTGTGTTAGTTGTGACAGTAAGAAAACGCTTGTGAGAACATGTAAGACTAAAATAATAGCTTAAATTTCAATTATATTCATGACTGGATAGGGTTCTCATACAGTATGTTATGTAATAAGGCAAATAAGTTCTGTGTAGGTCATCTAAACATCATCCATCATTTTCAAAATTTCCATATGTATTTTGATTCTGAAGAGCTTGTTTTTCACTGTAGCTCTAAATGTTATAGGTGAGGACATACTACTTTTTTAAAAACTCATTCAAATCCATATGAAATGTCTTTATTATATTTTACAATAATTCACAACAAAACAGAGAAATACAGACAAATAGGAACTTAACTACATATTTCTACCACTAAGGAAACGTTTGTCCAGATTCTCAGTTGATTTGCTCATCTGAGTAAATCAGCCTCAGTTCTACTGAAGTTTCTTAACCTATGGGTATGTATTTCAGATCACAATCTAACCTACTTACTCTTGTAGCAATTAGTGCAAGATATACCATGAATACCCAGGATAATCTGTTTGTTGACTTACCCTTTCACCAGGGTCACCCGGAGGACCGACAGGGCCTTGTAGACCTGGGGGACCTGTAAGACCCTATGAATGAATGAAAATGAATGTCATTATTATGCTGAATGCTTGCAGCATTTTTGAACTATTTTTTCTCTGTAAAGTTATGTTGAACACATATTTGGATAAAATAATTTATAAGGTGGCATACTTTTTTCTTACAAAGATTTACAGTCAACATCCAAGAGTTCAGTTTTCATGTGCACACAGCTTGTTGCATGCTGTCACTGAAAATGCTGGAGATAACCCTTTTTTACTCCCTTGTAAAAATGCTAAGTCTGATATATCATCTGGGAATTATGATAAAACCAATATTAATTGTTTTAACTCATGAATACCAAAGCACAATGGATAAATCAAATGCAATAAAAGGAGATTGTGATTAATCTACTTACAGCAGGTCCTCTTGGTCCTGGTGGTCCTTCAATGAGCATACCCTAGGGGGGGGATGAAACAAGATACTAAATTTGTCATTTCTTGGAGAAAAATATAAAACTTTTAGCTGAACTATTAAAGCTAATATTTCTTAGTGTTTAAATAAACTTTTCTGGAGATCTTCTTTCCACAGTTACAAGAATTGGAATCTGAATTGTTGTGTGGCTTTAGAAGTGAGAAAGACTATTAGGCTGGAAGTGTCTCATAGCACTTGATTCAGAATAACTTTTTTTTTTTTTAAATGATATTAAAGAATTTGCTGCAAACAGCTCTGCTTATTTCTATATTGTGGTCTTATAGCACCTCCTAGTTAATTTTTTTGGAGTGCAGTTGTTAGTCCAAATTCCAGGTCATGGTAATACCTACAAATATATGATCCTCACTTGTACTTGGCTTTTCATAGGAAGGAGGATTGGACAAACAAGCTTGAAGCTAGCTATAGTGAATTCCAACAGTGCTGGAGATTGGCAGTGGATATCTCTTCAGTATTATGGATATAAGCTAAATGTATCTTGCAACGGTTTTAAAAAGCCACACGTTTTATGAGCAAACACACTGATCTTCATAGGTTGTGACTGAGAGGTCACAATCCTGACTTGTAACTTGTTTATTATGGTAGTCCTTTATCTTTGCTGACCAGTAATTTAACCACATGCTAATCCTGGGATAGGAATATAGAATTAAGAGGGAGCTTTTGGATCACATAATCTAGAACTTTGATATTTAGATAAGAATGACACATCATAGTATTTTATCAGGGTTCAACTTAAGCTATTTGTTACCCTTTATATTTCTGTACCTAATTTTCTAGGAAATAAAAACCAGATTAAACTTTGATTTCTGTTAGAGTCAGATACACATTTGAAAGCAGTCCTCGAAAATTCTAGAAGAGAAAACCACACTGGCATTCAACTTCTGCTAGATATTATGAAATTATTATTTATGTATTTTTTTTAAATTCAGGTATATTTTAGTTTCTAACCATGAAACGATGCTAAGTATAACTGTTCTATTTGTAAAAGCCTCTTACTTACTATACTACTATTTAAAGATGGGAGAAATTCTGTAAGCTTGTAAGCTACTGATCCATTACTGTGCTTATTATCAAGTTGCAACATCTGAAGAAAGCATTTAATTAAACTTTTAGCAGTTTGATTGCACCAGCACAGGTTAAACATAGAGGCATTTATTTAACCTCTCAGAGGGACTTCCTTGCCCTTGCTGAAACCTATAGTTAGTGTTACCTGTGCCTAAGCTGGAAATTGTCTCTGTAGGTCTGTCCAAGCTGTACTTACTAAATGGCCTGAAGAGCAGATCTATGCTCTGTTTTCCTCTCTACAAGAAGATTCTCCTTGCTCTAAGGAACATGTGGTTAGTCCTTTGTGTAACTAGAAGAGAAGGCTGAACAGGCTACTACTGTCTGTTCCCACTTTTATATCATCGACACTGCAGGTGATTGCTTCAGAGATCATGGATAAGGTTACTATCATCCTATCATGAACAACATGGTTTGATAATTATGTATCAACAGTGTATGTATGTTATAAGTACTAAAGAAAAACTCACCCACATTTGTACTTACAGGTTCAATCACAGCTGGTTCTCCCTTTTGTCCTTTTTCTCCATAAGCTCCATGTCCAGTCACCTGGTCAGTAAAAATAGCCCCCAAAATGAAAATAAGTAGAAAGTCCAAGGACCTGGTATAATAAAGAACTGCAGTAAACTGTAACTGAAAGCTAAAGCTGGAATTGATCTGTGCTACGAAAAATACATCACAGGCACAAACCATATCAATCAAAAATATTTAATACTTGAGAAATGGAAAATGCAGAAACTGCATGCATACTTCTCAAATTATTGGAATCATTGGATATTGTCAATTTGTAGTTTTCCAATGAGATGCAACAATTTGCATCCCACAGTTTGCATTTGGACTTTGGACTTAGCATCTGAAACTTCTGTGTGCAAGTCACAAAGTTGTTTCTTTTCTTATTTGAATGGACGTATTCTTGGCAACTAGCAATGATTCTTCACGGCTTTCTGAGTTAAGCAAGTCTAAAGTAAGCTGGAAGGAAAGATCCTTTGGTCCCATATGGACAGTACCCTTCAAGCTCCTGATTTCATTTATTAAACATCCACAACATGTAAATTACTCTGAGAGGAGTCTGTGACTTCTTGGCATAAAGGGGAAAGGAGTTAAGTGGCATTTTAAACATAAAGTAATATTTCATGGCTAGCCAGTTATGCCTCCTAACTACATGAATCAGCTTCAACTGCAAAATTCTTTTGGGATCAGCTTTACAGGAAGTTTTGGCTTCAGGATTAAGATAACAGAAATACCTAAAACAATAAGTAAATAACACATGCCAATGTCAGAACAAAGATGGATTCAAGTTTCAAAGAAAAAGAAACTGACTTGTTTTTCAAACCATGAGATACATTTTTTTTTTCAGAAGTACCTCTCTTGATTGCTAACATATCCACTAAAAATTAAATTCAGTTTTGATCAGATGAAAATTTGAAGTTTTTAAAATTTTATTTTAGTAGAGAAATTCCACATTTACACTAAAATAGCTGGGGATTTGAAAATGATAAGGATAATGTTACAGTATTTCAATATGTAATATTTCAGAAAGGAAAAACAGAGAAAAAGATTACGGCTTGTGCATTTTGTGTTGATTTATAAAGGCACAGAGCTCACTAATAATGGTGCAATATTTAATAAAAATCAAGTAGCAAGAGGTATAGATAATTATGTTTTATTATATTAATGAAAATTGGTTGCAAAAAAAGACAGCAGGTCTCCATCTTTGGAAATATTGTGCCTTTTTTGAAAGTTTCCAGGTACTGAGCACTTTTCATCTTACTTTTTTATCAAAAGTAGAACATAATTTGTTCTAAATACATCCATATGTCAAAGGAAAATGATATGATATCTCTAGTTCAGCAGATGAGAATTGTAATAAAGCTGGCATAGGTCAGAGCCTGGGTTCTAATTCAAGCTTCCAGACTCCTTTAATTTTGTAGCAGGGCATTTTAAGTTGAAATTTACACCAGGGGATAGAGTCTACACAGTCATTTGCTTAATGCAGGCACAAATGGTGCCTTATAGGCTCTTTGCTTTGCAGATAATCTGACCTTTTCTGTGTCATTCTGCCACAGTGTCCCCATCTGGGCTAGAAGGAAAAAAGTAAGCTTGTATCACATTGCATAGATAAGGATCATTAAAAAATACAATGACCCCAACAGGGTTTAGAAAGGAGTGATAAATGAAATACAGAAGTATGGGTTTCAAGGTTGGCAGAGAAAAACAACCTCACAGCACTTGCTGTTATTTCTTGGATTCTTTGTAAAGTGAAGTTTTGAGTTTGTGAGGAGAATATAAAGATAAGACAGAAAACACTGCAAACAAAATTCTCCTTTCCTACTATATTCAGGACTTTCCCAATTAAAATTCCAAATGGAAATTAATTTTTCTTCCAATCTTAGTCATATTAGTTTTCTCTGCAGCTTCCACAGTCTGGTAAACTGGTAAACGAAGAACTTGGCACAACTAAAGGAAAATTAAAGCCTTGCTGTTCAGTCAGAAGGAAAGAGAGAACTATAAAACACACAAAAAAGAGCATGATTCACAGGATCCACCATGTCATCCTATCTTCCTTTATAGATACTGAGCTGTTAAATCACTCCTGCAAGGTCATAAACCTTTCACTATTGACTAAACTCATTTTCATGAAAGGGTTCAGACCTTCACCTTCCCACTCATGAATTTTCTCCTTGGAAGCAGAAGCCATAGGATTCTAGACACTTACATACATTTCAACTTCTAAGGATGATAATTTAAAAATATTAATTACAGTACTTGCATTTGCATTAGAACTTGCATTCTTTCCAGCTTTAGCTCTAGTTTAGAAAGATTTTAAAAACTGTTCACTTTATAATTTATTTTTGGAATTCCACCTCTTCATTCCTTTCCCTCCCATCTTCAACCCTCCCTTACTCCCTTTACCAAAAGAGACAAAAACCTTGCATTGAATAAAAATAAAAAGTTCAGGTTTACTAAAACAAGGGATGGGCTCGATCCAAAGCCTGTCAAAAGTGAGTGAGAATATATATCCTATCTACAAGGAGCTCTGGATCACGGTCTGTGCAGTCCTGATTCTGTATAGCTATAAAAGAATCTCTAAATTAAATTAATCTGAATTATGCTTCCCATCAACTTACGCTTGTTTCTGTGATATCGGTCTCTGCAGGAACACCTGGACCAAACTCCTCATTAGTGGAATCAGTTGGTTTCTCTTCATATTCTTTATATTCATAAAAATCATATTCGCCTAAATCTCCATCTACCAGCAGATCAGATTCACTGAGGTCTACTCCTCTGCTTCCATATTCAGTTTCCTCAGTTTTTTTATCATAATCCTCTCCAGTTATGTATTCTTCAGCAAATACTTCTTCAACAGGATTTTGCTATTCATATCAGTAGCAAAGATTTGGGAATAGGAGGAATACGTGGGTTATTGTTAGTAAAGCAATGTAAGCATATGCTGATCCACCATGATGACTTGTCAAAAGAAGAAAGAATGGTAGAACTAGAGCACATTGTCTTTTAATTAGAGTCTGAAGGAATGGAAGTCCAGCCTTTCAGAGTAATTAAAAGATCTTTGCATAAGTAGCACAAAGTAATGCTTTCATACGCTTTTTTTTTTTTTAAATTCTAAAACCATTGAATTCAATATATCCAGTACGCTAAGCATACTGCTTGCTTAATGTTACTTTAGTGCCAAATATAGCTAAATTTCCCTGCTTGGTTTCACACTTACAAGCATTCATGAATGCACATATACACCACAATAAGCAGTGAATAAATTCAGACCTTTTTACAATAACGATGTACAGAAGTGCAAGCATCACTTTCGTTAAGCCCAGCCTTCTTCACTGTTTTGTGTCTCTAAATACCAATGCTGAGAGAAATGTTTCAACTTCTTTTCTCTTGTTAATGATTTTGCAGTTTATTTATCACTATAAAAGTCATGGTTCATGTCTTTCATGGCAATTTACTTAGTTTTTGTCTGAATCAAATTTCACCTGCAAAACTTAAATTAATTTTAACATTTCTGAACTCTAAGCTTTCATCTTCAAGTATGTAAACTGTCAAACCAAGCAACCAACTTAAAAGCACTAAAGCAGTGTAACAGAATGCTATTTCTGAGATGTACAAAACCATTTGTGAAAAAAAAAAAAAAAAAGGATTGTTTTATTCTGTTACTGAAGTCTCTTGAAAGCATAATTTTAAAAAAACTGAAGTTCAGATATTGCTAATATGAGATGGATATTCTAGATGGTCAGACAAGATGAACAAGTATGATCTTAAAAAATATATTAAGAAGCTAATCAACATCCAGAGTAATGAAGAATATCTTCATCTAATCATGATGTTGAAATATATTGCAATTAAAATAGAAGGACAGATTCTGATTTAAGAGTTGCCTAATTCCATTAGCTACAGGACTATGACTTTTACCTTACATCTAGAGTAAATGCACATCTGAACCAGTTCTAAGCCAAATTTTGCCTTCATGCAGAACTGCTCTCACCAAAGAGAGCATTTAGCACTTTGGATCTACCTCAATACAACTCATAACATTTAAATATGCCTCTGTCAATCAGTTTGTGAGAAGTAAAGATGAAATTTATCACAAAAGCAATTTACAGCAGAATGAGTAAAATATACCTTCGTACACCTTCACATAGAAGGAAAACAAAATACCAGCTGGGGACTCTTTTTTCTTTTCAAATATTTGGGATGGCAGGGGTCAGTTTTGTACATCTTTCAAGCAACATATATTCATTTTGAAAGGAAAATGTAAAAGAAAAATGAAAACAATATTTCTTATAATCAGCCATCATTTTTCTAAAATGAGCATTAATTAATATGCAGACATATTAATCAACACTGGCTTAGGTGTAGTAATCTTAATGTTTAGCCTGTTGTTGCGGCTTTCCGAAAACGTGGATTCTAACATAAGCCAAAATAATAATTTTATCTTTTTTGACAGTTCAAAATACAATGTTTCATTTGAATAGACCCCCAGTGAAAAGCAAGTAATTTGGTTCTGTTAGCTGAAGAACTATTAAAAGGAAATGATGGCTTCTGACTCAACTTCAATATGCTGCTATGGTTGCAGCCATTCTGTCTTGCGTTAGGCTTGTTTTATGCTGCATCTTAAGAATTACAGGAAAAATTAGGGACTTTACTTCCTATTAGATCAGAAGCTCCATTCACATCCACACTGAATACAACAATTCTGCATTCCCATAGCATATATCACTGAGTGATGTCCAGAAACACAAACTCTGCAGTCTAAAGATTCAGCAGATCTCTACAGAATTAATGGGAGTTCTGCCCAAGAAAACAGTAGGTTCTCATATTGGCTGAGAAAGCATAAAATTGCACTAACTGCTATTATAGGTATGTATATTTACACATAAGAACATCCTTTTAAAACGTGTTTGTGCTTTTTTAATCATTGACATCTGGTGGGCAAGCATTTTTGCCTATTGTTTTCTCAGGAGACTTTATTACCTCATTTGCTTCAGTAGTTTTGGAGGGAGCTTCCGTCTGGGGCCCATAGTCATTTTCAGCTATGCCATACTCTTGAAATCCATCAACAACGTTTGCCTAATATTTAAAAAAATATATATATTATTAAAAAAATCCTGTAGGAAAAATTCAAGAGATCACTTTTATTCAGGTTATGGTATTAGCCAAATGTATTCATCTAGTGGGGTTAGGTATAATTTTTCTTATTATCAGAGATCTTCCAGTCTTGGCCTGGGAAAGATCTTGATTATTTCTTGGCTACCTTTACCCCTAGTTTGTCTTTTGCTGCTGCTTGATAACTTTTCTTCTTCTTGGATGCATATTTTTCAGATTTTTTTGTTGTGGCCTTTTGGGGTTTGTCCTTTGAGCTAGCGGCCACTGTCCTCTTCTTCTTTCTGACCATGGCTTTCTTTTTCTGCAAACGTTATGAAAGATGGAATGGAAAAACATAAATAAAATGAAAATTGAGAAAGCATGAGTGAAAGAAGGGTAGCCAAATGTGAGATGAATGCTGTCATCTGTGAGACCTTCCATCTCTAACTGAAAGTAAATATTACAGCTACAGAGTAAAGAAATGAGTGAAGGGAAAACATTAAGCTTATATACAGAAGACACAAACTGACAAACCATGTGTTAGGGGACAGCTGGACACCACACAACAAACAGATCAGATTCTGTTACCTCTGTTTGTGCTACTGTCTCTTCGAACAGTGGGGGTCCCTCTGTTACAGAATCAGTTTCTTTATAATCTGCATCCCCATACTCATAGTCATATTCGATAAAATCTTCTGGTGTGTACTACATTGCAAATGGAAAAATATCAGGCATTCCCATGTTAGTGGTAGCAAACTAGATTAGCAATGCTGGAAAGCATCTTAACCTTTACTTAGGAGTAAAGCTTAAGAAAATTAAAGTAGTATGAACAATTCAATAAAGTTATTCACTTGGGGGAAAAATACATTTTCTCATTAATTTAAAAGCACAATACAAAAGTAATAAAAAAGCAAGTAGTAGTGCCAGGAAAAAACTCTTTTATTGAACTGCAGAGCAGAATCAACTATCGTTTGAATTACTGGGAGCACCAACTGATCTTTGAGAAATCATGTATTTATTTAATCCTTAAATTGCAAATAATGGCTCCTTTTACCTATATTATTTTACGTGTTTCTTTCAGGTGACCGGCAGAGCGGAGAGATGCCAATATCTGACATGAATAGGGTAAATAATTTCAGATACAGTAAAGAGGCTACAACTCACAAATAACCATGGCTATCCTTGTTTCCTGGAGAGTTCTCAAAACCAGGGCAGCTTCATGGTACACATTGCCTTAGCAAATGCTTCACTGGTATAATTTCATTTAAAGGTCAAATCTTCAACTGCTGTAAATTGCTCCATAGCTCTGTATCTATAATAACTAGTATCAAGTGACGAATTGGCCCACAAAATTTTACAAGAGAAAATGGGTTTAGAATTGGCTTGTGTAATGTTGTGAACACAATCTAATGAGCCAGGAACTCCTGAGCTGTAATCTTGGCTGTGCCATGAAGGCACTCGTCTAGATATTACGTGCAACAAGTACTACTCATCACGCTGAGAAGAAAGGGCAGCTTTAAACTATCTTAGCACTCCTGTCATGTTTGAAACTACAGGAACTGGTTGATCCTGTAAATTAAAGCAGTCTCATGGCTGCTACCAATTCTCTTTACATCCCCAGGGAGCCAAAGGAAGGTAGAATTGTGGCCAGAATCTGGCCAAGTATCTGCTTTCCCTTGTTTAGGAAGAAATATTCTAATGTGCCTCATGTGAGCTAGCCACTTCTGAAATCTCCTCCCTCCTGTTACAAGTCAACATCATTGTCAGTAAAATGAAGACTATTTGTTTGTTTCATTAGATTGCTGAGAGTACATCACACTTCCAAATGACTCTGAGGATTCACAGAAGTCATAAATATCATGAGCATCAGAAAGAGATTGACATTTTAGAAGAAATCATAAATGAGATTAAAACAAATCTCCAAATTCCAAAATATATTCTGTGTGACCAAATTGCTGGTTTAACTGTTTTCTCTGGCAAAGCCTTTTGACAAAATTCTTGTATTTATGATTTTAGTGTGCAGAAAATATGGAGAAGTTGATTTCCTCAGGAAGCGTGAGACTAACACTGAAAGGCCTTAATCACTTAAAAAGCCCTTTACATGAGTTTCTGTTACATCCCTCCTGTAACTCCTCAGAGTTCTACTATGACCAACAGCTTTTCTTAAAAAGAAGATACAGAATTTTTTAAGAAGTTAGATGCTTTTTGTTTGATTATCCTTTTAATTATTTCTACACCCATGCACATATAACTTGGTTAGTCGTGAGATTTGATAAACAGATAGAAAGAATGTAACATATTTTTGGTAATTGTCCAAAACTATATTGCACATTAATAAAAGAACTTCAAACTACACTTAAATAACAAAACATTTATCAGTTTAGGTGGAGAATATTCTCTCTGTGAAGTATATTTGAGTTTCATATCTGCCTGTTATATGTTATCTGCCTGTTATATGTTATCTGCCTGTTATATGTTATATAATGTAAGTAATGCTTTGATTTTATCAGTGCTATCATTGGCACTACAGAAGTTGATCCTATTTATATTTTTCAAAACTAGATGCATTGTAGACTTAAATCTGATAAGTAATATGTGATTATTCTCTCCCTGTTCAGTAAAGTAAGATTCAGTCTTAATCCCAGTGAAGTCAATGAAACATCTTTGCGTGTAAATGGTATTGTCCAAGGGCCTCATGGGACAGTGATTTTTACAGATGTGTAAATGCTTTCTGGCTTGTGCAGTTCTGGAAATGCAACTCAATATAACTTGTTTCTAAAGAAGTATGCCACTGGCATCAAAAAAACCCCAAACCAGCAACGAGTTTCTAGGAGTCCATAATCAGTCACATAAGGTAAAGAAAAGAAATAACCACACAGGTAAAACCAGCTCTTTTGAAATCGTTACAGAATAGCATTGAAATCAGTGTATTTGGAAATTATAAAAAAAGTATGCAAATGCATAAAATCTGATTTGCTTATCTTCTGTCAAGAGGTTTATGCAAACTAGGTTGGTCTACAAGAAGAAAAAAAAAAAGTCTTTAGTGGAATATAGCTCTTCAAATTCAGTCATCCTGCCCTACCAGTGACAACCCATTACATACTTTTAAATGCTTCCTCAGCCAAACATGAACCAAACAGTCTGCTATGCAATTTTTATTGATACCAAAACAATAGATACTACCCATATTAAGTATTATGCAATATCTTAAGGGATAAGTGGAGGAACATTTTGGAGAGAATTACTGCTTTATTAGCTGGATTTAAACATAAATTTAAATACGCTCTTTGGATTTTGTTTTAATAACTTCCAGACATGTAGGTTCCTTTTTAGTAAGCATTGTAGACCTGTTCTAAAACTGGAAGCATTCATTCCAGCATTCATTCAGATCAATTAACAATTAAAACATAACTCTCTGTTTCTCAGTATTACAACTGTTTTTTAAATCTCAGTAGTATGGCATCCTTCAATGTAAGCTGAATGGCTGTGCCGAATTGTGCCAAGTAACCAACTAATAAAATTGCAACAGTGGGTTACAAAAAGTTCTTCAGAGGCCATAAACTAAACAGAAATGATGACTGGAAAAAAAAAAAAAAAAAAAAAAAGAAAGGAAAAATATCTGTGCCGAGTATGTTAGTATTAAAAAAGAAAGTGGTGAATAAATTGATATTTATGCTAAGATCTGCCAGAGACATAGTTTGGAAAGCCAGACATTTATGAATGAGACTAGAAAACACTCATAGAAAAAAGCAGGAGTATGTGGAGAGATCTATTGCATCATGCATAACCACACAGAAAATACTTTACTTTTGGGTATTGAGCTTCACTCATTTCTATTAAAGAAAATGAAACTTTCTTGACATATGCAAAATATCATCACAAATAGAGTGGTACATTTGGGTTGCAATGATATGCAGGCACACAGACAAAAAGAACAGGAATGGATGAGAAGTGGACAATGCCAGTTTCCATGCTGGAATCAGATTACTGCCAAGCAAGTGGAGATCTTCTCCATGGACTTTTTTTCTTCCTTTTTGAGAGCACAGTATCAGAGGGGTATTATTTAAATTCTTGAACCTACAAGCTAGGACATGTGGCCACCATGCTGAAACCATACAAGTTGTTTCTAATTGGCAATACTTTGTAGTCCCCCTGGTACAAGGGGGATAAGTGGGAATATGAAGTAGCCCTAAACTTCCTACATAGAAAGACCTTATTCATAGCAATCCTTCCTTTCCAGATGTTTTTGAAAGACCAGGAACCCTAGCCTTTCACACCAGCCAATAAACAGAGAGAGTATGTTTTGTACTCTACTGCACAGGTCCTGTAGCAATTAGTGAAATATAGATGCAAAATCTTCCAGGTGTATTTCCTGAGGCACAATCTATCCAGATGGAGCAATACTTTAGAAATATGATTTACTCCACAGCAAGATTTTATCAACTCAACCTGATAAAAGCTATCCCCTGTTTTTAAGATGAGACAACAGGGCTAGTGAAGGACTGGCCAGTTAATGAGGACTAAAGTTACAAACACCAGGAACAGATATAATGGAGTGACTAATGGGGCTTTAGTCACCTGTTATGAGGCTGGCAACTCACACTTACCCTGCCATTAACAGTCAAAATTGGATATGTGACACATAGCCCTTCTTTTTCTAGAGCTGAACAACTACAAGGTCACCTTTATCAGATGATCATAGACAGCAATATGAACCACTCAGTTTGAGGCCTCAACAAACCTTGAGGAAAGTGCCTTCACATTTCGGATGCTAACATTGCTGAGTGCAAAAGCCATGCTATCTCAGTCCTTGCTATTAGTTCACAGAAGTTGTGGAGTTCACAGAAATCTGTCATGGTTGCATTGCTGATCAAGGGAAAGAGAGTAAGTATACCCTTGAGAATATAGGAGAAAGCATCAGGAATTTCAAAATTAATTAATGCAAATGGAAAAGTATTTTCTGTCACTTTCTAAATTTACTCAAGAATACTAACTCTAGCAAGAAATCAAAGCAGGGAATGAAAGCAACAATGACAGAGATGAAGACTGTAGTTCAAGAGAACATAATTTGTTTTGTTAGCTATATACCAAAGGAAGATATTACTGGCCGGGAATACGGACAGAGAATCAAGAAGCTAGAATGGGATTTAAAGGGGCATTCAGCTTGTGGATCACTCTGATGATCCTTTTATGGGTACAGACTTAGCCAAGTGCAAAGCATAGCTACCACAGCTGTGCAGCATTACTTCAATCCTGTTCAAGAGATCTGTCTATGAAAGTTTACCTAAAACCTAATACTGCTGGAAAATAGGATGGTTACAGATTTGAGACAACAGAGATGAGATTCACCAAGTGCTCACAGTAATAGCAAAATAGCAAAACTGTATTAACTTTCCCAGTGATTTCCCATGAATATCAAAAAGATTAACTCAAAATTCTATCTTCAATTTGGACAATAGCTGGAACTTAGAGGTTTCAGCTAAGAGACATCAGATAACACATACTTCAAAAATGATGCAATTGTCTGTTGTTTTTCTTTCTTCTCTTGTAAGACCACCAATACTTACAGAACAGCTATTCTTGTAATGAATATTGCATATGACTGTTTTCTTACAAATGAAAGGAAGAATAAAACCTGCTGCTTCTTGATGGGACAAAATCTTTCCACTATGACCTCATGCTTTCTTTACCAGAGTGATTATATTACACTACCAGATCATCATGCAATTCCAATTAAAGAGATGAACTGTTTTTTTCATCAGATGAATTTTAGAAGCAGAAGATCAGCAGCATGCAAGGCTTATTTCAACTGTGGAATGACTTAAGTCTAAAGACAGCCTTACTTTGAAAATGGATTCTTCTGCTATTCATACTCTAAAAACCTAACCCCTATTCCAAGATGTAAATTGGAGCAATTTTTCCTTTACCTTTCCAAATACAAGGAACTAATAGTCTAAATCCTACACCAAAGAACTGTCATAAAATCAATTTTCCATTGTCTAAATATTATGCTAAATCATCTAGCTAGGTGAAGAGGCAAAGATGACTTTGAAACATTCTAGGCCCACTAACACTTTACAAAATGCAGTAAAATAAAGGATGCCAAGAAAAATGAGTCTTAAAAATCAGATGCAGTAATACAAATAAATAAATGGTAGCAGATGTCAATCTTAGGGCAGAAGGAAAGTTAGAAGATGTAAAAGATAGCCTCTTCTACCACATAGTTCTTATATTGTTCATAAAAGCAATAAAAGCAAGGAGATAAAAGGCAATAAAAATAAAATCTTCAACTTTCAAGGTCAGCCTCTGTCAAAAGAAGTCAAGACACTTAAGGTTCTTTATTACATTAATTGCTTAAAGAAAAATTCTTTATATCTAGCAAAGAAAAAGAGAGCTAGGAAGATCACTATTTTTAACACCTGTTAAGTTAGCTAACTGCAGTTTTAAACATTATATTAAGCATGAAATCAAACAGGAAAATAATTATCTTTCTGTACTCTTCAGAAAACTACTCTTTCTGATCAGACGCCTGAGAGGACACTAAATTAACATGGTCTGAAAGGATGCCTGAAGCCTCCAAGTCAACATACTTGGGGTCCATTTGCACCTTTACTTTACCAAGTTCATTTCATTAAAGGTAAACATTTCATTTCTTCAAGTAATCCATTAGAGTTTGGTATAGGTCCAAAATAAATGAAGTAGAGTTCCTCTGGGGAGTAATTTCTTCAGTAGAAGTCAGACAGTGTGATTTATTGGGTTCTTCCAAGAGAAGATTTGAAAGCCTGATAGATGGGTCCATTGCAAACTAAACCTGATGACACTCCAGAAAATATACTGCCCAGTGTCAAGGAAGATGAAGGCTGGCTAGGTCTTTCCCTGCTCTAATTTCTGTGAGCTGGCCAAGCATATGTGATCGAACTGGAACAGAATTTAATGCATTTCCATTTATAGTAGAAAGGGTTTTGAAAACAAGACAGAGGACAGACTATTCACAAGATATTTATAAAAGAAGCATAGATGTGTAACTTCCTTAGGAAAAGTAATCTTGATAATTTTAAAATATAATTTCATATCTATATTTGATCCTTAAAACCTATTTATACATTCAGCATGGATCAAAATTAATGATTACTGAATTAATCTTAAAGCTCAGTACAAAAAAAAATACTCTGAAAAAAACAGCAAAAAAGAACTTAATTTTTTTTTTTTTTTTTTTTTTAAAAAAAGATGCTTTCCTCCCAAAGACTTTATTCAGCCATATGGCAAATTTGCCACTATGCTCATGAACCCTGCAATGTATCTGAATGGCCAGCACCAGTGCCTCCATAGTAATTCATCCTATGATTTAATTCTAAGATTCAGTGAGTTACTATGGAGCTACTGGTGCTAGCCATTCAGAACCATTGCAGAATTCATAAAGATACCATATTCTTAATGATCAGATTCTGTTCTGTAAAATTCTAGAATGAAGGATAACAATCTAGCACAGAGAAGTCACATTTCTCATTCATTTCTTCTCCCTATTTCCTACCAGTTTACTTGTTTGCAGCTCTTTGCCCCTTAGTTTTTCTGCTTTTTCTATGTAAAAACCCTCCAAAATCTGCAGACCATAGGAAGATTTTGCATGGCCAAATGACTGTGATACTAGACTGAAATCATGCCAATGCACTATTCTAATTACTTTCTAAAGTTCTTGGCCAGTTTGTTCTCCGTTTAATTCTCTTTATCCAAAAGTTATTTAATTGCACCAAACATTCTGAACTCTCTAGCAACCCTCTTCCAACATAAGACAATAATACACAACACTTAATTAATATATTTAAGGATACAATACGTTCTTTAAAACCTCCTTCCTGTTGTAAATCAAACACAGTGACTTGGATTGGAATTCCTGAGAACTGAGTTGCGCTCATCCAGTAATAATTTGGTTTGGTCCATTTGAGAAGTACTCTCCCTTGCTGTATTAAAATCTGAACATTTTCTATAATCAGATACCCTTTCTTTTTCCTCCAGAAGCAACTACAGATTCAGGAAAAATTTTTAAGCAGCTTCTAAGCAACACCTTTTTGGCGTAGGGACAACAGCTGAGATCATCACTCTGTACTTGACAAGTAATGGAGATTCATACCTAGCTATTCACAAGCAAGAACAACTGATGCATACTTCAGTTAAAGCATACTGAAGGTGGAAAAATGTTAATACACAACAGAGTAAAGCCTGCTGATATTACTACTAATCTATTGCTTTCCCATTCTCAAATTTCAGACGTAATGACACTTAGGTCTGATGAAGTTGGAACAAAACACAGAGGAATAAAAGCATTCTGTACAGGAATGTCACTCACATACATCTATTCTCATGGCTTAGCCTGAACTGCCCACAGAAAGCCCCACAATTCTGGCACACAGCCAAGTTCAACAGATTTTGCAGAGCCTGTGCACAAAAAGTAGTCAAAGGTTACCCAGTTAAACCTTGTTTAGACATATATCACAGTTACTTGGATCCAGAAAGGGACTGATAATTAAAATGGAAGTGACAATGCATCCAAGTCCAAAGCTTGTATTTTGAAGTCCTTAGGTCTCTCCTACCTAATCCCTCATAGGAAGGGAGAGGTGATGGAAGAGGATGCAGGAGGGTGACCTTGGTTAGGTGGGAGAATGGCATGAGGCTCAGGATAGCACAGCAGAGTAAGCCTGTAGAGAAGGGTAGAATTTAA
Organism: Athene noctua; assembly: GCF_965140245.1. Taxonomy (NCBI): domain Eukaryota; kingdom Metazoa; phylum Chordata; class Aves; order Strigiformes; family Strigidae; genus Athene; species Athene noctua. Next base: position 22,713,934 of record NC_134041.1, read on the forward strand.
GATATGTCCTCCCTTTGTAGGCTGGCTAGGTCTGTGTCTTTATTCACAGCTTGCTGCTTTTGTGAATCTCATGTGAGATGCTTGATTCTTCCTGAGCTTTATTTAGGGTAACCTCAGCACTTAATTCAGGGATGAAGGGACCCTGCAAGTAAAAAGTAGGCATTGAAATCCTCTCTGTGGCATCATCCAAATTGCAATTTGAATCTGATGCTAAGGTTAAAAAAAAATGCAAGAAAGAGAAAATCTCAATGCACCACTTAAGGTATCATCAGTAAAGACACTTTGATTATAAATCAGCGTCCAGTAAATATGAGATCAAGGTCTTAAGGTTTTGAGACAAACCCAAACATTTCAAAAAGCAAAAATTGCACTGCTGATGTTGCAACGATGTGATGTGCATCCTTAGGCTCATCTAATGGAAGATCACTACGATATAGTCCATCATTTTTCCCATTTTAAGGTTGGTAAATTATTTTTAGTCTAGATGAAGTCTCAGACCTTAGCTCCAGCAAATGCATAATTATACCAGCTGAACTGGAAAGATGGCATAAGATGCAAATGAATACAGAAAAGGAAAGGATTCATTTAAGCCAGCACTGCTATTGAAAGAAATGTCAAAAAACCTATTATGTTGATTATTTGATTGTTTGCTTCATTGCAGAAGGAAACACTTTCTAGAGCAATGAGGATTACACTCAGTTAAGAAAAGTATTTTTGCCTTTACTCCTACATCATCTTAGACAAATCTTTCTCTCTAGATGGTTTTTTAGTGGTCTAAAAATTATCAAACTTTTCAGCATAACTCCATTCCCAGACTGTGAATTTGCCAAGACACTACAAAGGTGTGTGACATCAAGAGAAATCCTATTCAGCTTTGTAGGTGCAACTCCACAAACATAATTCACTATTTCACTGACAAAAGTCAACTACTTCCTTTGGGTTTTATAGTCAGTACTAGAAACACACATTAATAGGCTCTGCAGTCACATCATTTGTCTCTTTCCTCTAAGCCAAATATCAGTTTCTTATTCTGGCCTGCAATAATTCAAAGGCTCAGATATGTAAGGCCAGAAAGGACTATTGGATCACCTTGACTGTAACGCCTGTAAACTTTCAGACTTCAAAACTTCTTACGGTCACCCTGTAACTGTGCCAACTAAGGTATAAATGACATTTCCTAAAACTGTTAGAAAAGTATCTGTCCTTGGCTTGAAGATATCTAGAGATACTCCATTTTGGTAATTTGTTCTTTCATTCCAAAAAATTTTAATAAATCTTCTTCTAACTCTAATTATCTCTCTTTCTTTTCTGCCCTCCCCTCGCCATTTGTCTGCAGCCAGGATTTTATTTTTGTGAAGGTTCTTTGCATATGCTAAGCTTTTATCATTACTGTGGACAAGCAAACACATTTAGTTTTCCAGTTCCAAAAGTCAAAACAATTATGTAGCTTTTACTTGAATAATTTCCATTTTTGCAATATTTGTTTTAGTGACTAAACACCAAGACTGAAAGTGATGTTCCAGTATGTTTCAACCAACACCATCTATAAAAGTAATAACACATCTGTATTCTTATTTCTTTGTTTACAAACCAAGACGTGCACTGCATTTTTTTGCCAGTTTTGCTTTGAGTGGTCATGTATAAACTGTTTTCCTGCCTTAATAACCAGTAATCTAATCAGTAGTCTTCTCATGTTGGCTTTCAGCTTGATCAATATCCCAGTCTGGTAAATCATGTACCCCCAAAATCATTTCACTGATGTAGCAGCAGATGAAACCTATCTATGGGGACACTGCTGAACACAAAAGGTTCTTTTGTTAACACAAGCAACCAGACCGTATTACAGTGTATATTTCCTAGTTCTTTATGCTTGCCCTGCATTTCTTTCTTTTACTTTTATGTGTGTAACATTGCCTTTAGTTGTGTTATCATCATTGTTTACTGCTCTTCAATATCATGACTCTGACAAATTTTAATAGCATCAATTTTACACTCATATCTATCACCTAATTCCCAAGAAACTCCACTAAAAAGTTAATTCAGTGATAGCTCTCTGTTTATGGTAATTTCTGAAATAAGGCAGCCACATTTTAATCTGTTTATCAGGCAATTTATCTTTACCATAAAATGCTGGGGTTTTTTCATTCAAATATCATATGTTGGTTGACAAATCAGAAGCCTTATGAAGGTCTAAGTCTATAAATTCTATCAGATATCACTATCAAACTTGTGATCTCCTCAAAACATGAAATCAGGCATTTTGAAATAATTGTTTTCCATACAGACTGTCAGTAATTATATTTTTATCTTTTAATACCTTATTTAATTTTGCAATCAACAGTTTAAAAAAATCAGCATTACTGTCTTCTGTAACTTCTTCCTGTACCTAAATAAGACTTGTTTCATTTATTTCCTTAAAATGAATTATCTATGAGATTTGATAGGCTGCTTCTCAAAAAATAACAAATTTGCCTGCTTTAACAGGCTGGTTTTTTTATGATTTAGCAGATAATTCTGTAATTCTGGACAATTCAGTCAGTTGTTTATTCTACTGTATATTCATTACACTGGTAACATTGTTGATGTGATTATTTCAGTTTCCTATTACACAACATGTTAAAGAGATCCATTGACTTCACTGGGAATATTCACACAAAGTTTATCTGAGTTTCATATAAACTCACGGATAGCAACAAAGAAATTGTGTTTTAGCTCAGAAAACAAAATTTCAGTCGCCTCTGACAGCAATAAACGAAAGCAAACAGAAATGGCAGGTCTCCATTTTTTTAATCTTTTAGGTCTTTTCAGATTTTTTTCCAATTCATTTTAAAATGTTACATTACAAATTAAGATCTTTGATTTCACTCTTTTCTCTGTAGGTACTCCCACAAACAATATGTGTTATCACAGGGCAAAAAAATAGGCCTTAGAAAAAACACATTAAAAAAACACTAACCCCAAGAGTATTTTTGCAATGGCTGCTGAATTTAACGATATTTGCTGACTCCAGTAGCAGTTGCATTAGGCTACAGATGATCTCTACTCTGGATGCTCAACGACATCAGTGCCAGTTGCCTGATTTTATGGTTCCCTTTCTCTGTTTGGTGTCCATCGACTTTTTTCAATAGACGTGTAGTATGTAACGAATTCTACATAATGATCATATAACTTTATATGTGTACATAGTTTTTATAATTATGATGTAGCTTATTTTTCTTTTAATCTACAAATGAGTACTCTCAACTGATGCTAGTGTTAAACAGCTTTTATATACCATAAACATAAAAACTGACAGCAGGAAATTTAGCTAGTCATTCATTATGGAGGGAATGTAATCCCTGGGCTATTTCATTCATATTCTACATCCTTGAAACATTGATTTACACTCTAATAATTCACCAGTAGTCATTGCTAATAATCAAGCACAAGTACTCATTCTTCTTCAACTGGAATAGATTTTGAATCTACAGTCTGATCCCAGCTAATTTCTATGGACTCCAAGCCTTATCCACATGCATTACACTAAAGGACAGGGCCATCACTGCCATCAATGGTGGCTAAAGCAAGCAATTATTTGCAATCTCTACAAGCCATGTTAACTCCTGCTTAGGAGTTGATGAGAGTTTGGAGGTGACAGTACTCCCAACTTAGTTAAAGCATTTTAAGCATTTAGATATATTCTTCTTCAGGAAAGAGACCAAGGGATGATTTTAACAATCTTTCCCCACAAAGATCAGTTTATTAGATTGACTACTCTTCAGTCTGATTTCAGTAAAAAAGCACTAGCCTATTCAAACCTTCCAGGCCTTCACACAGGAAATAGAAAAAGAATCAGAGTGCCAAGTCACATAGCAGCGAAGCCCAGGAAAGTTCCCAAGCAAAATTTAAGATTTCTTTGAAATTTAATAATGAGAAAAAAAATATATTTAATTTTGCTGTTATATTATTTCCATAAAATATTAACAATAAGCTTTCAGCCTATTCTGCTTTGGAATATAGTGCATAGAGATCCATGTAGCCAGGCACACAGAAAGAAGGTCCCACAGGGAAGAATGTAGTGACCAAGGCTTCTGTCTATGCGCAATTCACTTGACACATCTTGTACTGTACCTCTGAGGAAATGGATGTGGCAGTCCCTTTGAACTATGTTCTGGGGCTTACAGACCTTAGTCACTTGATGACCAGATTTTCAGTTAGATAGGATAAATAGTACCAACAAATAAAATTATCATATATTTAGGAAAAGTTCTGTCTCAAAATGGATCAAAGCAGGCATCTGAGAATAATTCAGCAAGTTTTTAATGGTGATCTCTTGAGCAATCAGTAATATTAACCAGTCAGATCACACACAGCTGAGTGTATACTAACTGTCCAGAGCCAAGTTCTATTAAGACCAATTACGTTTTGCAAAAGCTTTCCACTTACTGTTTAATGCAAGTATTTAGAATGTGTATAACAGTCTAATCTGAGGAACTATCTTGACCTCAGTGAATTATTCCGTTTATGGCTGTGAGAACTGTCTACAGTGACAAATGGTTTCTGTAAACACTTGTGTTTCTGGGAAAAATTCCAACTCTGTTTTGTCTTTGTTGATATTTACCTGCTATGAGTGGAGCTGGCTGAAATAATTTTGTATGTACATGCATTTGTGAACAGGACACAATTTATCAGAATACATGGCATTTCTAGAAGAAGTAGTTTACAACAGCAGAATGCTCATAGCTCACATGACTTCCAAATGTGGCATTTGATGGTACTCAGTGAAATCATAAACGCACACAGGAAGAACAAATGGGTACAACTAAACAAACTCATATTGATATCATTTTTTAAGGAATTACAGTTCAACTTCATTGAGCATGCTGGCTATTGAAATACCAGTGTGACAGGTTCCTTCAAATGCTTGATATAAATGAGTAGATAGCAAAAATGAAGGTACTCCTTCAACCTTCCTCCCTCATATCTAGAACAATGCATGCCATTTATCTGTAAATTCTCCTTGGATAACTTGCATCAAGCACAACCACTAATGGGCAATAAATTTAGTAATATGTGACAGATTACTCACCTCATCAATTTGAGGATCTTGAGCCTGAGCAGCATTGGGCACTGGGGAATCACAGTCTGGGCTATAATGCTCGCAATAATCATATGCAGCTCTGGGGTCAGCTATAATCAACAGCTGCTGGATCTCACCCTGCAGGAAAGTACATGCAGATTAAATAACAAAAAAAAACCCAACAACCAAACAACAACAAAAAAAGTCTACAGTTCATCAGAAGTACAAACTTTTCATTCAGAAAACAAAACTAGGCTAGGCACATAATACTCAGATATTAACATTTGTGATTACAAACAACATATCTACTTAATTTCTGCTGCTGTTCTGGAAATCACCTTAACTATTGTTCACATGGAAAAACAATGCAAAGTAATACCGAATGGACTAGGTGCAAAATTCTGGTTTAAAATGCTGTCTGGTTTGGAAAGGAGAGGGTGGGAAGGTGTAACTCCTGCTCTGTCATTTTCATGCTGTTTGTTTACTTCTTCACTGGGAACTAGTCTAAATTCCTAAGATTTAATTCAGGGTACTTCCTATTACCAGCATGCAGCTCAGCATGCAATTGATCAGCAGTGTAATTCTGAGAGTTTGCATCACATCTGTACTCTCAAAGAAAGGAGAAAATAAAATAAAAAAGGCTGTACAGGAGACACAGTTATTGGAATAAAAAATAATTGAGTAAGCAGTGTGTAAATACACACTATAGAACGTGTTAAAATAAAAATTCTAACAGCTAACAAATGTTATTTTCATTTCTATTCCCATATATCATGCATAAAACCATCACAGTAAAGAGACCCACTATTCTGGATAATAAAAATGGCTCTGCTGAGGTCCCCTACAGAGACCTTGTATGTTTATCATTTTCCACAGAAAGCTGTCCGGTATCCAGTGTATTTCTTAACATAGTGGTACCATTTAAACAGCGTTAGGTAAATTCCTGCCAACATTTCCACTATAAATTTCCTCATTCAGGAGCTTCGTATGCTGTCATAAAAATAAGGTTGTTGAAAATTGGCACATGTTCTCGGTCAAAACCCATTAACTTCGGTCTCTCACTATTTCCCCATTAAGGAGGATTTTTATATACATCTAACGTAATTTTATTTTGTTCTTACCAAAAATGGGGGTGAAGGGATAACTTTGTTAGTATCACCTCCCCTACGAGGACAGGCTGAAAGAGTTGGGGTTGTTCAGCCTGGAGAAGAGAAGGCTCTGGGGAGACCTTATAGCGGCCTTCCAGTGCTTAAAGGGGGTACAGGAAAGTTGGGGAGGGGCTCTTTATCAGGGAGTAGAAGGACAAGGGGTAACAGTTTTAAACTGAGAGGGGGTTGATTTAGATTAGGAAGAAATTCTCTACTGTGATGGTGGTGAGACACTGGCACAGGTTGCCCAGAGCAGCTGTGGCTGCCCCCTCCCTGGCAGTGTTCAAGGCCGGGTTGGACGGGGCTTTGAGCAACCTGGGCTGGTGGAAGGTGTCCCTGCCCATGGCAGGGGGGTTGGGACTAGATGAGCTTTATGGTCCCTTCCAACCCAAACCACTCTATGATTCTATACCTGTGCATGTTTTGTCTCTAAAGAGGAAATATCATAACTGATGGAAATGTACAGCTGGGAAAAGTCACAATTACCTCAGTACTTCCAAAATGGCTTTATATCTCTCAGAACAGTAGCCTTTAACAAATTAACAAAATTGGAGAATATTTTAAAATAGTAAATAATAATTTGTAGCACTCCTTCCTTTCAAAACCAAAAATCACAGAAAGAAGCAAAAAAATTCTCAACCTAAAAAAAAAACCAACCCAACCTTCTGTAATTTTCCGAGTTCTACAATATTTTTAACTTATTTAACATAAAGTATGAATTAGTTTCTTAGTGCATAATGCCTATTCATTAAAAATGTGGGTTTTACAATATTCTCAATTCATTTTACTATATAGACTCATGTGTGTCTCAAATTAGATCAGAATTGGAATATATATATTTTTTAAGCTTCCAGAAATACTAAAAATGCAGCAGTTTGTTCCCCTGCCAGGGGGAAAGAAAATCTCTTTGATTTTCCTTAGCTCACTAATGCTTCCTGATTTGGACATCTTCCGACAAAACCTGCTATACATACAGAGAAGTTCCCCCTTTGATTCCTTACATGACTCCCTCAAGAGTTTGAGTGCTTTGAGAGGTTTTGTACAGTCATTGTCAGCCTGGGCTATGCAGTCCCTATCTCCAGCAAAGTGTTTCCAAAGTGCTTTGCCCTTCTTTCACCAGCCAAATTAAAACTAAGTGAAGCAGAGTAATAAGTTAGAGCGAATTAGCAGCTGAAAGACAAAACAGGTAACTCTTTTGAGCAAGCATTAGAGGTGGATGTGTAGAACCTGTCCTCACCCTGCAGAGCTCAGGTCACTGTCTCAGGTCAATGTCCCTGAACATATATGACTTTCTGAGATGCCCATACAGATCACCATGCATACAGTGTGCCAGCTAGTGTGAGTAATGCTGAAACTGCTCCTGAAACTACGGCTGTTTAGTACAATATACTAAGAGAACCCAGGACGGGGAATTTAGCCAGTATTCCAAAGCTTGCTTTGTGCTGATCTTGAATGCCATGGAATTTTGGCACTGCATTTTGTTGGATTGTGCGTTTTTTAAGAAGCACTCAGCATGCAGTTACCACTTGGCTCAGATGTCCGTAAATTGGTTAAAGCTGTTCCTGATCCATTGACTGTACTTCCCAGCTCTCTCTGCCTGTCTGTCATGGGTCCACATAGATGGAGGCCCTCAGAAATCTTGCACAGTATACATAAATTGCTACTGGCTATTTATGTGTGAGAAGTTTACTGAGGAACTGATTGATTTTACATTTTGCATCTCAAATGTTAATTTTCCTCTTTTTCCTTCCACATCTGCTATAAGAATATTTCTGGTAAATTATTGCTTTTATTTTTCTATTTTTTGTTTTTATTTTTCTGTCTAATTAAATGGCTTCTTTGAGTATTTGTATATGATGTATTGGCAGTGTATTTCACTAGTCAGTGAAGAGCTTTCATTTCAGATCAGGTCAATCATCTCAGCACATGAAATTCCACATACATTATTGACAGATTTCATTATTGTGATTTAGTTATCATTCTAAGGCATTTGTTAGACAAATCTGCACTCTTTAAGAATTTTTCACAGAACAACTTCAGTCTTCAGAAACACATTCTTCAATTTTAACTACCTGACTGTGAGACTGAAACAAAATATTGTAAAGTTCATTGCAAATAACTACAAAAACTGAATCTGGCCATACTTCACAATCTGGAGTCATAGATTAGGCACTTAATGATCTACCTGCACAGGTCCCAAGAACTTTAAATGAAAATATGGATAAATGGAGTCATGGGTTATTAACAATTCTAATAGTTGGTGTCTAAAACAACACTGAGGCATCTAAATGTATATGCATGTGTGCATAATGTTATTTGTATATGAAAATTGCAGGAAAAAATGAAGTCTCACAGGATAGAATTATGAAAGAGAGAGAGAGAGAGAGTAAAGATGGGGAAGGAGACAGACGAACAGAGTAAAATTTACAAATAAACCTGAGCATTCTTGAAGTACTCTGAAAAGTGCAGAGACAAAAAGACAAAACATGCAAAAGGCAGCTGTCTATATAGATGAGTTCTATTTCCTTCTCTATGAAAGTGTCATGACCACCTTTGTTGGGAAACGCTGCTCAGGCAACTTCACAAAGTTGATAGATGATATAGTGTGTTATACAAGTGAAATGTTTGATGTCTCTGCTGAGCCAGTATTCCACCATGATTTGATGTCAGAGATAAGTGGGATGACAGTAGAAGGCAGAGGCAGCGAACTTGTGGTGAGGTATCAGAGACATATACAGCCACTTTTTCATCTTATTTCTTGTAACATGCTTAACTTGCCCCCCAAAGTGCTAAAAGCCTATTTAGCCCTGAAGAAGAAAAAACTGCTGCCTTATAACAATTTTTTTATGCTGGATAACACTTAATACAATATATTTTAAACAGTGTTTATCAGATATTTAGCATTACTTGCATATTAGTGATGAGAAAGTTGAGAGCTAGGTCTCTCCGTAGTTGCCAAGAGGTGAAGGGGAACATCCAGCAAGTTATTCAGACATGCCTAACATTAAGCAGTCAAGTACTGCTTGTAAGTAAAATGGATTAATTTGGAGTCTTAATATTTAGTTTGGATCATAAATACTTTATTGAAATAGCACTAAATTATTGTCAAAGCCAACACACAACTCACAAACTCAGTGCAAAGTTGGTTAATTCATAACAACATGAAATAAAAATAGTTAAAGCCCATGAACATTTTAATTCCTCTCTATTTTGGGAATGTGCTCATAATTAAAATCAGAGGCTTTTGAATTAGCCTCATGATTATATGAGAAAAGCTGCCTGAGAAACATAAAATATCTTGCCCACCAGTTATGCCTAGCATGAAAATATGGTACAGAAGGATTACTTATGTAGCGTTGTCCTAAAAGATACTCTACCAAACAAGCTACTCTTAGCAGAATTCTCCAAGACTATTGAAAGGAGTTAATTAGATCTGAGGAAACATTCGCTTCTTTGAGGCATGCCACAGCAAATGTGGAGAACATGCTCAAATCAGTTGAATGCCTGTTGGAACAGCTGCACATTCACTCAGTTTAACTGTTCTACAAGTAACAGCCCAGCTAAGAATGAGAAGTGTGTGGTGGATTCAGTCACTGAAAATTCCCCTGTGAATCTCACAGACATTCCACAGTGACATTCTAAAATAAGAAAGTTTATATGCATGTACACTTTCAGGATTTGTTGAAAAACACACCTCAAAGTAGTAATGTGCAAGTTGGTTATCTGCACTGAAAATGTAGACTTGATATAAAAATAATTTGCAACAATGAAAAAACAGAGCACTGACTAACAGAAAAAAGTAAGAGAGACCCAATTTGCAGAAAAGCAGTAGACTACCAAATTGTCTTTCCAATTTTACTGACTTTCTCTTGATGTAATTATTGCTTTATTTAGCTTTATGGTAGTAATTGCTATATTTGATTTCACCTTTTTAGAGTGTTTTTTAGATTCCACAGCAGAAATCAGAAAAAAAAAAATCCCCAGTTAAATATGGTGTCAGATTTTCGCAACGATATGAGTCATTGAGAGTCTGAGAAGTAAGAAATTAATTATTTAATCATTATAAGCAATAAATGTTAATGTCTGCTTATTATCTTAATTGTGACTTAATAAAAAATCTTAGAAGATTATCTCTCTTCATGAAACATTCTCTTAGCCTTTTAACTATGTAATCTTATTAATTCATTCTAAATGTGATGTATTACAAAAGCACAACCACATAGTCATCCATTTTTAGTCTATTTATCAGCTAAAAGTTTCCATAATTGATAAAAGACATCTCTGTTATCACCTGCCAGCATTGTTAAAAAGACAAAAGTATGAATTCTTACAAGGCTGTAAGAGCACTATATGAAGGAATCAGTGCTGAAATTACTGTTTTTACCGGTATTTAAAATTTTATGGTCTAGTTCCCTAGCTCTAGGAGGACCACAAGCACTTCAGTTGTAGACAGATTTTTGGGATATGTGCTTCACAAGAATCTTAATAAAACAGTAACCCTGCCAGGTGAAAGTGACCTCTGTCCAGAGAATAGTATGTAAGTATTGCTCTGCAGGACTCTCTCCACAGAAACAAACTTAACAAATTATTCAAAACATTTTAAAAGAAAATATTTCTAAGAACAAGTGATCTTGGTAGTTGCACACTAGGATGCTACATAACAGTGTGACTGAACCAGTGTTGAGAACTCAGGTTGTAGTTTCTTACTGATTAATAATGAGATTTTCTAGATTTATTTCATTAGGAGGAATCTTACTGCTCATTTTCCCGCTTCTCATTAAAAAAAAAAAAAAAAAAAAAAAAAAGAAAAACAATGCAGCAATTACTAAAATGTCTATTTCATACATTAGAGGTTCAGAAAGACTTTCCACAACTAGAGTGGGAGGGTTAATATTAGCAAAATAACATCCTTCTGATTCATATTCTGAATAAAATGAGTACCTCTTATGTGCTTATGAGGATAAATAGATTTTAAAGATGGCTACCTAAAGGGTGATAAAAGCATAACAATACCAGTGCTAGGCACTATATCAACCCAGGAGAACATCAGTATCTTTCATTTTCATGTGATAGCTAAAGCCTGGGAATTACAAAGTGGACTCTTTGGTAAATCAGCAGAAACCCTAACCTGTGTATATGTGCTGACTTTCTCTAATTGGTTATGTGACAGTACAACTATAGATTCCAAAGAACAAAAGTCTAGACAGCCTGGATATTATTACTATAGAATTTATAAAAACCTGCTGCAGAATTCATTTAATCTCCCTGCAAAGATTTGAGGTATTGAAGAATTCCAGGGGCCTTTAATATAATATTCCATAACCCAGGCTCATTGCATAATATAGCTAGAGAGAGATATTTAGAGCTTGCCAGACTGAAGCACTGTAAAAGCAATAAATTGTGAAAGCAGAATTCTGTACAGGTCAAAGTTTCCAGAGAAATCAATGTCTTCTTGATCCTATAAGCATGAAATTCCATGCTTATAGGAGTATATATTCAGCTCAGTTAAGAAACAGGTTGATATACCAATTATAATTTTAAACTTCAGAAACATAGCTGTTCACAGATCAAAGTCTGTTGTAATTCTTGACTGAGAGATTAGATTTTATTACAATGCCTGTATATACAGAATGTGTACATAACACACACACACACACACACACACACACACACACGACCAAGGACATCCTATTTTCTTGATGAGAGCTGCAAATCTGTTACATTGTCATTTATCTTTGAAACCTCATTTCCAGCTGTTGTTTAAAACTTAAACATATTATAGGGAAGATTAATTGAAATGATAATAAATCCTATCTGTAAATTTACTGGAGCTGATGTAACAGGCAGCATTTTTTGAGCCCATGTTGTTAACTTTAAATGTAATTACAGACAATGTAATTAAATGACCATTCCTTTGTTTCTTGGGACTATTCACTGAACGTAACTTGAACTCCAAAGAATTACCAGGGCTTTGTTTTCTTTTTTTCCACCTCTTCCTGCTTTCAAAAATAAGGAGAAACACAGAAAACAATTATTTACTTCTGTTCATCGTGCATAAATTTGAAAATACTGTAAAAAAAAAAGACATCAAATCACCATTCTTTCAGATTAAAAAAAAAAAAAAAAAAAGAAGGCAGAATGAAACAACGCAAACAGAAAGCTTCTGTTAAAAATGCTGCGTTTTTATTAGGTGCCTCTCAAATGGAAAAATTGTTTGCTTTGCTTTCATTTTTTGTGTTGTTGTTTTTTCCTCCCAATGCTGGAAGCTGGCCACTTCTCTGGTGTTGATAGCTAGAAAGCTGCTTCTAAATATTTTTGCCTGGAATCTATTGCATTTTTTGGTTTCTTTCCCTTTTATGTTAAACATTACACTTTAGTCTGACTGACACTAAACATTGAGCGGGTCACTAGCAATTACTAAAGGTGACATATAACGGGAATAATTTTGGCTTTGTCTACATTAGCTAGTAGTGCAGCTCAGCAGGACAGTATGAAACAAGAGGGTATGATGACACATCATTCACACTGCATGCCTTTGGGGGAATTTTACTTGGGCTATCCTCCCTATTCTGCTTTAGCCATACAGCAGTTTTGGTCAGTCAGTAAAAGCTCTAGCCATTCTGCTAATGCTACCTCCTTCAGGGAGTATGCACACAGATGAATGGTCTTTCTGCACTTGCACACTTGGACTTTCCATGCTTAAAGATACATGAGGGATGGTTACTCATCTGTCAAATATCACTCCATCTTCAGCTGCTCACTCAGGTTATTTAAAGGAATCTTATGTTGTACATGAGTGTATGAATGCTTTTTTCATGAAAACAGGTTAATGCGTAGCATCGAAATCTAAACCCTTTATTAACAAGGATTACTGCAAGGATTTAACCTCATAAACTACGTGCAGTTAAAGCTTTCATTGGCTTTAAAGAAGAGTCATATACATCAGGTTTTGTCTTGTTATACTCGTTTACAGTACAGTGCCTAAAAATCATTGTACTGGTCCGACATGTGGGGAGTTTTGAAGGAAATAAGTCTCTATAGGGAAATATCTGCATAAAGACTCAGTTATTAACTTATTATAAAATACTTGTTACAAAAAACTGTTGTATTGTTCACACCAACAGTACTAAATGAAGAGTGACAAATCCTTAAAGCTGGCAAAGAATAAAAAGATCCCTGCTATTTATCAAACATTTAAGCTACAAACATATTTCAATGGATACAATTCAAAATTTTTTCACTAGGTGCCATGCACCAGCATCTGACTAATTTATTCTTTTTAAAAAAAAAATATTCTTGTATGCTATTGTAGGAATTATTTTCTTTGCAGCAAGCACTTAAAAAACAGCCTTTCTTGCACTATCTACCTGAAAACACAGAAAAGATTAATTTCAAATGACACATGTAAAATTTTGAGGTGTACTGTGTCAGTCTTTCATAAATAAGCATTTTCAAATTACTCCAACTCATATCAATAGATCCACTTCAGTGAGCAAGTGCTTAGCAGTGTAAATAAAGGTCTCATAATTTGGCAGTTAGTAATAATAGTTTCTAGACAGCATAATTTTATTATTTTAAGACACATTCACATATTATAAATTGCTTCTCAATATAAGTATAATTTATACTTCATGCTTATTGGTATTCAATATCTTGTTGGTGACATCATACCGATTTCCATATTAACTGAGCACCATGTCATAAAATCTCAGATTAGCACTGACATTCAGGAATGAGCAGCAGGCAACTCTAAATTAGACTTTCTTCATATAAAACAAACAGACCCCCCACAAGACTTGGAAAATACTTAAGATATTTTTTTCCTTGCTTTTAAAGCTAAACCAGAAGATCTTTCTCAGAGGACTACTAAAAAAATGCCTCTTAGCTATAGCACCAGTAGGTAAATTTGTCAAGAAATATTATGTTTGTTGAATATACAAAAATAGCAAATTAGGTAGTCATTTATCATGCTCTTAGGAGATTAATCAGACCTTTCCTTCTTTCAGTGATGATCTACTTGATCTCTGGACACCCAGTATGTTTACTTCCTCGGGAATTATTGATCATCAGCATAGGAAAGTGACATGAAAGTAGTCATGTCAAATTGATTAAAATGTATGCATTTAAAATCTCCCAGTGTAGTATAACATATTGTTGTGTTAGCAATAATTAGACTGCCAGAATCAGAACAAAGGTGAGAGAGCTGCCTAGAAAACAGAAGTTAATATTAGGAACAGAAAAAAGAAAGGGAAATAGCCAAGAATTTAATTTAATTGAATTTTGTGTATTATAAATGTAAAATAACACAGTTAGAAGCAAAGAATAATATTTGATCCACTGTTATGTAACACTTCTAAAATGTGTGAAATATTCCTCACAGGAGCAACATTTGTTCTGAGGACACTAAATAAATGATCCATGCAAATATGCTAGAGCAATATGACTGAAGAAGTACTTCTTTTTCCAAAGATACTATCAAGTTGTTGGGAGGTCAGGATAATGTCACATAGTCACATCTATTTCGGACTCATGAGTGTATGCAAGAATTCACAAAAGTTTAGATGTACTCTCTGAGGGAACAGGAACATATGACGTATCTAATTTTTATAGTGCTAATTCTGACAGTGCTGAACTCTGCTTTCAATGGGAGTGAATTAATGATGCAACTGCTTTTTGTGCAGTTGTGTTTTGCTGTATGAGTGGGTTCAGGACCAGAAGAAACCCTGGCATCTTCAAATAGTCAGTCACTGAAGCCTAGGATTTAATTGTATTTATCTACAGGTTCATTATTTCCACATCTTGAATTTCCATTCAGTTTGAGGAGACTGGAGTGCTCCACCATTCCTGATATCAAATCATTGACTTATTATAACTAAAACCATCTTTATTACCCAAGATAAAACAGCCTTTGTGATGCATGGATACAGTATTAATCCTTCTGACACTGTGCTGTGAATCCAACAGGTCACTATACACTTAGGTGTTTCTTTTTATGTGCTTCCTAGATGTAAGCCAATAAAGGCATCAAATGTCACATGGAAAGTGTGTCTTACACAGTTTTAAGTCTTAAACACTTGAATCTAATGTCATGGCTAAATAAATTAATTTCTGGGATTTCCTGAACATAGAATGATATGCATTGTGTTACATGTTTCTTCAGTGCCTGTTGTAGTCTCAATATACAGCAAGGTTCACAACATAGAAATACTATCAAGGAGAGCCATGGAACCACCAAACATCACTCTGGGCTACCATGAATGAGATAAACAGAACATTTAAGACATAACCAGGAGAATTAAACAGGAGACAGATTTCAGGGAACAGCCCCAAACTTTAGAAACTGTAGCAGCAGTAGCTAAGGGATGGATAAAGTCTTCCCAATGAAACCAAAAGAATGTTGTTTAGAGAGTAGAAAAACATGAGAGTAGAAAAACATGAGACAACCTCAAAAAACCTAGATTATGTTTTGCTTGGCCAGATCTTGAAGGACACATATCATTAAAACCGTATATGTCACAGTACTTTGTTTAAACTTTGAGGGACATTCTAATGGCCTATTTTCAACACATACACATCTAACTAAAGATTTTAATAACTGAACATAGGTATAAATGTACCCATGGTGGCTTTACAGTAAAAGAGAAAGCAGAATAATATAACTGAATAGAGGCATAAATTAATAACAGAACATAGGTATATGAATATGAAATATTCACATACATAACTGAACATAGGCAGAAATGTACCCATGGTGGCTGTACAGTAAAAGAGAAAGCAGAAATCTATTCCAAGATAAAAGACTGTAAGCTTCTAATTTAAGTAAGAGACTTCAGACTAAATATAAACTCCCAGCAATTGCAAGAACAGTCTTTCAAAAATGTAACTGATTTCTCTGAATGAAACATAGGGGTGCAATCACTTAAGTAAGGAAACCTAATCACGGAAGGAATGAAGAAATGTACAGTGATGTTACATATGGTAGAAATGTTGCTGTTCTCAGTGCTGAATGTTAAGATTCAGCCTGTAAACTGACTTTACAGACATCTGCCTGATTTCTTTCATGAGTAAAAGAATTTTTCTTCTTATTGGGTCTCATCTGGAATTGAAGCACCGACTTGCCATGTCAGTGTGGGGAAGATATCAGTGAAAAATCTGACATTCCTTTTTCACCCTTTAACACATGACAAAAACCCTCAGAGAAAAACATTTTTATTTAAGTCATTCTAGCACATTTTGTTAAAGTTATATCCTCATGCCCATGTTGATATCATGTAAGTTAAAGTTCAATAAAAATGTAGGGTCATTTTGGGGGTTTCTTCAGGTAATCTGCTAATTCTGATTTTTAAGTACCAATCGCAATTTGCTACATATGTCTTCATCCAACTTTACTGACTCTTCCAACAGCTGCTAACCAAAAAATAATTGCATTCAAACACATCCCTTTCCATCTCTTTGTCCCCTATAGGGCTTCAAAGAGCAGAGGGAATTGTATACACAACTGCAAAAGGTACGGATAGAGGAAACTATTAGTGAGGAAGAACTGCTAGAGTAGGAATTATTCTGCCTTAAAACAGTTACTCTTTGTCATGAGTCAAAGTTTCATGTTTCTTTCTGAGTGGTTAATAACTTTGGTGACACAAGAATGTAATAGAAGAAAATTTTCTGAACTGTCATTTTATTTACCCCTTAGATAACCTATGGTCGTTCTGTATTCCCACAGGAATGGTCTTATTCACTCTTTAACAATTTTTTTTGAGGAATTAATATTTAATACTGTTTAAAATATAGAGGACAGATGTAATATCTTAATAGTAAACAACTTCAGAGACAAAAGGCCCCTACCATGCTTCTCTTCTATTAAATGTGTTACTTAATGCAAATGATTAAAACAAATATCTCCCTTTATGCACATACCATCAACCACTGCACTTATTTTCAAACAACTACTTACAATCATTTCAGCACCTCTGAAACTTCAGACAGGCCTTTTTATTTAGAAATTGTACTGAATAAAACAAACTAAACACCAATGTTTACTTATTATGCACTTCCCTCCTTGACGAATTTTAAAATGGTTACAAAGGCCAGGGCCTGTTGCCTTAGTTTCTATTAGAATCTAAAACCACTTGTAAAACACTAACAAAATATCAGTTTATCTACTTTTTCGTTTTTTTGCTGAGTTCTTTTTACTTATGTATATTAACATTGCACATATTCTGGCAATCTATTGCCTAATACATATATTGTGGGACTTGTTTTCTGACCTAAGAAAGAAATACAAATGAAAATTGAAAGTCATTATCCCCTGTGGAGACCTGAACTCCTTGTCCCACCTCATATAAGGCATCTGTAGAAATCATCTCCAAATGGGAAATAATGTCCCTCAGATGTGCAAATTGTATTGGGGCCACAGGTAAATTAGGCTGTCAATACAAACACATCACACTGGTTGACCCATTAAATCATCCCAGAAATTTCTCCATTCAAAAGCTCATGTTTCATCATGTCCATGGAAATGAAAGATCACAATGCCACAATGTTACACTCAAAATATTTCCTCTCTTGATACCAATGCAGCTTCTCAAGCCTATGCCTTACTTAAAGCTAGGATTACAGCTCTGGACATTTATGGAGCACCAGTGTATGAAGTGAACTACTGATCTGTATTTTCTTATTTTTCAATTTTCACTTGACAGTTTTGACTGTTGTATAACAATATTATAAAAGATTTAGAGAAGCTTCATTATTAGCCTGTAAAAATAATCGTTGACATAAGGATTCTACCTAGAAAGGCCTCATGATTGGCAGTCACATTCTTCCTTAGAGGTATTTTACCCTTCCTATATGTACTTCTTGGCCAGTAAGTGATGGAAACATATATGTCCTTATTGCCAAAGTATGTCCCAGTTACTGGAAAGAGTAATAAGTGGGATAAACAATATAATGGATTCATATTACACAGAAAACTTTCCAGGTCCTTCTCCCCTCTCTCAAATATGTTAGCATGCACAAATATCTGTAAATGTTTAAGAAAGACAGAAATAAAATGATTCAGTATAAAACTACTCAACTTTCCCAGATTAATTCTCCAAAATATCTCAAGTATCTCAATATTAGGCAGAAAGACAAAAAAAGCAAGCCCTTTCCAGATACAACATAATCTAAAGGACAGAAAAATGTGTCATATCTTCCAACAATAGAGGCACTTCCTTGTTCTCTTTCATTTCAGCCTATCCTAACAGGTTCTATAAATCAAAGTTTCTACATTATACCAGCTATTGCCCTAAAAAAATATTCTGATTTGCATTAAGCACTTCACCCAACACAAAATCACTCAATTCCATTTGATCACTATCACCCAACACAAAATCACTCAATTCCATTTGTTCAGTATTGATTTTTACCTCAAAAACTTCTTCATCCAGAATCCTGGTTCCAAAGACAGTGATGCCATTGGTGTCCACAACTGTTTTGTCACTTCTTTCAAGTGGTTTTGTAGTTTTTTTGTTACAGTCAACAATCATTGTAACACTTTTCTTCTCCACGCTAATAGCTACTCGATGCCACCTATTAAAAAAAAAAAAAACAACATATAAATCTACTGTAGTTTATGTTTTTAAAACTAGGTCATTGTGTTCTTATCTAGACAATTTATTGCAGATTGTGCACCAATCAAGTCACAGACAGAATTTTAAATGTCTCAATTTACTTCTTTCTTTCATACGTACACAAATGTACACAATGTTTTGTCTATCTACTATGTAACTTCTGTCCCTTAGAACAGAGGAATCTCATCCATAGGTCATTATGAATATCCTATATAAAATAAAATTCAAGCTGGCCTCCGAAGCTTTACCCAGAGAACATTAGTAAATTCAAATTAGAAGTGCATGCACTGTTTACATTTTATTAGATTGAATGACCACAGGTTTTATGAATGTGTTTGATTTTCCAAATTACTTAGGGAATTACCTGTGCAAATATATTTAATCCAGCATATTATTCTTTGTTATTTACATTTTCCTATTTGTTCTCTGTGATCAGCCACCAAAATTTTACCATGCTGTTTTTGAATGTATCGTATAGCTATAGATATTTTTCAAAGATGTACAACAGTTCCAACATAGATGCTTTTCAAGCAACTTACAAATGCTTGCCAATATTCCTGCAACAATAGCTTTGCCTGCATAAATATTCCCCAAAGAGTGAATGAAGCAATTCAGAATACTGACAAATTGTTCTATTTTAAAAACATTTGAGAATAAAGTTTTGTACAATTTGCCCAACTATACTATGTTCCTTATAAGAGTTTAGTATCATGGCAGACCACTTTAGTTTAATTAACCTCTCTGCTATGACAACTTGAATATCTAAGAGAAAGGCCACTCTGTAATCTAACATAGAGCAATACATCAAAGAATCTTTGATAGACCATGGCAAAAAGTGTCGAAGTATGTCATATTAGTAACTGGTAAGAGGAAGGAGGGAATCAAATTATTTTAGTTGGCATTTGTGGCACTAAGATTGTCTAAATCAGAGAGACAGCTTAGATCATTGTTACAAAGAGCTTCTGTATATCAAAAGGAACACCTCGAAGCTAATGGAATCTGACTATTAAACAGTATCACTGAGCAAGAACTTTAATTCCATGTTTTCTCTGGAACGTGGTTAAACATTATCATTATAAAAGCAAACTGTGCATGCATCCTCAGACACATTACACTGTTTACACTTTTAAAATATATCTCATTTTGAGATGATGATTGTTGTCCCAGATCCTTCATAAAATAGCTGAGTCAAAAGAAAATTGTCGGTCTGTCTTTTGAAAGCATGTAGAAGCTGAAAGCATGAAATCATAGCTCACTGTTGACATCATTGTCTCCAGTTGATTTAGAAGTTGTATGGTCTCACTGCAGGAAACCGTACCAAACCAAGCTCACTTTGATTTCTTCATTTTTATCAGTTTCTCAACATTTTGTATGAAATACTGAAATCCATGTCAAAACTTTTGTTATTTAGAGGAAGTCAATGGAAAAAGAAAAAGATTGCTGCTTAGTTTTATCACTTCTTCTGCTAGGGAAATCCATCAGGTTTAGGTTTCATGGTATAATTCCTTTATCTGGTATAATGCAAGGGCTACAAGTCAATTAATTTTTTTCTTTTTTATCCTTTATTTCTTTATAAACATATTTCATTATAGTTGAATTTTTGCCCTTCCTTCTCTACTGATTTGTTTTCTTTTTCTTTAATAGAATTTAACTCTGTGTATCTCTGAAGACTGTGGCTGCTCTTCCTGGACTGCATCACAATAAAAAAAAAAAAGCCTATGAAAGAATGAATGTCCATTAACAAGCACTAGAAAGACATTCCCAGAGAATGATTGCTTGTCTACAAAGGGAAGTTAAGTATAAAAAATTAACAACTGCATTAGTAATGTAATAGATGTTTGAGATTAATTACCTTTACTGAGGCTGCAGTGTAAGTCCTTGCAGCAATTCAGATTAATTGTCATAGAATCATAGAATGGTTTGGGTTGGAAGGGACCTTAAAAACCATCTAGTTCCAAGCCCCCTGCCCTGGGCAGGGACACCTTCCACTAGCCCAGGTTGCTCAAAGCCCCGTCCAACCTGGCCTTGAACACTGCCAGGGAGGGGGCAGTCACAGCTTCTCTGGGAAACCTGTGCCAGTGTCTCAACCTCACAGTAAATAATTTCTTCCTTAGATCTAACCTAAGTCTATCCTCTTTCAGTTTCAGTCTTATCCATGTTATTCTTCCTTGATTTCCTTATATATAGACACCTCAAACCATCTTATTTATCTGCTATTTTGGTTCAGGACAAGAGAAATGTTATGCTACCTTGTCAATTTGTCTTCACTCTGTCTATCATCTTCAAATGGACAAGACAGCCCTTCTAGTGAAACTATTCCTTGAGCCTTTTTGAAAACAGAGTTTCTTTCTATATCGCACAGAAAGAATCTTCATATGTTTAGTTTTTGTGGGTTTAACTTCTATGACTATTTGTTCACTCTTGATTTATAGAAATGGCAAATAAGAAGGGTGGTTTGGCTTTATTTGTGGCTGTATACACCATTTGAAGCTGGAACAGCTGCAAAGGTTCTCTGTTTTGTACCACAGAAGTCCATCTAGCTGGAAATTGTTACTGATTTATTTAAATATTTCAGATAACTGTTTGTAAAGACTGTATCACCTATACAGGGGTCTGTGGTATTATTTGTCATCTTAAAATTTTACACTTACTTGCCATCAGCAATGTTGACTGTTCTGAAAAGAGGATAGTCTTCTGGGGCAGGTTTTCCATTTTGGTCTTCAAACAGGAAGACAGGGGATCTACCAACTTCAACACCTACTTGCTGAATTCCTTGCTCATTGTAGACAGACAAAAGGAAGGACTGGATACCTTTTTTAGGTTTTACTGTCATTAATATTGAAAAATCTTCTGGAAAATCTCCACCTGTAAGCAAAGTGATATATACAGTTACAAATTCAGAAAAGATGAAACCATTCTGACTCATCTACCTGAACTTGTGCAAAGCTTTTGACACTGTTGTGCATGACATCCCTGTCTTTAAATTGGAGACACATGAATCTGATGGATGCACCACTCAGCGAATTGGCTGGATGGCAGCACTCAAAGAATTGCAGTCAACAGCTCGATGTCCAAGTGGAGAGTAGTGGTGAGTGGTGTTCCTCAGGTGTCAGTGTTGGACCAGTACTTTTTAACATTTTGTCAGCAACATGGACAGTGGGATTGAGTGCACCCTCAGCAGTTTGCCAACAACACCAAGCTGTGTGGTGCAGTCAACCCGCTGGAGGGAAGGGATGTGCCAACCAGAGGGACCTTGACAGGCTGGAGAAGTGGGCCTGTGCAAACTCATGAAGTTCAACAAGGCCAAGTGCACATGGGTTGGGGCAATCCCAAGCATAAATACAGGCTGGGCGAAGAGTGGATTGAGAGCAGCCCTGCAGAGAGAGACTTGGGAGAAGTAGTGAATGGAAAACTGACAGCCAGGAATGTGCACTCATGGCCTAGAAATCCAAATGTATCCTGGGGTGCATCAAGAGAAGTGTGGCCAGCAGGTTGAGGGAGGGGATTCTCCCCCTCTGCTCCACTCTCATGAGACCCCACCTGGAGTCCTGTGTCCAGCTCTGGGGCCCCCAACATAAGAAGGACATGGACCTGCTCAAGCGGGTTTGGAGGAGGCCACAAAAATGATCAGTGGGCTGGAGCACCTCCCTTATGAGGACAGGCTGAAAGAGTTGGGGTTGTTCAGCCTGGAGAAGAGAAGGCTCCAGGGAGACCTTATAGCGGCCTTCCAGTGCTTAAAGGGGGCTACAGGAAAGGTGGGGAGGGGCTCTTTATCAGGGGGTGTAGGGATAGGATGAGGAGTAACAATTTTAAACTGAAAGAGGGGAGATTTAGATTAGATCTAAGGAAGAAATTATTTACTGTGAGGGTGGTGAGGCAGTGGCACAGGTTTCCCAGAGAAGCTGTGGCTGCCCCCTCCCTGGCAGTGTTCAAGGCCGGGTTGGACGGGGCTTTGAGCAACCTGGGCTAGTGGAAGGTGTCCCTGCCCAGGGCAGGGGGTTGGAACTAGGTGAGCTTTAAGGTCCCTTCCAACCCAAACTATTCTATGATTTTATGATTCTTTAAAGATTTCTATTTTTCTGTAAGCATAGAAAATTCCACATACAAACTGTTGGGGCTTTTTAATTCTCCAAAATGAATAAATAAAAAATTACATGAAGAAAATTTTTTATCTCTTTTTTTTCTTTCTGGTCTCACTTAAATTCTTTAAAGATATACCTTAATGGTTCTTAAAAACATGACCTATAAATCTACTGTAAATTTATGTAATGATACAATATATGCAAGAACCATGATAATTTCACATTCCATATTTTTCTATTCATTCTTTTAGCAGTATTCTAATTTAAAACCATGCACTACAATTTCACTCAATAAAATAAGTATCCATGTTATAGCAAATATGTTCCCAGGCACTTCATCTCCCTTGATAACCAGTTGTTTTACTTTATCACAATTTATATTTGAGTCTTTCTAGAATATTATTGTCCATAAAATTGAAAAAATACATTACTAGCTTTATTTAATAGGAGTTTTAGTCAAAATCAAAAACCATTTAATTTTCATTTCTTCCCTGATGCTTTCTCTTTGAAGTAAAGATTAAGTATCAATCATTGTTTCAGTCTTTACAACTAAAAATAATTAAAATTAAAAGTGGATGTCATTTGTTTATAAAGGGAGGAGTGAGGTTTGTAGTCAGTACTGCTCCTGTTGAATCTGGTGGTAAATCTGCATTTCACTTGATGGGAAATCTATTAGGCTTAATAACAGATGAAGTGTAAAACAGATTCTGAAATTTGGAATATACATTGGATCCGTGTGGCTTCAGCTGAGATTTGACATGCAAGAAATAAAGGGATTAGAATCTAATCATAATGCTGGCAAGGCATATAGCTGCAACTTTGCGTACATGAGTGTGGGTAAAATGTTCTAAAACATTTTAACATAATACAATAAGGTTTAATAAAATCATGTATTACATTTTTGTAATGAATAAAAGTATGTAAGACTTTAATATTGAAAGCTGATTTAGGAATTGCTTCTTCCAATTGAGAAAATATAAGATTGTTTCCAAGACACGTATTGTAGGAAAACTGTTCCAGGATTCTACTGAGTCTTCTGTGAGGGCAAGCTATGGATGGCATTAACTCTTTAGTTACAAAAAGAAAACAAAATGCATAAAATCTTCATTGCTCTTTAAATAACATACTGCTCTTCTAAACAAAAAAATCCCTAGTCTTAATATATTGCTTGCTGCAATGTTATTTTATGTGCTTCCCATCATCATTTTTACATTGCTGTAGAAGGCTGTTGAAACACTGTAGTAATATAGACCACTTTGGAGCTTGTTTTGTCATGATGTCTTGAAGGGATCAAAGCTCAATAAATAGGAAGCATTTCATTTACTCTGGTGAGCCTTTAGTTAAGTTTTTTAATGACAAAGCAAACCTGCTAGTTTACAAATTAAATTAAATTTATGTTATATCTTTTAACAACAGAATAAACAGATGAGGAAAAAAAAGGAAAAGAAAGAGAAAAGATGACTGTCAACAAAAGCCAAAGAAATTATCTGAAAAGCACTGAACACTTGCCCTGTCTGCACTGTTAAGCTGAAAGATATGTTGAAAACACTCAAGACAGGTGACACTAGTTCACCTAGTCTGGGCATGTGCTCTTCAAACCAGTAACATCCTGTGAAAAAAAACCCTAGGTGCTTTCTAAGAAAGGTGACCAAAAATGAGTCATGTGCCTCAGTTCAGTAGTTTCTGTTAATCACTGCTGTGACTTAATATTCCCAAATGTTTTATCTTGCACCTACATTGTGTAATTATAAGTAAATTTCCTCCAAACACAATTTTGATTGAAAAGTCAAAAAATGATTGACATTCTAACACGTAAAACTTTATGTATTGTTATGTATATATAGTTCATGGACACATATCTAGAATAGTTATCAAAGTCTTCTCAACAACTTTTAAATGTCTTGTTTATTGGTATGGTTCTATTTGTATAATAATCAAAAATAACAGTAACAATTGGAGGGAAAATTGCTAGAAAAATCTTTGCATATGTATGGGTTGCCATTCCTGTTATTCCTATATGCTTTTGTAAGAGATAACTGAGAGCATATAAAGAAAGAGTACAACAAAAATCTAAGCAGTTATCTTTACCAGTCTTCCAGTCAGTGAAATCAATGCCTAATATATTCTAGGAAGTTGGCAAATATTATTAGATCCATTTTTAAAAGACGGCTATACTGATGCTCCCAGCTTTTGCCATTCATAGCTCCCTTTGAGCTATAGTAGCTAAAAGATACTTATACTTCCTGATGAGTTATAGGAGTTAGATGAAAGGAAGCATAGGATGCATTGCAACTTGTATTGTTCAGCTAAAATGGTGTCTGATAACTCAGTCTTATCTTGGCTGTCTTCTGTAGTCTTTCCACTACTAGAGCACTAAGAAAAAGGGACATGATCACTCAAATATCTAAGAAAAATCTCTGTACAAGACAGATTTCTTATGGTGGGGAGAGGATGCCTGTTCTGCGAGATTCAAAAGGAAGTAATTTCTATAATCACTTCCAAAAAATTGTATCTAGGTTCTTTACTGAAGCAGAGGACAGCATGACATTTCCCTGTATTAAGCAAAGTTTTGTGGTGGCTTCTTTTTATACTGTGAGTGAGCAATGCTTTTTGTCTCCTGCACAGAAAAGTGTTGCAACAGATTGGTAAAAATCAAGCAAACTCATTCCAGTTGTAAAGCAGAAATTGAAAACCTTAATAAGAAGAGTACCTAAATTAAAGCAATCAAAGGCTACAGAAATTTAGATGTCAGCCAACAACATGAGGTACTTATTTGTTCTGGCATTCAAGAATCATATGAACAGTTATTACTACAGCTGCCAGATCTCCTCTTTAGGCTACGATTTGATTGATTGAATAAGTGGAAGACAACCCAAGCTCTCAGACTTCCAGTTCTAGACTTTCAGGCTTTGATTTAGCAGAAGGTGCTTGTACTGGTCTAAACTTTCAAAAATATCAGTGATTCCAAGTCAGCTTAATCTCCTGTCCATTTGTATCTGAATGTTCGTTTAAAGTCTTTTGTTGTACCACTTGGCTTCAATGACACATATTGTAAAACTCAGAATATAAAGGTGCCAATTTATTACACTGGGTAACTTGAGCAGTTTTTCAATACATTGGATCATTTTAGCATTTTTTAAAATAAAAAGCAGCCCATATTCTGATAACGTTACTTAAGTGAAGTAATAATTAATTATACACATAGTCACAGTAGTATTAGCAAGCACTGCAGACTGTGATGTGCCATTCAGTGAAAGAAATTTTTAGCCAGATAGCTCTGTTAACTATATGGAACTCAGTTGAGAGGATATATTAAAAACTGAAGAAATGTGTTAAAAAATAATATAAATATTGTATCTGTAGAGAATTTTGCTTTGATTTTTCTTCCATAAATAAAAAAGTAAATCGATGAGTTAAGTGAACATGTAAGTAACGCTTGAACTGTGCATAGCTGTTTCCCATGTTGCTCTGGGAACACCTTATTACTACAAAATAATGTATGTTTCCCCTTTTTATAGATCTTGGATGATATCTATATGATTCCTACTTAGAAAGACAAAAAAGAAAGCATTTTCTTTTGCCAACATCTAATACATATGTTTATAGAAAGGCTTGTTCAAACACTGCATTATATATCAAAGCAGAAGAATTAAATGTTCCATAATTTTGGTTTTTAATATTCTTACTATCAATTTCCTCAATAGTTTGGGTCAAGTGACAAGTGACAGCAAAATAATGGAACAAGTCTCTTCAATATCCACAGAATCTTTTCCAAAATGTGATTATTTCATTTTAAGAGCAATTTGACAGAAGATGGAATCACATTATCTGTTATCCACAACTAGCTTTGTTTAGTCCCCCAGATACTCAGGTAATTCTTAACAGATGGTACTTCTGGGAATGATTTTGCAATGGCCAACCACAACTTATTTCTCCTACTGCAGCATTACTCCAGGAAGTATTGCTTTTAAATGGACTACTGAAACTGGAGGAAACTTGCCAATGCCAACAAATAAGCTTTCCATCAGATAGCATCATGAAAGAACAGGTAATATCACTTACAGGCCAATTCTGCCAATGACACAGAATTTGACGAAGAGCTTTATAACTGAAGCCAATAAAAACTGACTCATTCAGTGGATAAAAAGCATATCCTGTCATTCGTATGCAGGCCCAATTCTAGGGTTAGCAGAAGTGGTTTGTGGTACTGATGATGGACTACATACTGTGCTTTAGATACTATAGGAACATAGGCAATAAGATAATTTATCACAGTAATAGGTTTCTGACAATCTTACCTGGGTACAGCTGCTTTGTTGGGGCACTCAGCTGTGCAGTTTTTGAAACTCTGTAGGCGACATCTGATCCTTTTGAATCCCTTCTGTTAGTGCAAAATCCTGCTGTTCTTGATACCCCTTCTGGTGAATTGTGAAATTCTAATGCTTTTAGCACATCAACAGGTTCAGCTGACAATGAAAAAAACAACAAACAAACAAAAAACCAAACCAAAACAAACAAACAAACAAAAAAGGAATTATTCATCTTGCATCTCTACAGTATGCAGCCTCTAAAAAGGATATTAATTTAATTGCATAAGCATATGTGTAATCATAGCAGTAGCTGCATCCTATATTGATTTATTACAGATTACTCTTACACCAGAATATTATTTTAACAGGATCATTAATTTTTAAACACATAAGAGTTCATCCCATCCAATGTACTTGTTATGGTCAGATTTTCAAACTTGACTACACACTGAAAATCACTGTTTCCCAAACACAGAGAACCTTGGTGATTAAAACTTACAATACATTATTTTAATGAGTGATTTCTAAGAAGTGGAATTGATTTTAAAAGTTTGCACAAGTTTCAGAAGCATTAAGCTACTAATAATCTGCTATCAGAAACTCGTCTGTTGCTAATATTAAAATATGTTCCGATCACACACTTTCTCAGACACAAAATGATAAAGAAGAAGATAGTGTCATTTCTCATCCAGTTAGATATATAAAATCTGTTTTGCCTGTAAGGAATGAAAGGACTGAATCACAGGCTTTCATTATTTCCAAGCTAAAATTCAAATGGACTTGTTTTGTACTTTAGAACCCAAGTACAATCAGGTTGCATTTATGCTCAGTGTCTATTATTTAAAGTTGAAATCCAGAGCTGTTACCACACTGATATTGATACAAAATTATTTAGAGAGGTATATATAAAGCCAACAACAAAACTTTATTCTTTAAAAGTTCACAGTGGCAAAAGGGCCAAGTACTGAATGGACAAGCACTTCAACAGAAGCAGTGAGACAACACAGTCTGCCTACTGCAGAAAATTAAGATGTTCACTCTCATGGTCCCTAGAGATCATGGCTTAAGATATTTTTTTTTTGAGTGGAAACAGAATTTCAACAGACCATTTTTGCACTGAGATTATTCTGCAGTTTTTATGTCAGCAAACTCATAACCACTTTATCTGGAAAGACAAAGTTTTACATGACTTTCACTAATAAAACTAAGAAATGTGTTTGGTAAATATGACCCTTCTTCATGCCTCTGAACTACACTGTGGCATTAACTATAGCTAATTCATTCTCTGTTATTATTCATTTTATGTGTCAACAAATATCAACTTAAGGCCCCAAATTCACTGGGTGAGAATATTCATCTATTTGAACAACTATTTGCAAACAAGAAGTGAAAGAGTGTAAAAACACAGGCAAAGTGATATTCTAATTAGAGTCACTGATGAAAACTTCTCCACATTCTTATTATTTGCACAGTTCTAAGCAGTGTTACTACTTCTGTCACTGTAGTATCTCAGAAGTCATTTCAGTATATTCACTATCAATAACATATATGAACAAAGTTAGGTTTAACTAGCTCATCCTATTAATCTCCTGGCATTGCCAAATATGAAGAACTCAGTTTTGTGGTTAAACCTATCTTCTAATAACACCAATAGTATATTCCTTAAAAATAAAATTTGACGTTTTCTCAATCAGTCTAGAATGCACATAACTTATTCCGTCTTAAAATATATTCACAAGAAAATGCTCGTGATCTTCTTAATTTTTTTTCACATGCAACTTCTCATTTCCTTTTTCCATCAGATCATGTTATCACATATAAACCAAATAGCCAATGTTTGTTGCAAGTTAATACATTCTGAACGAGTATGAGTACACACCTGAATTTAATTAAAATCTACATATCCTGCAGATTCAAGAAAATACATTTTAAAAGTCTAAAAATGAAAGTTTCAATAATGTACAAATTCTGAATCATTAGTCTTACCTCTTTGTTAAGTACTGACTAAATAATTTTAATGGATATAATGTATGTTCTATAGGCATTCCACACAATTCTTAAGTAACTAGCATACTGAAAGAACTGCCACACTTTTTTCTGGTAACCATGGCTATTTTTGCGGTACCTCTAATAATTTGAACTAGTAAAGCAATGTAGAACCAATCACTGGAAATATTAGTAAAAATTGTAAGTCACTGTATAAGTCAATCACTACTACAACTCTTTTTCCTTTGCGCTTTCCCATAATTCATACCAGATTCTTCATTATTTTTTAGAATAATGGCTGTTCTTTGCCTGGCTGACTGGGAGAGTATTCACCCATAAAGAAGATTATTCATTCCTCCCTGCTAGTTCTGCAGCTAAAAAACTTCCAGACAAGAAACAGAATAATAATAGAACAATCTTCAAACCACAAATTCCAAATAGTAAGAGCAAACATTTTGTTAATAGTCCATAGAAGACACTTATTTCCACAAACTGATTCACAAAATGTAAGTAGCAAAAACACTAGCCAATTTACAAGGACTGCTAGAAATGTAACTTGTCATAGGAATGACAAGTTATATGAAGTAATGTACACAAAAAGTTAATTAGTCTATCTCCAGAGATAACATGGCTGACTTACCAGTTACAGATCACAAGTAACAGAAACTGCTTCCCTAATTAATGTAAAAGATTTCAGATAACCCCTTGGACCAACAGTTAAAAAGTAAAGTTCTTTAGAAGTCTTTACATAAACCAGGCAGGAATGTATAAGATTTAATATGCTTCTTTACAAAAATTTGCTTTTGATAGAAACCTACATATCATTCAGTCTGTGAAATAAACAGACTGAGTTTGTGCCTCTTCCTCATAAATGCTTTTGCAACATTCTTATGTGTGTCATTTAACCTGGGCTTGATTCTCAATAGATGCAAGCCATCCTGTACTTCAGCTGGGAGGCAGCAGGCCTGGAAGTCTCCTCACAGCTGTTACTGCCACCTCCCAGCTAAAAACAGGTCTCACTTTGTATAGTACTTCTTCCCTGCACTCCTCCTGTGTCACATGTAGGGTTACTATATAGTGGGGTTTCTGCAGAAGAACCTTCTTTTT
Source organism: Athene noctua (assembly GCF_965140245.1). NCBI lineage: Eukaryota > Metazoa > Chordata > Aves > Strigiformes > Strigidae > Athene > Athene noctua. The sequence continues at coordinate 22,744,234 of NC_134041.1, forward strand.
GCTAGTGAAAATTCTGTCTCAGTGAATTTTAGGAATTTTTTACATTTTCTGGAACTATGGCAACCTTGTTGGAGCAAGTGTTTAGTAGCACTGACCAGGCTGCCATGACATTAGTCTCCAAATTCTTGATGAGTTCACCCTGCATGTTTAGATGATCTGCTCAATGCCTCTACAGAAAGCACTAGACACAGCTGTTGTCAGTGTGCCACGGAGCACACACATGTAGGAAGCCAGTCAAAAATAATCAGCTCTTGAAAAACAACACCGCTTACATCCTAACTGGTTAGAGGTAAAATGAAATATAAAGGCTGACGAGAAGTCCTCGCACAGCCAACACTGGTCTGTTTAGAAGACCAGGGTAGAGCAGCAGGAAGACAGCTCACAGATCCAGGGAAGAGCATAGTCTGGAAGCTATCAGCTGAAACTGTGGCTTCTCTCTGCCAGTTTCTGTAGGTTCTGCAGTGCTCAGTGTCACTATCCTGGGAGCTTCAGCTCTTCCTGAAAACTGCCTCATTAGCATTCTGCTCCCACACGTTTTCTGGGAATGGTATGAAATAGCCAGAAACAGCACCGTTTGCCTGTTTGCATGGTCCATAAATTAAGATTACAGCTTGTATTTATATGGGGCAACATTAATGTTACCCATATATTGGCAGATCGAGGGTCTCTCGCAAGAACTTCCTTTTAGAGTGCATAAAGCAGCTTGCCTTCTAGTCCAATTTCCTTGGATAGTTTTCTCATAAGAGAAGCAAAGAAAACTTTAAGTTCATGATATATGATGAAATGAGTTTGCATCCTTCCAATTTGATGCTAAGATTTAAGATAGCAAGGAAACAACCAGCAAATAAGCATCATGCAGACATCTCTGTTCACCAGTTCTTCATGTGCAGTTAATTCTCCTTAGGGAAGTTAGACATCAGCTTTGAAAACTCAACTCTATTTGCCATGGCAAATTTGACAAAATGCAAGATCCAGACCCTGAAAGTGGGTCCCTTCCTGGAGATGTTTAAGGCCACACTGCACTGCTGCTTGAAGGCCACCTCCTGGAGGCAAGCCAGACAAAGCCTGTGTTCATCAGGGAAAGCCTGCTTCTTTCAGATTAAGCTCTCCTGAGTTTCAGGCTGCAGTCAAAAAGCATATTTCCACTGTGCTACTTTTCCACTGACAGAGAACCAACAGCAGGGAATCATTCTTCTCGCTAAATATTATAGTGCAAAGTTCAACAGCATACGTCCTTGATTCAAAAAAGTTCTGAGAGACATGTGCAAGTTTCACTGTCAGTTAACAGACTATACAGTAGTAGCCAGAGGAGAAGGATTTAAAAGCTCTGGGATTAATGCAATGAAAAGACAATTCTTCAAAAATCTCTTCTTAGAAGACAAAATTGTGTGAGACGGGAACCTGAGTGTCCTGGTAAGTGTAGTAAGAACCTGAGTGTCCTAGTGTCCTTTGAAGATATCAAACTGTTAATTATTTAGCTCCAGAATAACTTTCTGGTTTTCAAAAATAATAACAGTAAAGCACAAAAACAAATTAGTGATGTAACATCTCAAGACCTGATATAACTTGTAACTTGCAATATTTAAAACTGTAAAGCCAAATTCTGGTCTTCATTGCTGTGGTATGACTGAAGTACATCCATTCACTCAATGAGCTTTCCATATTTGTAGTGCTATGGATAAGAACATTTGGTACAGAACATTTCACATTAAATATAACCCCAAAACCTTATTTAATCTTCCTTGGCTTTCCTTTTAGCTTTCTTTCATAGGAACTAAATAGGAACCTTAGGGGGGAAAAAAAAAGATAGATTGACAGAAATATAAAATCTTCTATCTACTTTAAATGGTACTAAAATATGTGTAAAAGCATGTTAACTAAAAAGAAGAAATAAAACTTCTGTAAGCAGACCTATGCTGGAAATTAAAAGGATTCAGTGGAGTTAAGTAGTTGTAAACTGGATGCTAGATCACACTTTTACACTGCCAGGTCAGGACAGAATATCATGAGTGAACTACATGAGGAAAACTTCATGTGTTTTCTGTTTGCTTGGAGAGGAGGAAAGTGCCTACAAAAACTAACTTCCAATTTTGGTTAGCATTTTCAAGCCTAGACTTCCTGTATATACAATGACACACTTATTTTAAAGGCTATTACAATGCATTCTATTCAATGAATTAATAATCACATCTTTTAAAAACTTAATGCAATTATAAATAGAAAAAGAACCTCTGTAAAAATCCAGGCTACATTTTGGTCATATATTCACAGTTAAAAATATCATAGCTTTCATTTCATTCCACAATCTCTAAAATGAAATAAAATCTCTGATGTATTATGCCTATTAATACTGATACTACACATATGGATCAAATTCTGATGCCTTTATATTGCATTATACTTAAAAACTACCGCCATTATTCAATGTGATTTCTTCTGGAGTTAAGTAAAAGCTGGTGAAAAATGCAGATTCGTTTCTAATATGCTATAATGTCATAAACAGCACCCATTATACAAGATCAGAGGACTTGCTTCCTTCACTGTGACTTCCTGATACATTTGAGCTGAAATCTATTACATAATAGGGCTCTACCTCTCTTTTGGTGGAAACTGTCCATGAAGGGAGGTTCCCAGGTGCCATAACAACACAGGTTATGATATCAGAGAAACAAGGGACTGAGAAACTGTACAACAATGCAGAAACTGAAGTCCTTTGGCCACACAGTCTGTGCTGATGACCTACTCAATATGTGACATCAAGCCTCTTTGTCTTAAGGTTGAGTTCAGTTTTCAGTGCAAATGTTTAGCTTTTCCACATCTTTCTATGGGAATGCTTTTTGTAGATGACTACATAACCCTGGGTAAAAGGATATACATTACAAGCAAGGACAAGTTGTATCAGATGCAAGAAAATTTGCATTGGAATGGTCAGGTCTGGTTCATAACATTTGAATTTATTTAAATGAAGATGGTAATTAAATGAATGGTGTTTAATCATGTTTTCTCAGTTTATAAAATATGTATCCTGTCTGTAACTGAGATTGTGGCAAACTTAGTATCTCAGTGACAGGCAATAAAATTTCTTGTTTGTACTTCAGCAGCCACCATCAAAAATCTGCATTGTGATAAAGCTCATCTAATCCTGAAAAAACTGTACAGAACATAAAAAAGATGGATCAGCAGTGCATCTAATAGTGCAATGTCATCTTTGGAATTATACCAGCAGCAATCAAAAAGGTAAAATCCATACATATGAAAGGGAGGTCCTGCTTGACAAACCTGATCTCCTTCTAATGACAGGGCGACCTGCTCTTTGGATGAGGGAAAGGCTGTGGATGCAGTTTACCTTGAATTTAGCAAGGCCTTTGACACCATTTCCCACAGCATTCTCCTGGTGAAACTGGCTGCTCATGGCTTGGATGGGCACACACTTCACTGGGTAAAAAACTGGCTGGGTGGCCGGGCCCAAAGAGTTGTGGTGAACGGAGTCAAATCCGGTTGATGACCGGTCATGACTGGTGTCCCCCAGGGCTCGGTTTTGGGGCCACTCCTGTTTAACATCTTTATTGATGCTCTAGACGAGGGGATCGAGTACACCCTCAGTCAGTTTGCAGATGACACCAAGTTGGGTGGGAATGTTGATCGGCTCGAGGGTAGGGAGGCTCTGCAGAGAGACCTGGACAGGCTGGAGCCATGGGCTGAGGCCAACTGGAGGAGTTTCACTAAGGGCAAATGCCGGGGGCTGCCCTTGGGCCACAACAACCCCCAGCAGCGCTACAGGCTTGGGGAGGAGTGGCTGGAGAGCTGCCAGTCAGAGAGGGACCTGGGGGTGCTGATTGACAGCCGGCTGAACAGGAGCCAGCAGTGTGCCCAGGGGGCCAAGAAGGCCAATGGCATCCTGGCTTGTGTCAGCAATAGCGTGGCCAGCAGGGACAGGGAAGGGATCTTACCCCTGTACTCGGCACTGGTGAGGCCGCCCCTCGATTCCTGTGTTCAGTTTTGGGCCCCTCACTACTAAAAGGACATTGAATGACTTGAGCGTGTCCAGAGAAGGGCAATGGAGCTGGTGCAGGGTCTGGAGCACAGGTCGTACGAGGAGCGGCCGAGGGAACTGGGGGTGTTTAGTCTGGAGAAGAGGAGGCTGAGGGGAGACCTCATCGCCCTCTACAACTACCTGAAAGGAGGGTGCAGAGAGCTGGGGATGAGTCTCTTTAACCAAGTAACAAGCGACAGGGCAAGAGGAAATGGCCTCAAGTTGTGCCAAGGAAGGTTTAGACTAGATATTAGGCAGCATTTCTTTACAGAATGGGTTGTTAGGCATTGGAATGGGTGGCCCGGGGCAATGGAAGAGTCCTCATCCCCGGAGGTGTTTAAGAGTCGATATAGCTCTGAGGAATATGGTGTAGTTGGGAACAGTCAGTGTTAGGTAAATGGTTGGACTGGATGATCTTCAAGGTCTTTTCTAACCTAGACGATTCTGTGATGCTGTAATATTAATTTTCGAGCTACAATCATGTTGTAAATTTAGTTATATTTATTTTAATGACTTTGCATTTATGAAAATGTTTTGATTTACAATAGCTGTTTTTCAGTTTTCTAGCTACTGGTCAACTGCAGTGATGACCCAAAACCAAAGTGCTTACTCAAATCACATAGGTTTACTCAATCTAGCAGGTGACATTAATAGAAATGCTAAGTATGTAAATGTTAGGCCACTAACACACACTGAAAACAGAGCTGTATTGTTCCACATAAGTAGAATGTTCTGTCCCATATCACTCTAAGCAGCTAACATGTATGTGTCAATAAATTTACACTTAAACATATGAAATACTTGAGCTCCTGTTTGAAAATTACCTGGACACACTATTACTAAAATATTTTATTTGAAAAAGAAAAAAATTTCCGTATACTTGTGTTTCCTCAGAAATTCTTTTTAACCTATATAGGCTAACTGGTTATCAGACCAGGTTCTTATCATCCTTTCCTACATTAAGCTGTACTGAGAAACAACTTATGGGTCAATTCCATGAGTGGCTGCAATTCCCAACTGAGCATGAATCTCAGTATTTTGTCTTACTCGGATCTTATGAGGTCAAATATCTAGAGTGATCCTATCACAGATACATGTGGTGGTCCTCAGTAGCCTGGGAATACATGCAGATTGAAAAAATATTATTCATTGAATTAAGAGGTTTTTGGATTGAATTTAATTATTCCTTAAGAGGTAACCAAGGAAGTCAGAACTTACAAGTGTCCTTCTTATCTACAAGGTCCCACACCTTGAGTTTTCTTCTATTCTACACAGAATATGCTGCCAGCCACTTAGAAGCTTCGGTGAAAACTGAATATAGCCTTGATCTTTTTAGGCAGGCTATACCAAACTCAACATCTTTTCTTTCAATGAGCTGTACAGCAAACCATTTCTAGCTGCAGTTAAATGTGCTGGTGACTGAGAATCAAACAGTTCAAAACAGACTTTCATAGAAGATAGGGTATACAGAGGAAACAATCACCCGTATTTTCAGAAGGAAGGCCTTCACTCTCAGGCCTCAAAGTGACTCCAGGACTGACAGGAGAGTGGCTGTGGTGGCAACTTCAGGCTACAAAATTCATTCTCATAAGAAATTGTTCAGGGGATGATCATTTAGACTAAAATATTTCTCCTTTTGTTCAAATGGCTAATAAAGCATAGAAGCTAAGATCCTATTACATTTAGATTTTGGTTGGGTAACTCTTGGGTCTTAGCCTCTTAATTTTGAGAGAGCTCAGGCACAATGATCCTTACCTATTCAAAGGCTATGTTCACCTACATTAATCTACAAGATGCTCCCAGATTGCATGCTGTGGGACATACTTTAAATGCAAATAATCACAAACTCAAGGGGAAAAAAAAGAGCCTATTCTTTATTTTACAGCTATACCTTAGCAAACTGAGTGTGCAACGGTTTGCTATATTGTTAATAACTTGGGTAACTGTGGCTTTTCCTTTTTCAGATATAATAAACAGTATTTTTATAATAAACAGTATTTTATATTTTTTTAGATATAATAGGTAACTTCTAGTTATCATAATTCTTCAGCAATGCCCTTTTTATAATTAATATGAAAGTGAAGATCTATCAGTGATGACTCCACAAATAGCCTGTAAGAGTTACAATCAATAACTTGTAATTACTGAGATACAACCCTGGAGTAGAAAAGAGCTTAATTTGCCCCAGTGAAAAGAATTATCTGAGAAATTTAGGAGACTAATGTTTCTAAATTAATATTATTTTATTTCATATTTTTCCATGGAAATGTTTCATTCTGCCAGTAATCTGTTCCAATGGAACCACAACAAAACTAAAACTGAAAGAGTGTTGAAACATTAATCTTCTATTTAAAATGGAGTGGGTTTTTTTAAAGTTTAGTCCAGTTTTATTTCACTGTGACAGATCATTTAAAGAGTAGAAGCTATGATAGCCTGGTAGGCTAAATTATGCATATTTGGTGAGTACTGATGAAGGGACTCCTTATATTTGTGGACAAGACTTTCAAAATAGGCTACCTATAGTTAGATTTTTACGTATATATTTAGGAACTTAAATAGAAGGTACTGGCTGCTTCACAGTTTTTTGAAACTATGCTACCTAATTAAGGCATAATAGCCTACAGTTACTTAGTTTATTTATTTTTCTTAAAATTCTGAATCTTCATAACTAAGTGCTCATTCTAAGGACTCTGCATGTACTCTATGGGTGCATAAAGGTAAAAAACTGCTAAGATGGTTTCTAACTGATACTCATTAGACAGTCCAAGGCTTAATGAATGTAAGAGGTGAAAATATTTTCGTGAACAAGAAAAACTCATATGAAGGGGTAACTAGTCTTTGGTTTCTGCTGTTGACCTCTCAGAACAGTGTCATTCTTATCTACAAGGTCCCACACTGTCAGGCCAGAAAAACAGACAAATGTTTTTCTTTTAAAAACAGTCTTAAATACAAATTGTGTGAAAGTTCTTCTACACAGGTTTATTTTAGCTACCATTTGTCAAGCTGTTTCAGCATTTCTCCTACTGTGAAACCTGATAACTTTTCCCCTTCTTGCATTCCTTCTTCCAGATTAGTCCAGCTTCTGATTCTATCAACAATTAGAAAGCAGTTTAGTTTACCAGCTAGACCTAAGTTTGCTAGAGCAGAAGGGGTAATAAATGCTGCCACTTTGCCAAATTATCAATAAGGAAGTCTTTACTAGCGGTGCCAGAATAAGGACTTGTTAAACTATTAGTTTGTTGGCCTTTAGGATACAACACAAGACCCATCTATTACTAGAAATCTGTGCTATTTCTAATGCTGTAGGAATATTTTTGGTCTTGGGAAGGTATGATGGGTATCTTTTAAAAACAGAAGTACATACTATTATTATTACTATTTGTGCTTACTAATTTACTGTCTTCTTCATCTGTTAAAGATTAATACAGGAGTAAACATCCAAGAGCAGGAATTCAAAAGCATGTTATGCCCAAAATGCTTCACTGAGTTTCCCAGTTCTTACAAAGGACTCAGTCACCTTCCCTCTGCAGGCTCTAGTCTCTGTATCTCAAGAAATGATTCCCTGCAGTTCTGCCATAGGCGTACCCTTCTGTCCCCAGCATTTCCTACTGGCTAGCTCTGGGCACATGTGCGCTGCGCTTTCTCACAGGCTTTTAGGATTGGCAGTCTGAGAATCACCTGCCTCCCAACTCTGAGAGCCCAGGAACGTAACAGAAGACTGTTCTGGGAGCAAGCATCAACAGCATTGGTTCTGCAGTGTCCTTTATGAAGGTTCTAATACTTTTCAGAGATGTTAAGCAAAGGACCTTACAGAACTGGATAATAAGAACTCTCTGTTTTGTGGGCTGCAAAACTGAGTTACAGAGCATCTTCTACAGGTACAAAAATGAAAACAATTAATCTGCCTAAAGTAATGTTATTTAACACAGTGCTACTGAAAATCAAGCTGTTTATGAGATTAACTGAATATATATTGCCCTTGTATATATTTCTAGAGACATACAAGGTTGTTTTACCTGTTAAAATTTTTCCTACATGTTAGCATTAAGATGAATCATGTAATTGGGATCTTGGCTGGCGACATTTTTAGAAAAAGGTGCTATTGCAGTGCTTTCATATTTAATGATTACAATAACTAGAGATTATCCAGATGCATGCAGGGATGCTTTAAATGGCCTATGATTGACTAGTTCACCAACAGATGGGTTGTGTGAAACTGCTCAGAACTGGCTACTTCTCTTTCCACACCAGTTATTTGGAAATTTTGTATTTACTTCCTATGTTGAAAAATCTACTAAATACACAATAGTATTTCAAAGACAATAAAGACAGTCTATGCATATATGAGATGCATTTTTGATAATCACCAACTACTAACTATATCTATATTTAAAGACCAATATCTAATGCTCATACAGTAAAAATCCAACCAGCCAACAAACCACTTAAATGCCACACTGAAACGAGTGGAAAACTTGGCTATATACACAACAACATACTCAGATCTTTCATAAGGATAGCTTGCAGGCTTATTTATTTACTGGACATATTCGGCAAAAAATAAGAATATTTATTTCTGGGTTTTGTTACATCACACAGTTCTGGAGTGTAGTCTAGACTTTGAGACTGATATTTCATATTCGCTTTATATATTTCACTATAAAACATGACTTTTTTATTACTTAAAACCTTGTTTGAGACTAGATAGGTTGTACTTTTATCACATGTTCAGCAACACTGGCTACAATCAAGCACTAAAGTCCTGACCCTGATTCCATAAAATGTTTCACTTGTTACCCACTACCCACTGAGCTAGTTCATCATCTGGTACAGACCTGTATTGTTCCATCAGTTTACAATATTTTAACATCTGTCTCAATACTTCTGTAGAATTATTCCTATTTTACAGCATAGCAGATTATATCAGAACTGTAGTCCAAGTGTCTAACTATGTTGAGGCCTCTGCTAAAGATTAAAAAAGTTCTTTTTGTGCAGACAGTGGAGACAGTACTTCCACCTGTGAAAAATCAGCAAAACAAGTATTAACTTATTGGAGTATCCTGCTTCTATTACCACATCAAAAAAATACAGAGTCTAAAAATAGTCACTGCTACAGGAAGAGACACAGTGTTCCCTTAACAATTGAACATGAAAGAAACTGAGCCCACTTAAAAGCTTTGTCAATCAAGGTTTTTATTCAAAAATAATCCAAATAGACTTCAAAAATAGCATCTAATATATGGACGTTTCAAACTGTGGAATATTTATTCATTTATTTCAGCTATAAGTATAGGAAAAAAAAAAAAACAAAACACAGCTAAGGACAAGATTTACAAATTATACCATTTAAAGTAACCCTATTTAATTTGATAGAGATACAACTAAAAAATTGCAAAGGTATTATGTCCCTTTGGAGAGCAATGCAAGGAAGTCAGACCCAATTCTGTATCCTACTGATATTAGCAGGAATTCCACTTAAAAACCAGAAAGGTTGTAAAATGTTGATTTAAAAAAAAAAAACCAAAAACAAAAACAAAAACTATGAATGTTTGATAACTGAAATTATTGTAGTAATCTGATAGGTTAATACACAAATAAGGGAGAGGACAGGTAAAATTTAGACTACAGTAATACTTTAACAATGTGACGATAATTTGACTCAGAACTAACTTAATTCATATTATAGGCCAATCTTAGCTGCCAGTGACATTATTCACAGCAGGATCAGGATCTTCTGTTTTTTAATCATATTTTATTATACATCTTTCAATTTGCTTTGGAGCAAACAGTTTGTTTCCATAATATCAGCTCTGTCAAATAACTTCTGTTTCACATACTGTATGCATTAACTTTGACATACAGTGAAGTCCCAGACCTAGAATTTACAAAGGTTTTTACAGCTTCTTATGTGTGATAATGTGCTAAAAAGAATTCAAATTCTGACAGATTCTACTACTACTGTAATAATGGGTTCAACAATTAATCCTTACATTTACAGTCTCTAAACTTGGCATTTAATACTGAGTACAGTTATAAACCCTTGCAACAGGCTTGTGTGTTCAACTAATTCCTTTTAAACCACTGTTCTATATTGTGTCCATCCAGAGGGCAAATCTTTATCACTGCATGAGACTTCACATTCTTAGAACATTGGAGATTTCTCCCAAGCTCTGTTTAATTTATTCCCCCCTATTACGAGCAAATACTTGGAACAACAATAAATTAACCAATGCTAGGAGGATTTCTTCTGAAAAGAAGCAGAGAGCTCTACAGAGAAAAGAAAAGCAACTTCTTAATCTTGCTGGCAGATGGAAACCCTACTGTTCACCACTGTACAAAACAAATCTGGGAGAGACATAATTGCTCCAATGTGTTTTAGGTATAACTTCACTTCAGTAGTAATGTCATGACTCTTTTTATCATTCTGCAACCTTGTTAGAATTAAGGGCCCTGTTTGGAGGAAACCAAATAACTTTGGGCAAGACAACTGTAAAACTGAGTACAACAACTCCTCTCCTACATTTTGCCACTGCTACAAACACCATTTTTACCAACAATGCTTTTTTTTTTTTGCTTTTTTTTTTTTTTTTAAGTAATCAGAAAACACCATAGCACCAGGAAAGGTTTTATATTGAAGATTATTTTTCCTGGTGACATTCCAGTAATAGGTACTAGGCACAGACATTATTTCAAGCCAAAACCAATGAATATTTGTGGCTATTCTATAGGTACTTATATATAGTTACATTTGTTAAGATATACACAAAACTGAAGTTAAGAAACTTCTTTTCTGCAGAGCTAGTAAAAAGACATAGTTTCCTGCAGTCTGAACTCACTTCCTTGTGAAGTATCCCTCTAAATTAAATGCAAAAATTCACACTCTAGAGAATCTATAACACCTTTCGGTCATTTTTCTGTGTCATATATCTGCTGCTTAAGTTGAAATAATTACTTTACCTTTGAAATAATTTTTTTAAATCTAAATTATATAGCAAAACAGACATACACATGCAGGTCTCTCTTGCACTATACTGGGAAGACTGAACCATTTCACCTGCAGATCCCTGGGACTCAGAAAAACTTCAGCTAGGACCACTAGCTGAATCTAGTGAAATTGCCCTTCGATTTAATCGCTTTTTCTCACTTTGTGAATATTTATCTGAGAAACCCATGTACATCCTCTGTTTCTGAAGGTTAAAGGAATTTTGTTAAACTAAAATCAACACACGACTATTTCACTGTAAAATAAAGGAACGATGAAAATGTTTGTATTCTTTTTCAACCATAAGAGTGAACTGATCAGTTAACATCAAAAAGTGCTTTATATCACTAACAGTTCTGAGAAGATATTCATACATTTCTAGTTTAAAACACCTTTTTGTACAGGCTTAGACTAGCCAGATACATTAGACAGGTTTCATTCAAGAAACAGATCTGTATCTTCCCAGTGTAACTTACTAAGCAATTACAAATAAGTAACAGTGTTAAGTGTGCATCCACAAAGAAAACTCCTTTTGCTATCACTAGTAGGCCCAGTTCTGCATTCATTCCTTCTGCACCTAGAACTCCCACTAGTTTCCAAGCCTGTGTATGGGAAGCACAAGGAACCTTTGTATTTCTGAAGATGACTGTAAAAAGTATCTATTCTATATTAGAAACAAATCTGCTTGTCACTTACACAGAAGGTCCAAAGTGTATTTTCTATATATAGCTTCATATCCTCGTTTTCAGTAAGGATTCTTAACTATTTTTGCACTCAGATTAAGAGCTGGATTTCCATTTGCTTGAAAAGGCTTATAAATAATAAAAAGACTGATTTTTCATTTCTTGCCCATGAAATTTAAATCAGTATCACAACAGTGCATTGATGCCAGGCCCTTACAAAAAAAATTTATAGTGTTGAAGCCATGCCATTTTGACTAAATGAGTTTATTCATTCCAAACACATTACCAACAGATTTAGTATTAAAGGTGAGGAAGGGGAAAGGAAATCAAAGGATGTCTTTTAAAATACTGAATTCTGTTTACTTTAGCCAAGTCATAAAGCAAAAATATTTTTTAAAGAGCTGCTTCAGAGCTGGTGGGCAGTGAGCTGACCAAATATGAGTCACTAGTTTTCCCATTCAGTTGCTTCTCACTTCTGTAACTTTTTCTCTCTAAAGAAGAGAGAGCTCAATCAGATTTGCACCCCCCCTTTCTTGGTACTATGAAAGACACCTCATACTTCTCTTTCCTTTTTGTGTTAAATAAAGAAACTTGAAAAAAAGTCAAGAATTTTAGGAATTTTTGAGGTTTCTCTACATGGAATGGATTCTGTTCTCTGAAAAGAAGTCACTGCTATATGATTAACACTTTATATGAATACACCATGTAATTTTCTTTACATAGGGGTAGTTTATTAAAAGACAATTGAAGAATATAGGCTTTAATTCATATCTTACCTAGCATTTTCATTTAGTCATATTGTTTACCTGCTGTAGTATGCAATTTTATTTTATTCCCCAGTATTTTCCTTCTCATTCTTTCAAATATGAATCATTAAAGTCCTAATTTATCTTTTAACTACTTTAAATAAGATTAGAATACATAAAAGACAATTCAGAAATACCTCACTTGTACTCCATTAGGGAAATTAGGTCAAATTCTATTCCCTCTGTAGTCAATGGAAAAACTCTTACTGACTTCAATAACAGATCAAGCCCTAAACACACAGTTCCCTGTAGTTTCTACGCAAATGGCATACTGTATTTCAGAAAAGTTCAGGAACTAAGTTCTTTTCAGAATGCTTCTACAAAAGTGAGAAGCCTGTAGTTTTATGTTTCTGAAATCTCCTTTATACAGAAGACCAGGAAAGGTCTTCTGTATAAAGGAGGAAAAGATTTTTAATGTAGCTTTTTAAATAAAACCAAATTAGTCTGTCCAATGTTGCTGAATATATTCAGTAAGTACCAGATAACTTCTGTTGATTTTTCCTGGGCTGCTTGGCTTTAGATTTTCTTCTAACTTTTCACATGCATCCAATCATTATGTAAAGATAATCAACATAAATCCTACTTAATCAAGTCAGTTCTACTGTGAATGGCCCCATGAAAAGTGGCCTAAGAAATCTATCATGCCTTTGCGGACAGTGTTGTTTCTTGAAGAAATTTAGTTTCGACATAGCAACGAGGAGCCGAATCCTTGAAGCCCTGCGAGGTTAATTCACCCTGGGCATAACTCCACTGGAGTCCGTGGAATCGCAACAGGAATGAAATCTGACCCTTCCAGTCCCTGTCAGAAATGGGGCCAGCAGAGGGCAGAAGCCCTGATTGATCTGACACCGTCAAGGTTGTGCCCAGGTATGAAGGGCTTGAATGGCAACCGAACACCTTACTGTGCTCCCTCTGGGACGCCTGCGGATTCAGAAAGTGGGACTGCAGATCGAGAAGTACCTCCTTATGCATAGTAAATGCATAAAAATTAAACCTCTCTTGTCGGAGAGTTAAGCCCCTCCATGGATGTCAGACCCACCGAAAAATAAAAATCTCGATCCCAGCCAGACTGGCCCCCAGATGCGCCTGCGGGCTCCGGTGGGAGGGAGAGGCGGAGGGAGGGAGGAAGAGGCAGCATTTCCACCCCCGGCAGGAGAGGAAAGCGCTCCCGCCACTGCAGCTCCGCGACCGTGCGAGCGCAGCTCAGACAGCCGGAGCGCCCCGGCGGGCGGCCGAGGGCTGAGTCGTGCGGGGAGCGGCGCGGGGGGGAGCGGAGCGGTGCGGGGGAGGGGGGCAGCGATTCCTTCCTGCTGAAGCTGCCGCCTGGCTCTTGTTCCCACTGCAAGTCCCCCGCGGGCTGCATCCTGCCCACCAGGGCCACGGACACCTAAGGGACCACTCGATGCCCCCGGGGAGGCTGCAAAGAGGGAAGGAGCTTGCGGACGGCGCCCCGGCGCGGACACCGCCCGTGTGGAGCCCAGCGACCGTCCGGCTGAGGCCCCCGAGCCCCCCCGCCCCGCCGGGGCACCACCTGCGGGGTGCCGCTGCCGCCGGGAGTGCTCTCCTCAGCGCCCGGAGAAGGGCCCCGCCAAATGTATTCTCTCCTCGCGTCCTGGAAAACTTTTTGGCCACTGAAACCCTTTGCAGAGGGAAAAAAACAACAAAAAAAAAACACAGAGAATGGAGAAAATCAGAGGGGTGAGCCTCCACCCCCCAACTTTCCCTTTCTTCGCCCCTCCGAGGAGAAGGCAGATAGTTGTCGCTCCATTTCAGCCACAACTTGCTGAACTTGAGCGGAGCAACAACTCTGTAGGTTCAACAAAACCGAAAATCGTACGCACGCTCCACAAAACGGAGTTTAGTGCTGGAAAAGGTGAATTCACTCTGTTCAACAAATATTTCTTTAATCTTCCCACCCCGCCAGTGCATCTCTTTTACTGCATTAAAACCACATCCGAAGTTAAAGGCTGAGGCTGAGCGGAGCCACCCCTCCGCGGCACCTGGGAGGGAGGTTCCCCGCCCGCGCTGCCGGGGGCTCCCGGCGGGTCCCCGCGCCCCGGGCCGGCCCCAGGCGCCTTCGTGCCCTGCCGCCTCCCCAGCTTCGGGAGCCGCGCCGACAGGTTTCCCCTGAAACGTGGCCCCAGCCGTGCCCTGGGTCTTTCCCCCCCGAGAGGCGACAGTCCTCCGCGGCTCCCCTTGGCTTTCTTACCTCCTCTGACCTCTGCAGCCCGGAGAAGGATAGCGAATGTGATGAGCAGGGTTACAGCCGACTCCCAGGGCCACCTTCTCGTTTTCCACCTTGTGGACCATCTCTGCATCTCCATGCTGGGTACCCACAAGTGTGAATTAAACCCGGGCGCCTTCAGTTTATACCAGCTCCGTCCTCTCCACTATATTCCCAGGGATGATTATTTCTCCTATAGAGCCATACGTGGTATACCAAGAGGGGCTTTCTCTCTCTCTCACCCCCCTCCCTCTCTGCCCGGCCTTGCGCAGGCCCCTTCGACCCGTCCTCCCTGGTGCCCTGCCTTCAGACTGAAGGGAGACGAGGGGCTTTAATCAAAACGCGAGGAGCGCCGCATCCCCCTAAAGGCTTCATCCCGTCAGAGGGCTGGGCGAGAGCCTCCCAGGGCCACCCCTGGAGCCCAACTGACAAGCCAGCCGCCGGGCGGAGGCCAATCGCGAGGCTCCCCCGGCCGCCCACAGCACCGCCCTCCGCTCGGCGGCGGCACACCGGCCGCTCCACGGCCGCCAGCCGCCCGCCGCCCCGCCGGCACGGCGGAGAGCGGCCCTCCGGGAGGCGCTTGGGGAACGGGGGGCGGCGGGGCGGGAGCCAGCCGGGGGACGCCGCGGGGGTGGGGGTGGGGGGCTGTGCCGTCGCCGGAGGGTCCCGTCGCCGGGCCACCGCTGCCCCCCCAGTCCCGCCGCCGCCCCCCGCCCGCCCGGAGCATGCGCAGTGCCGGCCGCGGCTCCCCTGGAGCGGAGGGGCGGGCGGCGCGAAACGGCGCTGGGCGGGGGGCGCGACTCTGGGGACAAGCGGAAGGCGGGGGGAGGGAGAGAGGCTGGGGATGTCTGAGGGGAGAAACGCGGGCGGGGTGCTGAGATGGAGAGGCCTGCTGCGGGGTGGCCTTTCGAGCACCCCCAAACTCTGCCCGCTGGCGTTGGCGCGGCGGCAGGGCCGGCCCCGGCTGCCCGTACCCCCGCACACCCGCCCCCAGGCGCTGGTTGTCACACACACCCCCTTGGGGGACCTCCGGGGACTCCGCTTTAAGGGCGCTGTAAGAAAGGAGGGAGCGGGGTGATGAAGGAAAAGCCCGCCACCGCACAGCCATCCCCATTCCCCGCCTCACCACATCCTGGAAATCGGGGAGCAAGGTCTCACAGCTCCTCCCCGAGAAACCTCCCGTCCCCACCCGTGTCCTGCTGTCCCACTTGTGCAGCAGTCGGTAACGGGGACCGACCTGTAGGTAGGTAGTGGAAACCTGCGGCAGAGCCGGGTCGCGCAGTAGGTCCGGTCGAGATCCTCCGGAGGGATCAGGCTCTGCCCCGGCTCCTCTGGGAAATGGGAGAAAAATACGGTCACATTGTTTCTCAAAATTTGTCTTCACTGAGATCTTTCTACTTTAACGCAATTAATAAACATACTGTTTATCCACAAGGCACATGTTGCTTTTATATGTCAAATTAAATTTCGGAAATGTATTAACCTTTCCTGCAGTATCTTACGTTTTACTGCACTATATTAATATACCTATCTCCTTCCATCCTTGATTTTCTGAAATAGTTGGTACTACTGTCATTAGATTTATACATGAGGGGACCGAGGTGCGAAGCACAGCTACATCTAAGCTCCCTTAAATGCTTTGGGTGCCATTCTGTGAAGAGATGCACAAGGTTGTTCTGGCACTTCAAGGAGTGAGCCACAGTACAGTTGTGGAGCACCAAAATGCCATGTCTCTCAGACTTTTCTGTATCAAAGCTTACTCCTTCAGAACTGGTCTTACAGTTGTCTGTCTTAAACCTTAACCGTGAACAGGTCCCCAAAAGTCAGGAACTGGTTATTAGTGCTATTATCGTTGTCCTACCAGTCCGTGGTGGTCTCAGTTGTTTACTAGATGCTTCCTAGAACAGATCAATTAATGCCTTGATGCTTCATCCTCCTTCATTACAATGTCAGGAGGCAGTCCCAATGGCAGTTTATTCTTTGTACTTAATACTTTGTCACTAGAAAACCTCATATGCCATGAAGATTCAAGTTTCCTCTTGATGCTTAGACAGATGCTTCTGTCACCAGTATTCTTGCTGTTTCCAGTCTCTTACAACATGTTGCCTCTCTGACTTTTTTTTTTTTTTTTTTTTTTGAGCCTTCCTGTTAGTGTAAATGAAGCTAAACTGTATCCTAGTAAAAAGAAAAATTTCTGTCTCTGCTCAAGAGAGGAACTGGAAGCATTTCAGATAGGTAGTAAAAAACAACTGTTATTCTCACAGTGTAGAGAACAGTAATTTAATACAGTGCCTATACAGTTATATAAATTTTAGGAGATGTTGTTCAGCCCCCAAAGTATCAGTGGAAAGATACCCAATGATTTTTGTGGTCCTACATCAATCCAAAGCAGAACAAATAGAACTAAATGCTGAGAATTTTAGATCCCCACAATGCAGTAGAAGGGAAATACATTAATGCATGTGAGGTAGCATGCTTATATTAATACACAATTCTGTATAATTCTATATTAATTCCAGTACCAGAAACATTTTTTTAGAGCTAGCCCAGTTATTTTTGCATGCTGGCATATCAAGCCACACAGACATGTAATAAATTACATCAGATTCTGCAATTACAAGAGAAAAGTTACATGCAGTTTAGGTGAAGATCCACATCTTGCAGCCCATCAAATTCAGTATTTAAGCACTACTGATTTTCATGTAAGTGATTTCCTTAGTTTGTAATCTTAATCACCATGATAGTATTCCAGAGTGAAGTAATTGCAGCCTAGGTGCAATTAAAATATGTCAAAGAATAAATAATGATTTAGAGCATAGGTAAGCTTTATAAGTGCCATAAAATTATTCTTAAAAAATTTTGGAATAAAATTTCAGCACTTATATGTAATTTCAAGAGAAATAAGGTTTTTTTCTTGAATCTCAAAGAGGGTTAAAACATGAAAATGTTTTCACAGAAAAACAGAAGAGAATAATTTAAAAAAAAAAAAAAATCAGCTGTGATCCTCAGTGGTTTGTTCTTTCCATCATCTTTCTTGTTCCTCATTACTCTTCAAGACAGTTTTAGTGAAAAGAAAGCCTAAGCACTGTGACATCCATTATGTTCTGTCCCTGATACATCAACATTGGCAGATTAGTCCATGTTTAAATATTAGGAATTGCTTTCTTGTATGTGCACAGATGGGTCATTGTTGTATTTTGGGGCAGAGAGGGGGAGGGGTTAGGAACTATGGAGAAGAGAATATGTTTCCTTGACCATTATAGCTTACAAGAAACTCACAGCAGCAGCGCTTTCACAGTCTTCAGACTATAGGCACTTTAGTGAAATGTAACTGTAAATGTGATGTTCTTTGGCTGTCTTGCTGTGTTTTTCCTAGCATATTCCTTGACATCACCAAAAGGAAGACACTTCTCTGTATATAAAGGGGTCGTTCCACTAGGAATGACTAATGCACTGTAAAGAAGAGTATGCTTTTATTGTTGGTTTCCACATATTTCAGGGTCATTGACTTGGCTTAAACTACTGTGTTTCTAGCTTCACACAGATGTTGATGCCTTCTAAAACTTGAACTTCTTTCTCCAATTCTGTTCATAGCACAGAAGTGAATACTGCAAAATAAATTACTGTCTTAAAAGTGGTCACCCACTGCCTTCTCTATGACTTTAATTCTTTTGATTTATGCAGGTGGGTAGTTCATCCTTGTGTCATTTGTGCTGCAGATCCATGTTTTCTAAGAGTTTTCTGTTGTATGATTAATACTGGGAAGAAAAGTGAGTTATACTGCTTCAGTGAAGTGAACCCTTGGTAAAAAACAGATGTCTTACAAACAGAGATTAGTGGAATGATCTCTGCTAGGTGAAATGCTAATGGGCTTTTTTTTGTAGTTTTAAAGCAAGAGAAATATAGGAACACATGCATATAGACAAAATAAATTACTATTTCTTTCCATGATTCCTTCTTCAAGGAGTGTAATGTAGCATTTGCTATTACCAGCAATATCTTACAGCTTCACTGAGCTCCCCCAGTTCCATTATCTAAGGTTTTGAAGGATGAAGCCAAGGCTTGCTTTCTGTCTCACCAAACTCTTTTGGCTAGGGAATGGCTCAGTGTCCACTTATTTTTTCTTTCAGATTCCCAAGAAGTAGAGAAGACAGATGATAATAGAAGAAATTTGATACAAACCAGCATAGTTCAGTACTCATTAGCTCAGTACCAGAAGACTACAGAAACATTAGCAATACTAATTTTTTTTCTATTGAGAATGTAAAGAAGCCTCTTCAGTTGACACTGGCAAAGCTGGAGCGTTTGGATGCAGCTGCACTATGCAACCTTACACAGCTCTAAAAGCAAGGCTGTGATGTGGCTGCAAATTGGATACATATTTGTTGCGGTATATATGTTGAAGTTTGAATTTGTACAGTTTCTGGTGAAAAATTCCTTACATTTTTAAACTGAATGTGCACTAAATGGAGTTGCTACCAGAAACACCAACATGAGAGATTCTTCTAGGCCTGTGTAAGGAATAAAGTTAGTGTTAAAGTTAGAGTTAGGGATTTTAAAGGATTAAATAACATGACTGCTCTTTGAAACAGATTTGGGAAGGGGGCTGTAGCTGGTAGGAGCTTATACCTCTCTTTTGCTGCAGGGTTTATCCCCTTTTTTTTAATGCTGTTAACACTGAGTGTTAAAAATGTAAAGCAGCAAAATTGCATCCTGTTCTTCAGGATCATGAAGATAAGAACAGGTTTGACTAAAAGCAAGACAATAACCTGTGTTGTGTTTTACTTTAGGGATGGTTCCTCAAATAAATAAGTATAATCCTTCTGCCAGAGCTTGGCTGTCAGAAAGAAGGAATATCTTTGTACTTAAGGGAGTTTGATAATAAAACAAAGGCTCAAGCCCTCACCTAGAAAATCAGGAAAATTAAACTTCTTTTGTGCTCTGAAAGTGTATTGCAGATGGGTACAAAGAAGATAAGCAGAATAATATGTGATACAAAATTCCTAACTGTTACCTTTTCACAGTCTTCTCCAGTGAGGCATATTCTAGACCAGTTAATTGCCTCCTCCTTTTGCAGTAACATGTTTACAATGTAGGGATATTAAATATTTGTGGATAGCAAAGTGAGATTCAAGCTGTCCTATTTGGAACTGCTGCTTTTCTGGTAACTTCTTGTCTCTCTGCTCCCAGTAGCCATTCCTTCCTTTCCTGTTGCGTGCTCCTACATCCTCCGCCTTTTCAGCTTCTGGCATCACTTCCCGCTCCCCTCTAGAGTTCTCTGGAAGAGAACATAAAAGTGTATGGTGTTTTTCTCAGTTTTAGGAATCAGCTGCCAGGTTTCATAAAATTAGGGTTAGGATAGGGTTAAGTCGGGGGGTTGAAATATGAAGT
Source organism: Athene noctua (assembly GCF_965140245.1). Lineage (NCBI taxonomy): Eukaryota > Metazoa > Chordata > Aves > Strigiformes > Strigidae > Athene > Athene noctua. The sequence goes on from NC_134041.1 coordinate 22,764,353, forward strand.
GTAAAGGTACTAGTTTATTGTAGGATGTTAAAATAAGAGAGAGTTTAGAAATGAAATTATCAGGAACTTTATCTGACAGTCCCCCCAGAAGCTTGAAGGAGCCTGAGTCCTAAAACCTATTACTCCTTACAGTTTTATACTATCGTGATTATCTCTTGTCTTTCCATAATTTCTATATGAAAGGTTATACATGGGGTTTGGTCACAGTCTGGGAAATTTTCTTTTGGTTTTGAATTTGGATTTTGTAGACCCTGCAGAGAGTTATGTTGATAGAAACTGATACCTGATGAAGTTTCTCCCTGTAGGCATTCACATCACTGTTAACAGTAAGAAAAGGGAAAAGTTTTGGCACAGGGCTAGGGCTCATGATTTTGAAGTCTTAAGAAACCATATTATTCCTGGAGCCTGCTGACCCTTGGAGATAGTAACTGTGTTGATTGAAACCTGTGCTTTGAGCTGCATGAGTCCTATAGGAACTAGCAGACTATCTGTTTAGGAGGTACATATTGACAGGTTTCGGTTGAAGGGTTTTAGCAAAGAGCTCAGGGTATGATACCTTTCTAAAAGTTCCCCCGAAGTTAAGTATGCTGGTATAAATCATTGACTAATATTGTCTTTAACTATGGGGGCTATTCCCTTATGTGCTAGTTAATTCAATTTATAGTTAGTGTTCAAGTAATAGTGTTAAGGTTTGGGAATCATAACTGTCCTAAACCTTGAGTAATGTTCAGCTATGCAAGACTGCCCAAGATGAGTAGCAGGGAGGTATTAATAGAATCTGATGTATTGTGTTGTGATTTCCTGTAGAAATTGGTGCCCTTCCTAAAAATAAACCTACTACTAGAAATGAGTTTAATGCTGATACTTGTATCCTAAGTTGTCACAATTTCCGCTTGCATTTTGAACCTATGGAAAACAAGGAGATAAGAAGGAGGTAGGTATTGACAGAAACCAGTGCTTTATAACAACTGACAGAAACCAATGCCTTAGTCTCCTGTAGGCTGAGAATAAGTCTAGTCTTAGGCAGAGGGTTTAAGGCTTAGGAAAATAATGCATCAACAGGTAAATTCATTTCTCATAAATGCAAAAATCTTGCCAGCAAGCTTTGTGCTAATGTAGTTTGCAGCCAAAGCCTTTCGTCATTTTTTTCCTCAAGAGAAAATAATATTTCTACACCAGATGGAGAAATAAGCTAAGGGTCTATATTTTGTTTTACAGTTGGAATGAGCAAGGCTTTTGTTACACTTCAGGCTAGGTTTTTTAATGCAATGTGTCTGCATCCCTGAGTAATGTTCTGTTCTATAGAGTCCCCTGCAAGTAAGCATAGAAACAGTACAAATGAAAACCAGAGACTGATATTGTCTTATATTACATCAGTAGGTTCCTATGTATAAATTGCAAATTAGTCTTGGACTCTGCAGTCGCTACAGAGGTGAGAATTGGGCAGATAACTGCTAGAAGCCTTCACTGTCTTTTCTTCCATCAGTCTCTGTAGGAGTACTTGCCCTGGGAGAGTGTTGTTAGTGTTTAAAACAGGTTAAGGGTAGGACTTTGGAAATGAATGACTGAAGTATAAAGAGCATACCTTATGGTAGAATCTATAGTGTTCCCAGCAATAAAAATTAAAAAGACTTAGCTCATATGAATAGAAGCCGTTGGCTTTTCCTCTAGTAGTTGATTCTGTAGTTACTAATAATGCAAGAATTAGAATTGGATTGGAGGCATAGGAATTTAGGATTAATGTTTGGGAATCTTTAGACTGAATCTAGTAAATAAAATGGGCCAGGGACTGTTCTGTAGCCCTAAGGTGGTGTCTGGTCTTCTGAGTAAGGTTGAGATTAGTTTTACTATATAGAATCCAATTTCTTGCTAGTTTCTGGAAGGTTCTTAGGGGCAGGAAAGAAAGTAGTGATGCTACAAGTTGATGACACTTGTTCTCTTTCAGTAATGATTTACTATCTTTCAGATTAAGATTAGGGAATTGTCAAGATCCCAGTTTACCATTAATTTTTACAGATCTGAAGAGTTAGGAAGGTTGCTATCAAGAGGAGGAGAGGCTTAGGTGAGGTCTCAATAGCATAATTAATAGACAACCCTGTTGATTGGATCTAGAAATACGAAGTGGTCTGGTATCATCAAGATCCAGCATCTTATTTTCAGTTTTCTATCTTTTTTATCTACCAAACTTATATACTATTGGTCATTAAGGTTACACTACAAAAGATGACTTCAGGGGACTGGGTTATTGCTGGGGAATAGAAAGCAGATTATTGCTATCAATGGCCAATGCATTGTTTTCAGGACTGGCTATAGTGAATGTTAGAGATATGATTTGCTTGAAGAAGGGCAGAAAAAAAAAATATTTTCAAGACCCACACTGATAGACAGGTTCTGCAAAGTTTGCAGGAATAGGATGTTGTATGGAATCATCATGAGTTTATATTAATTCTGATAACCATATGTATGCATATAAAATTAGGGGAATGGGTGGGGTTAGGAAGTATCATTTGGGAAATGAAAACTTGAGCATGCGGGATTATTGTTGGATGCTGCACAGCTCATTGAGATAAAAACAGCTCTGATGTTTTCATGGGCCATTGTCTTAGTTCAGATACAGTGTAAGTGTTGCCAAATGGACTACACCTAAGGCTACACCTTAGCACAGTTTGTACAGATCCATCACCTTGCTACAATGAAAGTAATGTTTAGGACTGGGGTTACATTTAGTGCTCGAGGCAATAAAAATTCAAGAGTTTTCCCAGACACTGCAGAACTTGCAATATTACAAGAATGCTTCATCTTTAGTTTTGTTATAAGTGCTGTTTACCTGCCTGTATATTACACTTGGGCTTGAGAAGAATTCACTTGGAGAGCCTGAATTATCAGTTGAGCCTCAGAGATAGTAATAGGAGTCTGCCTCTTAGTTTCATGTTTGCTGTGGCTGTTGGTCTGATTATGGTTGTGATTTAGGAAAAAAAGATGAAGAACCCTCCCCATGTGGATTCTCTCTGCATCAAAGAGAGGAAAGTAACTGGTGTTATCAGAAGCTAATGCATTATTTTCATTTTTTTGTTGGTTTTGTTGGTTTTGTTTACTTAGTCATAATTGAGATCAGGATTGTTTGGAAAAAAATAGTCTATTGCTTGATTCTGACCTGTCTGTGCAGACAAGATGAGGGCATGTGTTCTTTTCTTGACCCTCCTGCTCCCTTGCTACTTTGATGCACGACTCCATGTCACCACAGTTGCCTTCCTTCATATGTCCTACTCCCCAACCCTCCTTTTTATCCATGTGCATCTACATTGCTAAATGAGAGGAGAAGTAACTGACTTCATTTATATAACCGCCACATTTAAGGAGCACAATTTTTTCGTTACCTTTATTCTTTTCATTCAAAGATGTAGTCTGACAAATTTGTAATTCTCTATGAAGTTCCTCCTTTCTTGCTTTTACATACCCTTAATATACACAAAAGTAGGCACTGTTCTGATGCTGATACAGATGACCTATTTGAGGAGTTATAGCATATGGTATGGCTGGGATGTTAGTTTCTCTGTGGATTGTGGATCCATAGGACCACACATTTGTGAATAAAAGATTTACTGATGGAATTGTTCTGGAAATGTGCTGTGTGTTTGGTTAAAAGGTTAAAAGAGAATGTCTCTGTCAACCTAAGAAATTAATTGAAAAAAAGCAGCAATCACTATCTTTCCTGGTCTCATTGTTTTTGCTGAATCTTTATCATGACTGTGTTGTGGAATAGTCTGATTTTCTTTCACCTGCCTTGGTAGAGAGAAAAATATTGCTGAAATATAACTATAAACAGTAAATGCTGTTTTACAGCATATACACAGCACAACTTTTCCATCCTGTTCAGTGAGTAGCAGGAAGTACCAAGTATCATGCAACACTGCCAGCTCTATTTGGTAATTTGGCTGAAATTTTTGGGGCTTGTTTCTGCCAAACTCCCTAATCTGTCAAGGTTCATCTACTGACACTTTATAGCACATCGCAGTGTAATTGATACAACAACCCACCATTCCTTTTTCATTTGCATAAATTTCTTCTTAGGATCATAACCTGTTGTAACCACAATTATAAATTCAAAACAAAAAGACATATGAGCAGTTAGTGTAATATTTAATACTTCTCCTAAAGCATGACATATTAAGGATACCAGAGTTTTTCCTTATTAAAGTCAACTGAAAATGTGACATACATATTTGATATAGGGATTAGTTTCTCGGTTTCTGTCTAGTTTTTAGATATTGCCATTACATACCAGAACTGTTAAAAATTTACATTTTGATTGCTTTTTCTGAATTTATTCAACAGCCAACTAAAACTTACCTTTAATTGTAAGTCTGCCATAGTTTTGCAACACAACACCTTCATATATTTGCCTTTAATTCCTCGTATCTAATTGGTTCTTTTATTCATTTGTTTTTATGTTTTATCTGAGACTTTCTTTTGCTGTAGACCAGTTGAAACAGATACATGGGCTGGGGGAACGCACAGGGGACAGTTTGGACAGGATCAGTTACTCTCATTGCCAATTGTTTATCTTGTCAGAGTCTCTGATCAGTTCTGCTTTAATCAGTTTTGTTCTTGAAGCAGTGGGCCAATATCTGCATACCACAGTCCATTTTTAATTATGACAAAGGATGAATGCAGATGTTTAAGTATAAAAGGCCTCTTACAGTCCCTGTTCTGCATTGTTTTGTGGATTGTCTTGTACTGGGTGAGTACTGGTGGCCTATCTAATACACAAGGAGGCAGTGCAGGCACAGACTAATGGTCTGCATGTGTCACACACTTGTAGCATGTTTATTAGTTTCTGGCAACAAAATGCTACCACCCTCACAGTTCCTTTTAACTGGTGGAAATTAAGACAGGGAGACAACTAAGAAGATGAATAGCTAACAGCAAATTAATTTATGCCTAATCATGACAGTCCTGTACTTCCTGTGCATAGACACCTCACAACTGAATAACTTGTTAAAGTACTTTGGAGTAGCATAAAATTTTATCCTGTTCTATAAGAAAGAGCACTGTGAAAACAAAGGTAACCTTTCAGGGAGGTCTTCTGCCTCAGGTAGCTCCCTGTCTCATCCCTGCCTCCCATTTGCCCACATTTGAGAAGGACCAAAATATAATGTGTATATAAATAAATAAAAATAAAAGAAAAATACATTAGTAGTTTATCATTCAATAAATATTTATCTCATATTCTTCCAGAGTTACACATCCTGTCAAAGGACTTGCAGGGGTTGTCAAATGATGACCTGCCTTGGAATATGAGAGTGCTGGCAGACTTGTTCAAATATTTCTCATTATCCATCTCAGTTCATAAAATAATGGCCATTTTAATAGTACTAGCTGATGAAAACTGAATCCCATGCACTATCACGCCATGTAATAATAATTCTTTTTTAGACATAATTCTATATTTATCACAGAAAGAAAAAAAAAACCAACCCCTCTGAGAAAAGTGGTTGAGTTATATGTAGTAGCTTTAAAATTGACATGGCAAAGCTTTTAATTTGATTTGGTGCCTTTTAATTGTTTAAGATTTGAAAACTCTGTTTAGAGCTGACCATGCCCTTTTGAAATGTGAGGCAGCCTTCAGTACACAAGCCCTATCAAAGTTATGGGGACCAGTCCCAGGAGGCCAGTGGGCTGTGTGTGTTAACAGCAGTTCCCAGAAGGCATTGAGCAGTTCATGTGACAGGGAATAACGAAACAAGGATTGCACTAAAACTGCCAAATTGCCTTGAGCTTCCTGTCCATGGGCATGGATTTCTGCAGAGCACATAATTCCTCTCTCAAAGGCAGTGTATTTACATGTTGTTTGTGCATTTGTATGGATTTTCAAAAGGCGAGTCTCTTGAAAATACTATTTTAATCATTGCTTAATATAATGAAATGTGAATATTTGCATCCGATAAAAGGACAAAACAGAGGAGAATATAGCAGGTCTGTGAGAATCACAAAAGAATAAGTAAATGCAGGACCAGCAGAACATCTTGACATACATTTTGTCCTCTTTGATGATATCTTGAAATTGTGGTTCACTTTTTTCTCTATAATGTGTGTTACACTAAATGATCAATATACCAGTTGCTATTTCACTCCTAGTGGTATTCATCTCCTCTTAACACTTTAAAAAACTTATCAAACAGGTGCTCACAATGTTTCAATATCTCTACTGCATTCTGTAATAATCTCAACTGCCCATATTTTGAATTTTTTTTTCCAACAAAGTGATAATTTTGTAGTCAATACCATGAAAATTATTTATCAGAAAAATGTCAAGTTTTTCTTTCAACATGTATCTTCAAAGCACCAGTGGGGTGTCCAAGCCCTGCTGTCTACCAGGCACATTGCCCAAACTATAAAATAATTAGATTCATTTGTAACCAGTCTGGATTGAAGCAAAAATTAATGAAGTCTACTTGCATAGTGATAGTTGAGGAAGATGAAAACAGTAAACTGGAAGAAGTACAAAAAGTAAAATTCTAGATTAAAATATATCTTAATTTATTAATATTAATTGCATGAGATACTATAAATGAGGCAATAAAAATATAGGAATATAAAATTTCACATTTGGGTTAAAGAAGTTCCATTACATTGTTTCTTCTACTACTATATTATTTTATGAGTTATGTGATCCAGACACTCACGATTTAAGTACCAGGCTACTGATTATTAAGTTATCACAGTAATAAGTAAATTTTATACTAGATAACAATCTTCAGTAGATGCTAGGGAATCCAGAATTCAATTATTTCAATATTAAATTTGTTCTGGTAATTTTCATGTAGATTGTAAGAATGTAAATATTTTGCTTATTTATATACTGAAAGTTCTACAGATATAATGAAAAAAAATTCACTAATTTATATATAAAGCCTTGAGATTGGATTGCTAAAGCAAAACATCAATCAGAATAAAATATGAACCTTCCAAAATGTAGCATTGTCAAATGCCTATAAAAAAGGATACAGAATTTCTGAAATACACTGGGCAAAATAATGAAGTTGAAATATACTTTTTTTTTTTGTACTGTTGTTAGACATTGAAACCAGAGATAACTTCTCTGTGCCAGGTGCAGTATTAGTGTAAATTCTCAATGTTCAAAGAAAGATTCAGGTATGCTTAAAGCACCTACAATGTATGTTTGCAGATTGTAAGTGTAGGAGGCAATGTTTACCCTATTTTATGATAAGGATTAATTTATTGTATCCAAATTGATTCCAGATGATGACTGCAGTAATTTTCCAAAATTTGTTATAAAGTTTAGTTTTCTAATTCTCTACCAAACTATAACGAGATATGAGAGCCAGACAGAAAAGGAGAGGAAAAAAATGTGTTTAATTCCAAATATTTATTATTTAGCTACTTTACTATCATCCCTAGATTGCTCAGAATCCTTCAGTCCTCTTAAAGACAGAGCTTAAGGATCATCACATTTGCAGACGGTGGCCTTTTCAAAATTGAGCTTTGTTATACAAATAGGATTTTGTACATCTGTTTTTATTTTTAGGTATGTAAAAAGCTCGAAATTCATCCCAGATGATATATAGCAATCTTGTCTTTTACTTTCCCCTAGGTAAGAACATCCAACCTATCTTAGCCATAAATACTGTTTCTATTCTTTATTTGTTCCCACATCTGCAAGTCAGCTATGACTCTGATCCTTCTACTCTTTTGGCAGATGCCTAATTTTTAAGTATGTAAGTACATATTTGTACCCCATTAAGGTGTGTATATATATATATATATATATATATATATGTATCTTTTTCTGCCCAGGAATAGTTCCAGCTACAAGGTAGTTAGACATTTCTAAAATCATCATATGGTGTTTTTTATATATGAAAAGTAGAATCAATATATATTTCTTGGGCATCTGTATGGTGGCTAAGACAAAGATAAACTGGAATGATGTTACTATTATTTTGAATTGGAAGAGAGTTGAAGTGGATGAAAAAAAAGGAAAAAAAAATAGAATTAGTTCACTGTAGATACTCTTCTGTTGGACCCAAAGTGATTATAGTGTTGAAAAACCTGGAAAGACCTATAGGAAAATGACAGTAAGAAATGCTTATTTGCAATACTCTGCTTTGGGAGAGAAGAACCACTAAATGAAAATGGACATTCAGTCTCCACCATTCAGTGATGCCTGTGCTGCTAATGCCCAGGGAAAGAGACTGATGAAACAGTAATGCTAAAACCTAGTAGAACAATCTCAGATAGTATCTAAGATAAGGTCTGGTCTTGCAGTTTTAACTTTTGGAATAATCCCATAAATTCCTAGAAACCCATAGTAAATTGCATCTAATTGCACCTAATTTAAGATATTGAGACAAATTTCTTCATGAATATAAGCAAGCATAACTATTGACTTCAATAGACTCATGTCAGATTATTAGAGCTCTGAATTTGGCCTTTTTGCCTTTGGAGCCTAAAGTGAATGTTTCGTGAATGACAGTGTCGCAAGAAAGATGCATTTTGACAGGAATGAGAATAATGAACAGGCAGCTGGAAATACCTGGGCATGTTATGCTTCTTGGCAGACTTCACAGGCAGTAGAGCTGCTGACTTCAGAGTTGCCTGTGGGTCTGTCACTTTGTTCATCTCTGTCAGGGTTGATCTTCAGAACCATTTTGTCTCCAAGGCATCATTTCCCCCATGGCTTACCTTAGCCTGTAAGGAATTTACATGTTATTATCTGTGAAGATGTCTTAAATCCCCAAGAAAACTCTGGAGCTGTTTCTTTATTATAAAAAGTAATGGAAAAGAGATGGTAGCTTGTCATCCTGTTATTTGTTTAGAAACATAATTTGTGATAGCATATCTTTTTGATATGTTTCCGTAACTCACTGGACTTACTGTTTTTGAGAAAAAATAATTTAGAAAGTCCCATGAAATTACCCTACAAAATGAAGCTGCTAATTTATTTCATATTAGTTGCCCTTATACTGTTAGTCACATTGTGAAATTTATTCCTCTTCACTGAGAAAGAGGAACACAAACAACGTTTTTAAAATTGTGGTGGTTGAGAGAGCAATAGTACACTGTCACAGCAGATATTCATAAAATTTCAAACACCTACATCAATCAAACAATAAAAAATGGAATGAAAGAATGCACAGTTTGATTTCAAACATGTCAAGCTAGTACAATCTACTAACTTTGAAACCTGACCACAAGTTTGCATTACCCACTTTTTCTGTTTAATTTCCAGCTGTGGGAGCCACAGGAATGGGCTGCAGGCATGGGAATGCTGCTGCTGTCCCTTCAACAGGGAGTTTCCCTGTTCCTGACTTCCCCTCCCCAAAGGCAAAATGGTCTGACTGGTAAAACAGTGGCTTCTTTCTATGCAGAACACAGCAGGAAGAAATGCAGGAATTATTTTGTTTCTGAAAAATTCCCCTAAAAAAAGATGTTCAGTGCTTTGCTTCCTTTCTCACTTGTTAGGTCTCTCACTTTAAAAAAAATGCGTTTATCCTCATTTCTTAAAAACATGCTGCTGCTTTTATTTAATCTAATTAAACTGTGTATTCTGAGGGTCATAATTTAGTAGATAACTCAGATCTGAGGTTTTCAATAATTTTTTTTGGTGAAGAGTTGTTAGGTGCCAAGAGTTAGTAAAAATTAAAGCCCATGCCAGCCTTCCATAGGTCTATGCCAAACCTCTGAGGAGTTTTTTTAAAAAAACCCAACAAAATAACAAACTCTCTTAATATCAGTAAATGCTGTTTCATGGGAAAAGGTGACCTGTCTCAAAAAAACCCTCTGCCCTACTGTCCCTTCTCCATTGAAGCATTGTTGCCTGCAACAGAAATATGCTCTTATATTCATTCAGCAAATATTTGAGCATAAAATTAAAAAGTCACATTTAAGTGAAAAGAACAGAGATCAGTGAGCTCTGCTTGATTAAGCACATGTTGAAGAAAAGCCTTATAGAGTTCCACATAGGAAAACTTCTAAGGATTCTCCACACTGTCGTGGTACTGCCAGGAATCACAACCAGGGAGGGCTCCATGGTACAAAACATCCTGCCATCCAGCAGTCACATAATTTTTAAGTTAACAATTAACAGTTAAGCACTGTCTTTCATCCATGGTGTGATGAAAGGTGGATTGTATCACTTGTTTAATCACAGCTTATTGTGTGCTACACTTTATAAGAAGGTGAAAATAGGCCTGATGAGGTATTTATTTAGTTCAGGTGCACCTTTCCAAAGGGAAAGGATGGTGCGGCTTCCCTGGAATTAGTTTCTGAGTGTTACTGGCCACGCTCAACTGGCAAAGCTTCCCCACGGAAATTCCTGGAAGAGGTAGGGAGAAGCTATATAGCTACACGTGAAAGGATGGGGAAAGTCTTCTTAGGCTTTAAAAAGAAATGCTAAGTTTATAGCAGTCTAAGAATTGGAAACTGCTGGACCTAGGAGCAGGATTTGGGTGTATAGGCACCAAGAGTAGGAAGGAGATTGTTTATAAAATGTTGTATTTGAACCTGTCTCTTTCAACAGATTTGCATTTTATCCATTTGGAAAGCTACCTTTTTCCAGTTTGGGTTCTGCTAAAATCCAGTTTAGCAGTTGAAAACCTCCAATTGCTTTTGAAGTGCTAATTCTAAGGAAGGTGTAGACAGTTCTGCTTTAAAGTCCTGGCTTTCTTACTGCTCTGTCACACAAGGTTATAAAAACAGTCTCTTCTAAGGCAAATACGTTTATTCTTGTAGTGAAGCTAAGATGGAATTGTCTCTTTGCCTGCTTGTTAGCATATAGCTGTTTGTATCCCAGTGATGAATTATGGAGTCATATGATAAACTTCATTTAACATGTGTCTTTGATTTCACCTGCATTTGCCTTTTCAGCAGCTTCCCACAACATGCCTTCAACATTCCAAACCCTTGAGCAGTCTCAGTCAGGTGATCTTTTCTTTCGTTAAATAAACTGCCACAAAAATATACCTTCTCCCATCTTCCCTGTGCCAGCTATGGAGTTTCCCCTTGCAGTTATGCTAACCTGAAGTCCAGAAGGGCAATATTCCATTTTTGACTAATGTTGAATTGCTTTGAGATGGTCTATTAGAGTAAGAAACAAACAGTGAGAACTGAACTAGGAGACTGATGTCATTAGAAAGAGGAAATTACACTGAGTTAGAGTCCTAAGATGCCAGAACTTAAAGTCTAACATTCCTATGTAAAATAAAAAGGATTTGGTTCCTTTTAAAAGCAACCAATAAATACAATTTCTCAGTTATAGTATTTCTCTTCTTCCAAAGTCTGCAAAATGATACTCATCAGACCGTTTTGCAGCCACAGGCATTTAAAAAAATATAACTCAATTTAAATGTTTTAAGTTGAGGGAAATACCTAAAAATGTTATATGCTTGCTCTAAAATAATATATATGTGTGGTTTACCATTTCATCACTCATCATTGGGCCATAATTTGGCTGTAAATCCTGCTCTAGTAAATAATACAGATTTTACTTCCTTTCTACTCTCCCTGTCTAGATATATACTGTATAATAAGTATTCAGAAATTGATGGTAAAGAACATAGGTAATGACATGCTTGAGTTCTCAAACACAAATATCTTTAAGAGAATTTTAATTCAGTCTGTACAGAGCATAATCTCATCCTCGTACCAGTTTTAAGTGGTTGATTAAATAGAGTTAGGTCTATATAAGTCATCAATAAATTATATCAGAAGCACATGATTTGATGTACCTTAACTGAGGTTATGATATTCATTTTCTCATTCTAAATCTAAGAGAATCAATGTATTGGAAGTATTGATTTTATTGCATATATCCTTACCAGGCCAGATTACTATAACCATATTATGAAATTTTGTGTTCATTTCCAGTGTGGTACCAGGAGTTCTTTGCCTATAGTTTTTTGACTGGTGCAAAAGTGTATCCTTGTTTACTGCCTCAGTATAGTATTATTCAATTAAGGTATAATATACCTTAAGAGGTAAGTGAATTCTGTATGTTTATATTCCATATTTTCAGTTCCATTTTCTTAAAACTTACTGGTTTTATAATTTCTATAGAGCACTGCCTTTTACATTGGTCAGTGTAGTGGCAAAAGGCACGCAAATTCTTCATAATTTTCTAGAATTTCAAGTCTACTTTTTCACAAGGAGAAAACAAACAAAAATATGAATGATATATAATGTTTATCAACATTTCCTCAAAATTACGGAAAAAAAAAATATTTGGTGAGAAAATAAAAGTTGTTCCTGGGTTCTTCTCTATTTTTGGTTGTGTTGTTTTTCCAGTTTCTCACTTGAAAAATGGTTAGTGGTGGAGGAAGGGAAAAGGAAACAAAAATATTAAAAATCTCTACCTAAATAATATTTAGGCAAAGATGCTATTTCTATTCCAAAAGCCTTTCAGCGTAGAACATCCATTTAGATTTATGAGTGTCAGTGTCCCCCTTTTCTAGGGTTCTTTGGTTACTAACACTGAATTGCATGTTAAATGATAATTTTTTAATTTATCTGTAAAATGATAGAGAGAAATGAGTTGAGATTTATTAAAGATACAAGCTAAATATTAATCAAAAAATCTCATTCCTAGAAAATACTCTCATTCAGAATTAAACTGTGTGCATAACTCTTAATATGTTTTAGAAAGATAGTGAGTTAAATTACACCTAATTATGAATGCTAATTCTGAATAAATTTGTCTACTCAGCCTTTTGACATGATGTTTGCAACGGGATTTTGAAATTTAGTTTGGAAGTTTTCCCAAGTGACCCTGCAAAGATTGACTCAGACGTGGTCCTTAATCACCAGTTTATTCCTATTACTTGGGTAGTATGGAAAATTGACTTTCTCTGTCAACTATCCACAGTACAATCTGTATTTTTTTATTCTGCAAAGAAAAGGTTAAATTTCATGTCTGAAAATAACTAAGATAGTGGTTAATAAGCCTATATAATATGAGATTGTTAAATGATTTGAAATATTAGGAAAAATAATTTCACAGTAACAAATGTACAATTTGATTATATTAGCTGGTAGTATGGGTTTGATGAACAAACAGCAAAGGTATCATTGTCACAATGTTTATTTCTATAATGCTATAATATTGGAAGAGAGGTAAGCAAATGCTTGCTATAACAGTAGTATCTTGTTATAATTACACATGAAAATATATAAAATAACTAATTCAGAAGCACTTTCCAGGTATTTTAGAACGTTAACTTTTTGCTGTCATGTCTGTGGGAAAGAAAAGGGTGGGGAAAGCTGAGAAGAGGTTTGAAATGTATAGATGAAGGAACTCTAGCAAACCATGTAACCATAGGCTGACATTGTGAATATTTTCTAAGATGAGTTTAGTAGTCTGCATTTGATGAGTTATTTCTTGTAGATATTTACAGTAGTATGATAAGGAATAAAACAGTAGATTCTTGCCTTGTTCAGCAGTGGTGAAAGCAAGTAAGACTGGGTAGTGGAGCTTACCAGGCTTTCATTCAAAGCAATGAAGTGAGGGTTACAAGCTTGTATTTTAGTAAAATGTTGAATAACCTGATTTATAAACAGATAAAATCAAGATTGTGGATTGTTGGAAAATCTGCCTAACAAACTGGACAAATTATTTAGGCCCTTTTCTAAATCTTAACTGGATTTCCTTCTCAGGGCTGGAAAATGTTTCAGCTGCCATGCTGTATGTAAATCGGGTCAGAATCTGGACCGCTTTGGTATTGCTATTCACCTGTGCAGGATTTGAAGACTGACTCACACTGTGATTGTCTAGAAATCCGAGCACATCTCTCCCTTGGGAGTGTATAAAATACAAGTCACAACTGTGTCTGTCAGTGCAAATAAAATTTATTTTATTTGCTGTCAGGCAGGCATCTATATAACCATATTTTTAGGTCTCAGTTACAGTTATCAGTATCGATAGGTAAAGCTTCCCACCCCTTCCAGGTGGTGTGAAGCACCTAAAGTCATGGCTGGTTTGAAAGCATTTTAAATAAAATAGATGCAGCTTGCTGCTTTCTGTCTTTCTTCTGTTCTTGAGCAATGTTCTTAAGTAATTATTATAAATCATAAATTCAGGCTATAAAACTGAATTAGCTGAATTCTTTAAGCATTGTGCTATTTCATCTCCAAGGTAATGATTTCACAACTGTTATTTTTATGGAACACACCGCCTGAAGTTTGAATGTACAAAGGACTGTTTCTATAACCTTTCCTCACACTGAATTGTACTCTCACATTCAGCTAGTTATATTTATCCCCAGGGTGGGTATATATTTAAGTTGGAAATTGCCTTAAATAATAGTAACAACCTGAAATCGGAAGCTTGGATTGTATAAAGTAGTTTAGTCCATGAAAGAATATTAAAATGGTGATGGGAGAAGGAAAATGTTGGTAACTGAAATATGGAAGAACAGGTCATAGAGAGTATGACCCATTTACCAGCAAGAAAGAAGGAAAACCCATAATGAATTGCTTTAGAATGGGGTAACCCAGCCATTTTGTGAGAGCTATTATGATAGTAGATTTGTCTTTTGGATGACTAGAAATGTGTTTTTATGGCACAGTTGGGTTTTAGACGTTTTAAAGGGAAGGCTTGGGTTTATTTTAGATTTTTAGTGTAGGGTAATACACAGACAGCCACACCATACTGTGTAAGGTACATGGGTATAACAATACACATCTGGAAGTCTTGGTAAACATGCTATCCAACCTACACATAGGTGACTCATTTAAGAATTTGTTACTGGGCTAAATGCAGAGTCTCCAGCTTCTGAAACAAAAGCTCCGTTATGAAGCAAAAGAAACAGCTCCCTGAGCTCAGGCCAGCTGAGTTTGTTATATTCAGTCCAGACTGCTTTACAACCAATAATTCTTCTAGTTTATATACAGTACCCTGCTATTTCCAGAGGGATGGTTTTATTTGACTATCCATTCACTTAGGATACAAGTTAAAGTTAAACTTGATGGTGCCAAGTATGGCAAGTTGGTCTTATACCACTTTGATATCTCACTTTGCAAAGCCAAAACAAGCATTACCAAGCTCTACAATTGTGGTTCACCAGACTTACCATTAAATGCAGCATTTTAAAATTTACTGTGGCATATCAAAGGAATGTGATCATTGAGATGCACAAGGCCAAAATTACAGTGCCAGAATCCTATCATTATGTACCATTTCCTGCATTTTCTTTACACTGCCATGAAACATAAAATGGTTGCTACAAAGCTATTAACCAAGAAAAACATTAAAACATTAGGAAAGTATTCCTGAACTTGAGAAATTAAGAAATTTGTAAAATCTTAAGAAAAATTTAAGTTTCATAGATATTTTCAACTGTTTTTGTTTTTTTTTCTCTAAAATGATAATTTCTATTTGTGGAATGGGTATTAAACAAGGTTAACCTGTACTAAATTAAATATATAGAATGCCTGGCATGAAAGTAAAGCGACTTTACACAACAGTTGTAACTAAGATAGGTTACTGCTGATTCCCTGTATTTCTCATTCTAGCTGAGGACATTGGAGCAGATGACACTTCAGTGTTAGCAGAAAGGCTTAGATACTCTTCCACACTGGCATGTGTTCTTCTCAATCATACAATAGGGCCATTTTCCATTCTTTTCTCCTTTTTATCTATTTTGATATAGCCTTATCCCACAGAACTGTGATGTGGGAGAAGGAGTATGACAGCTATCCACAGAGAGTCCCACATAGCAACTTTTCTCTTGTTAGAGGAACCAAATGAAATGCAGTGTGGTTTTCATAGGCTGCGTTTTGAGCTGGTGTCACATGAGGGAAACTGGTGTGTGGAAACATGAGGGGGCATCTCGTGTTCTCCATCTCCCCTCACATGCCACGAAAGGACCTAGTTGTCACAGTTGTGTCAAATCTGGGACAACCATCAACAACTACAGGATAGCCCTCTTACTGTCCTTCCATTTTTGGAGAGAATCGTTTCCTCCAGCTACTATAGGCATCTCATTAGTAGTGTGAGGTGTGAAGAAGTGTTGACATTTAGGTTTGTACAGTTAAAATATTTTATAAAGTGACTTTTTCCTCTGTTCTTTTTTAAAAGTACATGCAGTTATTAGCTAGCTCTAGTACAATCAAGTCCTTTGCTCAAAGTACAGCCAGCTTCAGAAAGCAAGATGAATATTTGAATGCACAGGGATCAGGAGAATGTGGAAATAAAGCCACGGGATTATGGGAAAGGACTTCCCAGACTCGACTCCTCTGGTATTTCAGGCAACTCTTAAATTCATAAGAGATTGTATTTTATCAAGCCTCATCTCAGATGAGCTAAGTTGTAACTGAAAGATTGTTCTAGAAGTCCACCTTCTGATGTTTTAAAAAAAAAAAAAAAAATCTAATTTGCTGACTAGATTTATTCATGGCTAATTTATACCTATTTTTTGTGCAAATGCGTGATTACTCTTCTTGCCTCCAGCCACTCCTTCAACTGGTGTATTGATGGAAAATTATTATATTATTCTCTGTTAGCATCAGCTTTGGTAGACTGAATCAGGTTGTATTTTTAGTCACTTTTTGTAAAAAGAGCGCTCATTTTCCATGATACTTCTTTGCATCCATTCCATTTTGAACGCATCTTTTAAAAGAAATGCTTGGGGTCTTTAGGTGAAAGCCTTTACCTAGAAAACTTGTGGTTTATAGATAGTTTGATAATATATACTGTTTGTGGAATTTTTTTTTCTTCTTTTCATGTGTTATTTTTGTTATGAAACATCCTTCAGAATGCACTAAAAATTCACAGCCTACTGTAGCATCTGGTTTCAAAAAAAATGAATTGTCTTGATCCAAATTTCCTGGTGCAATGCAAGTCTTGGATACTTTTGCTGCCCTCACCAGATTATTTTGTGGGTTGACAAATTATACCAGTGTCAATAGTTTGGTCCCACGTATCTTCTTCCGAACCTTTCAGGTATGAAAGAGGAAGCTATGAAACAGGTTCCCAAAATATGTATTATTCCATATTTACTAAGATTTGCTTCCAATTTGCACTATACTTTACAAATGCATAGATGATAAAACTCTAATCCAACTGGGTTTACACTCCAGCTTCATTAAAATGCAGAAATTAATTAAAATATGAAAAAAAAAGAAACATGAAAAACTGAACCAAGCTTATAAAAGGCCCAACTATATCTTGAGATAATAATAAAAGAGCTAAACTCCCTTGCTTTAAGCTAAAATCTCATTAATGCCTTTCACTAGGAAGTACATATTTGAAAAAGAGGATATTTTTAGGAAATTTACTGATATAAGTCTGCTTGCTTTGCTGTGTTAAGAAAAAAAATTATAAAGATCTGTTCTACTTTCAATGATTATTTACAGGTGCAGCTGGGAAGACATTTATTTATTATGTTATTACTAAGTCTGAATATGAGAACACTGAATGGTTGATACTTTAAAGGGTGGAGAGGGAAACCCTTCGTGCATGTCATTTCCAAGCTAACCCAAATGACAGTTTGAGACACCTGACAGAAACCAAGTGCAAAGACAGGTGATGGTAAAAATCTACAAATCTATCTAATTATTCTGTCAGTCCTGTTGTATGCTACAGACTTAATTTTTTGAATCATGGACTGACTGTGTCAGACAAGGCCCGATAAATTTATTACTGAACTGTTCTTTTTAACATCAAAGACTAATTATTTTTAACTTCTAGCTTCACCTACACTATTCTTCGATACTTATTCTGGTAAAATAATGACCAAGGATCAACTATGTAGTGGATGTGCTACAGTGATATTTGAAGAGGAAATATTTCTGATTTATCAAAGTATGTAAATTTTAGGATTAGTATGTTATTGCCTCTTTGCTATGTTGACTCAACTTAGCCAATTAGACAGGCTATCTTTAAAGTGTCACATGAATTTAAAATAAACATACTACATTGGCATGTGGATTTGAAGAATCTGCAAGAATAATTTCTATTAGAATAATTGATTTTTAAATATACATTGTGTATTATATAAAGGAGAAGGAAATACTATAGAAAATAAATTTGTACAAGTAAAATTTCTAGAAGAGGCAGACATGGGATAAAAGGAAAGAACTAGATGATAGATACAGAACAAGAAATAAGCCATTTTGGACATTCTTTGACTTCTTTTCCTTACTGGGATACAAAAAAGACTGAAAGCAAAGTATAATATCTGTTTGTAGTGTCAGTACTGACGCAAGATAAATACCCTGTGCTGCCTTTCAAGGAGTGGAGGACATACTTGCTTTATGTAGCCAAGCTTTATCAACAGAAAAGATACTAGTTTTTCAGTTGTTTCTGAGCCAACTGGTGATTGTACAATAGGAATTTTGCATAACTACTGCATCATTAGTATTTAACTTAGTACTTCATAATGTGCATGATGCAATTGCTTTCATTCTTAAATGTAGAGCATTTCTGTAGCGTTTTCAAAGTTGATTTAAAAACTGTAAATACTATTTTGTTCAGGATTTTTTTACAATATTTGTACAATATTTCTTCAGGGTTTTTTTGTGAATAGCTACATGTTCTTTAGACTTTGTGCCACCTCCTCTTGAATTACTCAACTTCCTTAATATAAATCGAGGCTCTATCACCTCAACAGGGCAATTTTTCTTGGCCTAAAAAATCTGAAACCACAGCAGACACGTAGATTCTGCAGACACTAACCTTTTATGAATAACTTCCTTTGTCCTTGAACAATTGGCTAGAACCATAGCTGGCTAGAATTGAGCTGGACAAATTACAAGTCACTTCAAATACTCCCAATATTAAAATAAATTAATTCTTTCTATTAATAATCTAACAATTTCATGCATTTTTGTATTAAAAGGTGACTGCATTATTTAACACACTGATTTACTGGTATGGATTTAGTCTCCTCATGAAAACAAATATTTTTAGGTTGAATCACGGCATCAATCATAATCTTACTTAGAGAATAGAACAATTCTATAAAAAAATGAGCCATTTGATTCTCTTTCTGTATTAAAGCTAGATCCATCTCAGGTATTATTTATCTTTATAAAAATGAAATTGATGCAGGCAGTCAACTTTCTCTCTTAAGGAGTTAGGTTTAAGGTATAAAATGCAATAGTGTCTAATTTTGTACCTATATCATCATTTTTTCTCCTGCTTTATTCATGGTAAATGATCATGTCTCTTGCGAGTCTGTTGGGATTCTAGAGGCCTTTCTGCGAGAGAATGGACATGTGAGCAATCCTGCATGAGAACAAGATGATAAGAGCCTCAGCTGAGCAAGAATGCGATAAGGACGTGACCCTGAATGAGGGGGGAGAAACAATGAGGCAAACAACCCTCGGAAGGGGTTGGGATGGAAGAGGAAGTTCCACAAGGCAGGAAGCCTGGCAAGGCTGATGTGACACTTTTTATCCAATCATAAGAAGGTTTAAAGCGCGGGCTAAATTAACTGTCCAGTCTTGAGGACTTGTACTGCATGTTACTCACGTGTGCGGGAGAACATTATAAAAGGGCTTTCTTAGTTGTAATAAACGGGCATTGCTTGATCACATTGGTTGTGTGCGTGCTCAGCTCTCCCGCACGAGTCTAAATGACTTGCTTTGTGAGCCTTGCCTTCTTTAGCAGTTTGTATTGTACTGTCCCTTCTAGTTGTACATTCAAATGAAGAACCCCTTGCTTTAATATAGCATGTCTTCATAGAAGACATTCTGGGATTACCTGTTTCTGTTGCTTTCATATTTGGTAGAACTTCAGTAAATGGGTAATGTAAAACACTGCACTTCCTTTTTGTTCAGTTAATATATTGCTTTATTCATTAGTACCATTTGCTAAACACTGTGACTTCATCCTTCAGAAAACATTTTAACTGATACCTGCCTTTCATACTTGATTGACTTGCATGTACATATCTTCTATACATCTGTGCTTTTTCTGTGGTTTCTGTTACTACTGTATTTGCGTCACCTAATTTAAAACAGACTTTCTGCTGTTTTCAACTATAATGGGTTTGTGGCTTAGTATGCGAAATAGAATTGACTGCACAAAATGTGAAATTCTGATGCTAGACATTCCGGCTAGGTCTTTACAGACAGGAATGTGCATTTGTCTGGGCAAGCATTATAGTCCTAGGGGTGCTTAGCTTTTTTAGTGACAGCCTGAATATGTTGAAGTCATTCGATTTTAAAAAAAAAAAAAAAAAAAACCAAACCAAAACCTACCCCCAAAGATAGAGGCATTCATTTTAAAGAAAAGAAGAAACTGCCTTGGCACAGCTCCAGCATTTGCAGTGTAAATCTCACACAACACAAACTGTAGAAAAATTTGCGAAAGAAACATTGAAAGGAGAATAAATATCTTAAGAATATAAATCCCTGAATACTAAGCAAACTGTACAATTTAAGAGAAAAGTTTACTATCAGGAGCAAGTCCTACTAAAAGAATATCTGAAGCATAGACAGCTCTTCACCAGCATCTACTTCTGATATTTAATGGTATCTGCAAAGGAATGCAAGCACATTAATCCACAAATCCTCTAAAGATTTTTTTAAATTTTAAAGCATGAGATGGCTCTTCCCATTTTCCAGTCTGACCTCCAATTTTTGGAGAAAGCAAATACTTCGTGTTGCTCTGGTAGTGATGAGCACAAGTCAATAGAACAGCCACAAGAAACTCACAGACAGAGAGAAAGCTGTAGAACTGAAATTGCCCCTGTGGGAGAGGGTTAGTGTCTCCAGACAAGGCTGAGAGAGAATGAAGAATGAGGGAGGAGAAACTCCCTGTCCTAGGATAGGAGAGAGAGGTGAGAAGGAGGAGTTTGAACTCTTCTCTAACAGAAGTTTCTCAGGGTGGGCTGATGGGAGTCATGACTATTGAAAGTCCAAGTCTTTTTTTTAATTAATTTAAGTTCAGGTTTCAGAATATAGAAAACTTTTCCCTTCAGCCAGCTGCTAAGAAGTACCTCCTGTTATGGCTTTGCATTCTAGAGCTGCCTATAAAACCTTCAGCCATCCTTCCCAGAGACAGGAGCAACTGAGCAAAACCCATCTGATGGACACACAGATATGTAGCATGACCACGTAGTCTGTCTGTAGGAAATCAGGAATGCAGTATTTTTCAACTGATTCTGGGCCCAGGCAGTGCCAGAGATTTATAGTGTCAGCTCCTCTTCTGTTCCCCAGCAGCCTGCCTATCTGAATTGGTAGGACTCTTCCTAGCAACACCCAAGTCCCAGGCCATAGAAGGGTTTTTCTTAGAGGCTCTCTGCAGCTATGCTGATGGCTCTGGTTTTCTCCTGGAGCAGCAGAAACAGCATGTGACATGGGAGAGAACAGGCTATAGACTGAAATTACAGTTTAGAAATAACTAATTTATGTCAATTTCTGTAACATCAGTTTTACATGTCAGACTCTGTGGTTAAAAGAAGTAATGGGCCATTCATGCTACTGTTCTTTTAAATAACGTAATGGAATGAAAAAAATAATAACACGTGGTTTGGATCCATTTTTATCACTAGCATAAAACTCACTTCCAAAGTAATGTGTTAATTTCATTTTAATTGGGGTTGGTTGTTTGGGGGTTTTTTTATGAATAAGGAGACCGATTTTACTATGAACTGAAATGAAAATTCTAAGAGAAAACAGAGTTCATGTTTATATTGTATTATACAGCAAGGCACGAGGCTCCTGAAAGACAGGAAATGGATTATTTGAATTGGTAATTCTCAGTTTTTTCCATTCTGAAACTCTATCTACTCCCAGGACCTTTCTTGTGTCTACTCAGGAACTAGAGAAGATTTCCTGTCTGTTGAGGAAGCATACAGTAGCCAGAGGCAGAACAACTTAAGTTAAAGACTTACAATTTGAATACTGTATGATCATTGAAACAGCTGGATCATGCAAATTCATTTTCTAGTATCTTTAGAAAGCACTAGGATGCTTTTGTAGCATTCACATGCAGTTATAAGCATGGCTACACTGTGTCAGATCCAAGATCCATCTAACCCAGGATCCAGTCCCAGAGAGAGGCCAGGAGTGGAAGCTTACAGGAGTGTAAGAACATGTCCCAGTGCGCTGTCCCACTTCTATGGATCTACTATTAAAGATGTTCTAAAATGGAAGCATCTTCACCATCAAGTTTGAAAGCTACTGAAAAACCTGTATTTTACACCAATTTGCTTAATTGTTTTTTGAATCTATTTATACATTTGGCATTCAAACTATTGCATCTACAGATGCTACCATTTTGAGATGTAATATGTGAAAAAGTATTTCTTCCCTTTAACTTTAAATCTACTGACGGATAACTTCTCCAGGTGACTGTCAGTTTTTTGAATGATAAGAAACAGTAAGAAATAATTCTTGACCACTTTATTATAATTTCTAATTTCTAATGAGAGCAACTCATATCAAAGCTGAAGAGTCTTGATCTTTTAAATCTGTTCTTGTCCAGACACCATTCCATAATTCTGCTTAAACTTGTTACCTTGCATCTACTACTGTGATACTGAAACATCCTTTTATGTAAGGTGGTCACTAGTAGCAGTGCTCAGATGTGTGTGCTAGGGATCTAGTCAGTGTTTAACAATTTTTCTCATTTGTTAACTTATTCCTGTTAATTTTTAGCTTTGTCTTTTTGTCAGCATCTGAGTACTGAACTATAGTTTTCAGAAAATTATCTAGACTAATTCTAAGATCTCTTAATTTTTTGGTAGTAGTTTACATTCCAACATGTTATGTGCATATTTAAAGTAGTATGTACAGTCTGAAAAATACAAGTCTCTTTACAAAGGCTTAAGTGTTCTGCCACATTACACAGTGAAATCACACCAGAACTCTGTGTGTGTATGTGTAGCAGGGAAGGGTTGGTATTTAACACAGAGCAGATCTCACAGGTCACAGTTCTTGTGAGCCCTGCAGAATTTGGATATTGCAAGTGGAACTATGCTTTTCTAGATTAACAGTTTGAAACCCCTCATAGTGATTGCAGATTTAATACTGCTTTCTAGTTTTGATTAGCCATGGAAAAGATGTATTGGTGTAATATGCAGTTAAGAAATTTAATACTCCTTCCAGGTTATCTAAAATATTTCAGTATATATAACAGAATTTTTGTATGCCTTTGTGTGAGAGAAAGCTGTTGAGAAATCAGTTTGGAAGCTTTCTGTCAAAACATTTACTATGACCTGATACATGCTTATAAAGTCTGCTTTCTTCAAGAGCTTATTATGTGTTCCTATCTTAAAAGTAATATGATATTACATCATTTTTCCCATATTTGTCATGTAAGAAAGACCCTATTTTGGGAGAAAAAATGAAGATGTAAATGAATACCCAGTTCATGAACACATATCAAAACTGAATCCTAGTCTAAACATTTGATGCATACATACTACAGTTAGTGAATTGGTCTCTTGGTGTCAGTAACAAAGAAATATGTATTATTGTAATCCTTAATACTTAGTGCTTACCAGTAGCCGACTTTATGATCTAACTGCTAATTCCTAAATTATAAGCTTTAAAATAATTCTCCTTTTTTTTAAGCCAAAGTTACTATGCTTAACTAGTAAGTTTCTAGCCACATTTTCCACTGTGTTAGCTACATGAAAATAAGGCTTTTTTGTAAGGTTACATATTTAGAGAAAATGCTACAAAATTGCCCCTGTATTAATAGAATCCAGAGCATTCCTTGGTGGTGGCTCATCACATTGCCATCTGAGTTGCCTGCCCTTCAAAAGGCATAATTTGATCTTA
The DNA here is from genome assembly GCF_965140245.1 of Athene noctua. Classification (NCBI taxonomy): domain Eukaryota; kingdom Metazoa; phylum Chordata; class Aves; order Strigiformes; family Strigidae; genus Athene; species Athene noctua. Next base: position 22,788,104 of record NC_134041.1, read on the forward strand.
ACAGTTTTCCTGAATTCTCTGGTAGTTACAGAGAACAAGTGACCACAGTTCATCTCCTCAAGCTGAAAGCTGAGTTTAGAACCACAGTGGTGCTGACTTATATGTTTCTGAATTTCAACAAGAGAAGGAAAATTCTTTCTTGCAACTCAGTGTTTCTGATTCTAGTGAAGAGCTGGAAAACTGAAAATAGCAAAGTGGTCCCAGATGGAGATTTTTTTTTTCTTTTTTAACTAAAGGCTTTTCAGTGGTAGAGCACTCTGTTAGATTCAGTAGATATAGAATCATAAAATGGTTTAGGTTGGGAGCGACCTTAAAGATCACCTAGTTCCAGCCCCCTGCCATGGGCAGAGACACCTTCCACTAGCCCAGGTTGCTCAAAACTCTGGACGAGGGGATCAAGTGCACCCTCAGTCAGTTTGCAGATGACACCCAGTTGGGTGGGAGTGTTGATCTCCTCGAGGGTAGGGAGGCTCTGCAGAGAGACCTGGACAGGCTGGAGCCATGGGCTGAGGCCAACTGGAGGAGTTTCCATAAGGCCAAATGCCGGGGGCTGCCCTTGGGCCACAACAACCCCCAGCAGCGCTACAGGCTTGGGGAGGAGTGGCTGGAGAGCTGCCAGTCAGAGAGGGACCTGGGGGTGCTGATTGACAGCTGGCTGAACAGGAGCCAGCAGTGTGCCCAGGTGGCCAAGAAGGCCAATGGCATCCTGGCTTGTGTCAGCAATAGCGTGGCCAGCAGGGACAGGGAAGGGATCTTACCCCTGTACTCGGCACTGGTGAGGCCGCACCTCGATTCCTGTGTTCAGTTTTGGGCCCCTCACTACAAAAAGGACATTGAATGACTTGAGCGTGTCCAGAGAAGGGCAACGAAGCTGGTGCAGGGTCTGGAGCGCAGGTCGTACGAGGAGCGGCTGAGGGAACTGGGGGTGTTTAGTCTGGAGAAGAGGAGGCTGAGGGGAGACCTCATCACCCTCTACAACTACCTGAAAGGAAGCTGCAGAGAGCTGGGGATGAGTCTCTTTAGCCTAGTAGGAAGCGACCGGACAAGAGATAATGGCCTCAAGTTGCACCAGGGAAAGTTCAGACTAGATATTAGGAAGCATTTCTTTCCAGAACGTGTTGTTAGGCATTGGAATGGGCTGCCCAGGGAGGTGGTGGAGTCCCCCTCTCTGGAGATATTCAAGAGTAGGGTCAATTTAGAGCTTAAGGATATGCTGTAGGTGGGAACTGTGCTAGGCGAACGGTTGGACTAGATGATCTCCAGGGTCCTTTCCAACCTAGATGATTCTGTGTGATTCTGTGTGAAAGGCCTGTCCAACCTGGCCTTGAACGTTGCCAGGGAGGGGGCAGCCACAGCTTCTCTGGGCAACCTGTGCCAGTGTCTCACCACCATCACAGGAAAGAATTTCTTCCTTAGATCTAATTTAAATCTCCCCTCTTTCAGTTTAAAACCATTACCCATCATCCTATCCCTCCACTCCCTGATAAAGAGCCCCTCCCCATCTTTCCTGTAGCCCCCTTTAAGCACTGGAAGGCCGTTCTAAGGTCTCCCTGGAGCCTTCTCTTCTCCAGGCTGAACAACCCCAACTCTCTCAGCCTGTCCTCACAGGGGAGGTGCTCCAGTCCCCTGTTCCTCTTTGTGGCCTCTTCTGGACACACTCAAGCAGCACCATGTCCTTCTTATGTTGAGGGCCCCAGAGCTGGACACAGGACTCCAAGTGGAGTCTTAGGAGAGTGGAGCAGAGGGGGAGAATCCCCTCCCTCAACCTGCTGGCCACACTTGATGCAGACCAGGATGGAGTTGACTCTCTGGGCTGTGAGTGCACACTGCTGGCTCATAGTCAGTTTTCCATCCACTAATACCCCCAAGTCCTTCTCTGCAGGGCTGGTCTCAATCTGTTTTTTGTCCAGCCCATATTTGTGCTTGGAATTGCCCTAACTTGACCTTGTTGAAGTTTGCATGGGCTCACCTCCCAAGCCTGTCCAGGTCCCTCTGAACGACATCCCTTCCCTTGATCACACCACACATCTTGATGTCGTCAGCAAACTTGCTGAGGGTGCACTCAGTCCCGCTGTCCATGTTGCCAACAAAGGTGTTAAACATCACTGGTCCCAATGAGGAACCAACTTCTGAGGAACACCACTCATCACTGCTCTCCACTGGGACATTGAACCATTGACCGCAACTCTCTGAGTGTGACCATCCAGCCAATTCCTTATCCAATGAGTGGTCCATCCATCAAATCCATGTCTCTCCAATTTAGAGGCAAGGATGTAATGCAGAACAGTGTCAAATGCTTTACACAAGTCTGGGTAGACGATGTCAGTTTGCTCTTCCCTTATCCACGAACGCTGTAACCCCATTGTAGACAGCCACCAAATTCACAGGGCATGATTTCATGATTTTCCCTTAGTGAAGCAATGTGGACTGTTAACAATCACCTCCTTATTTCACATGTGCCCTTGCATAATATCCAGGAGGATCCACTCCATGATCTTGCTGAGCACAGAGGCGAGACTGACTGGCCTGTAGTTCCCTGGATCTTCTTTTTTTTTTTTTTTTTTTTTCCCCTTTTTTAAGTATCAGTGTTGTGTTTCTCCTTTTCCAGTCATGGGGAACTTCATTGAACTGCTGCAACTATCTCTGTGTAGGGTAAAAGGCTGGATAGTGTTGTGCTAGACCTAACAGGACTGTCAGGCAAACATTAGAAAGGGCAACATTTGTACTCTTCATTGTATAAAAATTAAACAGTTAAGAAAATACATTCAGAGTTGTTCAGAATTGTTTCAGGAGACTGCTTATTTCCCTTGCTAGATATAAATCTTAATTACCAAAGAAAGGAGTAATAGTAAACTAAGTGAGATCCAAGGAATAAATTTCCCCAGAAGACAGAAGAGTCAATAGAAGTTGGAAAGCTTATAGTAAAATAAGTACATACTTCCTATCAGCTGCTTTTAAGCAAGAGAATGGAGTTCAAAGGCCACATGCTGATCTTGGCTACAGCAGGGCAAATCCAGAGCAGCTATCTGTGAAAACAGTAGAGTTGCTGAAGACCTGCATCAGCATGATTAAAACTAAAATTTGTCCATTAGAAACTTCTTTACAAGGGAGTGTATATACTGTTAGGTTTATTTCATGAGGTTTTTTTAATACCAGAACATTGGCAAATTCTATTTGTGGCTTTTTCTGCAGGTTTCTTAAACTGATTTTTTTTTTTCCTTAACTTGCTTTTGTGTCTAGCAGCATAAGGGTGGTATGCTGTTAGGTTTTGACTGTCTTATTTAAGTAATGATGGTTTTCGGCCTAGTGAGGTGAAGTGTTATTATTAATGGACATTGACCAGTAATGAAACAGAGCTGCATAGGCAGATCTCTAGTTGGAATAGTGAGGCAAAAGTTGGAAGCCTGCCTGGAGCAGGGGAGTGGGTCTCACCAGGGCACAGCACATAAAATGTCTCTGGCAAGCACATACAAGTAGCAGCTGAGAGGATTTCACAGACAAGCATAGCTGGCAGATATATTTCCCACAATGATAAATAAACAGAATGCCAAACAGATAAACATAAAGATATGCTGCTTTAAGTTGAAGGAGAACTAATGCAGATCATTTCTACAAGGTTGCTATATCCGTGTGCCTATTTCTTCATTACCTGCTATGAAGCAGACTCTTCAGTGAATAGATATTACATAGAATTCAGAAGATAAAAATGTAATAACTTTTAAGCAAAGAGCATAGGACAGAGATGTCAGTTTAATTTCTAGTGAGATCTGTTACTTTTACACTGAAATTAATAGCCTATGTTTGGAACCATATAGAAAGATTGGTTATGTTGCCAGCATAGGAGGTGTATGATGTATGGACCCAACTCCTTTATGCTCACTTTCTGCTTCATTAAGAATTAACATGAGCAATAAACAGTTTCTAATGATTTGATTCAAAATGGATACGTTGAAAACATTATGTGTAATCACATGTAACATTTTCAGCAGGAATCCTAGTGGGCTATCATTAAAAAGACATTAATGGGGAGCTTCTCAACTTTCCACACACAGCTCAAATCTTTGTTTAAACACCATACAGATGTCAAACATGGGAAAAAGAAACAAATGGCAGTTCATCCCAATCTCTACAATAAGAATTAAACATCAGTTCTAGGTGAGATAACTAGCATCAAGACAGTGTTATTATACAGTCAGCTATCGATGAGAAAAGCAGGAAAAAAATTATGTAGAGGCATACCACGTGGAAACTCCTCTAAATAAAATTCGCATTGAGGTGGTGCATTGTATGGCTTGGTACATAAACTTGTTAAACAGCTGTGAATATTACAGTTTGCTTCCATACATGCAGCTGTGCAGACAGTCAGAATTTGGGTATAAAACCCAATGTTATCAAATTATATATTTTGACTGTACTTGCAACAAGCTGGTATTTTGCAGTAAATTATGCTTTCAAATGGCACTTAAAAAGAAAACTTCTTTAGAAGTCTAATCTTCAACTGAAAGAATGCTTTATATTTAGAAAAATAAACATATAAAACACTAACCTGATTATTTAATTATTAGTTATGGAAACAACAGATATCAAGGTACTCACAGGCAAGCTTTTTTATGGCATACTGACCTTTAATTCCCATGAGACTTTCAGATGTTTTTGCTGTTTACACAACAGTAGACTAACAGTTTTGGACACCTGGTATTCACTTTGACACATCTGAAAAAAACAGTTGTGGTTTACTTGTGGTCTAGCTAAGAAATGTGCCATAATTGGACCAGCTAGTTATTTACCTCATAACATTGCATCACAATCATGATAGTGTTAACATTTTATCTCAGGAAAGAAAGATAACATTAACTTACAAGGAAAAACTTTGAACTGTTTATATGTAATGGGAAATTGTATTTTATGTATAGTTGAGATTATGGAAATACCATTAGTTAATTTGTTGTTCAAAAATACATTATTTATAGATTTATTTTTTAACTGTTAGTAATCAAATTCAATCTCGATATTTGATATAATAAACATTCCTGAGAGAAAATGAATTTTCTGGGTGTTTTTAATGAAGAATATAACAATTTATACTGACAAAAGATTTCTGTATGATCCTTTTCTGAAAGTTTGCTCTAGGTTCCTTTTTTGTGTGTTCCTCTGCTGGATAATCAGTTACCACAAGGTCCAAACTTCATGCGCTTGTGTGAGCACACACACACAGATGCATGCACACTAATAGCTGCAAGGGAAGCCGTATTTGAAATGTCAGAATTAAACTTGTAATATATTTCTCCAAGCATCTCAAAATGCTGACAGCGCCACTCACAGAGGACATGAGTAAGACTGGATGGTACTTGAGAGGGAGACTGAGGTTCAGGTTATAAGAGGAATGTGTGCAGGGGACAGGGCCTGGTGTGCAGGAAATTTTAGTGCTGGAGATTTACATGGATGGAGATGGAAACAGCTCCAGGGCAGTCTGCCAAAGGCCAGTGCTTTCGTAAAGAGGCAGGTGGTTTCTCTGATATTGCCACCTTAGCACTTTGCAGGGATGCTGGCAAAGACCATCTGATGTTTTCTTCCTAATACAGTGCCTGAAAAGACTCAGATATCCAACTGCACCACGGAGGTCAGTCCTCCCTGAACTGCAAGGAAATACCTGCTGTGGTGCCTGGAGTATCTCCTTCTCCCTGTCCTTCTTCTTGGGTGTTTCAGGGCTGTTTTTCACACTATTTCCTCACTCCTTACCACCTTTGTGGTGTTTTGCTCTTTCTTAAATGTGCTTTCATAGAGGCGCTAGCAGCTTGGCTGAGGGGCTCAGCTGTGCCCTGCTATGGGGCTGCTGTGGAACTGGGCAGAACTGGCAGTGTTCAGCCCCGGCCGCTCCTCGCAGAGGCTGCTCCTGCAGACCCCGCTGCCAGAGCCCTGCCACAGGCACCTGGTACAAATGTGAACTTCGAACTTTCCTAGGAACATTTTTAATTCCTGCTAATAAAATTCTCCTAAGAGCTAAATAGAACTTGTGGATATGAATGGAGAAGGGAATGGATGAGACAGGCAATGGAAACTGGTTTCTCTATTTGTCCTAATTGTACAAAAATTAACCAAGTCTCGGAGAATATCTGTGACTAGCGTTCAGCAAGACTCCCCCTATAACCAAATATAAACCAAAACCTAGCAGCTTATGATATCTCCTGTCCTTTTGCATACTGATGATTCAGTTCCTTTAATGAACCTGGAGACCCACCTCAAGTTATCTTATCAGGGCAGGGGAGGCTGCTGGGGAGGATGGGGGTCAGGAGGAGGAGGTGGCAGGCTGGTGGCAGTCGAGACAGGCAGCGGTGGAGCTGGAGCAGAGGAAGCCCTCTGGAACAGGACTGCCTGAGTCCCTCCAGGACAGTGAGAGCATCTGTACCAACTTGCCCCAGCTCTGGCAGGCATGTGATAGCAGTGGGCAGCCATAGCTGCCTTTGGTTAGGCCTGGGCCTGGACTCTGCACCCTGGACTAGCATCACCTGCCCTTTTGTATCTTTGAGGGTTTCTTAGGTAGAACACATTAACAGATTTAAGAATTAATGTTGAAAATATGGTGGTATGAATTGACTTCAGATCTACAGGATGTGCTGTCTGGTGGGGTAAACCATTTCCTTTGGAATATACTTCACAGCAAAACAGATATAACTTGAAAATATACCCCAAGTATGTAATTTCTTTCTTTCTGTGCCTAATATAATTACAAACACATAAGGTGTGGTGGATACTGATTTTATGTTTTTTCTTCTACTCTTGTCACTGCTTGCACAAATTAATGTGACAAATAAAAGAATGGAGACAAATAAATGTCTCCATTTATGGAGACTAACAGGCTGCTCTGTCATCTATCCACTGTTTTTATTACTTATTGCCTTTGGTTTAATTTCTTTTTCATTATAATAGAGGCAGAGGTTCATAAGAAGCTGAGGATGCCTGTGCCATTAAGTGAACTAGATTTGTTGTAGATTCTGGAATTCATTTCTGGCGTTTAGCTTGGTCAAGGATTATCTTAGTCTGGTTTTAATTTTGCGAACATATACGTTGACATACAGAAGGCAAATAGTGGTCATTGCCATATGCTTCAGAATTAAGTGAGGAAACATGCCTCATGCTTCTAATTACATCTTAAGTAAAGCATATATGTTGGAAAAGGGACTTCTACGTAAGAACTGAAATTAGAATTACTACCCTTATGATATGAGGAGGCAGATGGTGATGGTATTATTGTATTGTTTCTCTTCAGTGTGACTTATAAGTGCAATTCCAAAAAGACAAAAGAAGGACAAACAGGCTGGGTCAGAGTTAGCTAAAAGGGGAAAAAAGGAAATGGGAGGAGTAATCAGCAAATTATATAGCTTATGCACAAATGCTTGACTCATTCTGAGTAACACAATTCATGAGTATTAAGTGAAGCCAAAATGAGAGCTTTGTAGACAAGTTCCTGGAAGTTACAGCATGTACAGGACTCAAAACCTGACCTGTGGAGTTGGGACATGGTCACTAAGTAGGGGTTAATATGAAACTGGAGTTTGGGGGTACCCACAACTTGTTCCTGCATTTTGTACAATCTGTGTTCTACTGGTGGTACTTCTGAGTTAACTTTCTTGCATGCACTCATATCTTTTGAAGCACAAGAAATATCAAAGATTTGAGATGGTTTATGGACATTACATAATATGAAGGAATTTGGCCACTTACCCACAGTGGTTTTACTTGAATTATAAGATGTTGATACAGTCACTAACATGATGTACCTTAAATATATAGAATAGAATGTAATTTTCAAAAATATCCAGCTACCCAACTAACTTGAGTCACATTTTCAAACCAGATTAAGGCACATTCCTTAAGTACTTGGAATATTTTGCCCCTGAGGCAACTTGTGAAATATTTTGCAGAGATCATGATAAATTCAGAATGCAAAAAATGTTGATTTATAACCGTAAAATACCTATTTTATAAATTATTGTATATTTTTCTCTTTATTTCATATTATTCTTCTTCACAGTAAGTAGAAGGGGTTTGTTTGTTTTTTTTTTTTCTCTTACAGCCTCTGGCATACAGTAGTTATTCAGCTAACTACTGGCATATGTTCTTGAAATAGTTGCCCAGAAGATGACCTGTAGACTAAACAAAATCTGTGGAATCTGTTGCTCTATTAGACAAACCAAACAACTGGTACTTAAAAAAGCAACAGGTAACACTATAGTAAGAAGTTATCTTAGCCTTAATTCTTACTTGGCTGAGAGGAAAAATTGTTGAATGATTTTCATATGGGCCCCATAATTCTCAGTCCCTGATTTGGAAGGTAATCCAAAACCACTCTTTCATCTTCTAGTGATGTTTAATTTTGGCAGCAAAGTGCTTCATGCCTATAGTAGTCACAGTGCTGCAACTATTTAACCACTTGTCTATATTGCGAAATTTAGGTGAGGCACATGTTTAAATTGCAGGTATAGACATAAAATATGCTTGCAAAAAGTACAGGCCATCTAAAAATATTTAACATCTTGCCTAGGATTAGTGTTGACATTTCAAGTAGGTGGGAAAAAATGGGAAAAGTATCAAGTCAGAAATATTCCTGAATTCAATATTTCAATTATTAATTCTGGTAAATTGATTATTTATGTTGGTTTCAATACAGCAATAACAAAGATGAACAGAATTTTTAAAATAATTTCCTTTTGTGGAGCTGACACATATATAAGCTCTGTAATCTTAGAAATGCTATCTAGTGTAACATCTACTAACTCACTTCATTGGTGGGGCAAAGAGCACTCTATGTTGGAAGGCTGGAAGTTTGCCACCAGATGTATGTAATCCAAGTGAGAAGATGCAGTTTGGAGCACTGGCTAATAGAGGAAGAGGTGAACAAAGAATTTAGCATGTTGAGTTTTTGTTTTTATTTCTTCAGAAAACTTGGGCCATGTTTAGAAATTTAGAATGAGATATGAACCCAATGGGGCATGCTAAAATCTAGCTAATTCATTGGAACAGACAGGAGGCTTTGGCTGAAATTTTCTTAAACAATACTAAGTAGTTTGACAGATGTTTCTTTTAGCTGAGAGACCTCGGAGAGGAAATGGGCAATAGGAGTGGCTTAATAGGAAAAAGTCATGGGTAATGTTAGGGATAAGTGATCAACAGAGTTGCCTGAGACCGGCAAGCTAGGTAACAGTGAATGTCATCCACCTTCTAGGTACAGTCAGGGCAAGTCTCATGACATCTCTCCTTCCATGATTCCCACCAGTCTAGCACTAGTATTGCCTAATGGGCAAGCAGGAGTGGACCAGCCAGTACCCTTCTGCTGGGCTTGTTTTCCTGCAGAACAACTGTGAAGTAGCAGAAAGTAAACAAGAGATTTTTAATGCATAACATTTTAAAGAAATAAGTTTGAATATCATTTGCATAATCATTCCTTGAAGACAAAATATTATTGATTTTTGTAGGACACTGCTCATATGTATACCAAAGTGAACTGTTTATCTAAAAACTTGGCTCCCATGTGTCATTTACAATCTATGAAATCCAAAAGGTCTCTAGAAATAGGATGTCTTGCTTGAGTGAAGAGAGAAACAAATCTCTGCAAATGCAGAAATATTCTATGCCACAAAGGAAATGAAACAAGTAAAGTAGATTCTTCAAAGAATTTAGACAAAGCCCACAACACTTAGGTGTAAAGATAATAGATATTTACTCTTTCAATCTTAAAGAAGTTCTACTTCAGTTTTAAAATCAGACCTCTCAAAGGAGAATTGCTTCTGAGGTTCAAGAAAGGCCCTACAACTCACTCAGAAGAAGGCTTTATGTAGCATTGGGGAAAACCTGCGAAGTCATGTGTGAATGTCTTCAGCTACACATTCTTGGACGTCTAATCTTATTCTTTCTTGAATTAGAAAATAAGGGGGGTTACATTTTTGTCTCTCCTTCCATATCTAGGAGATTTTTTCTTCCTTTTACCATTTTCTTTGATTTTCCTTGCTCTCCCATTTATATTTAAAACTTGCTTTGTGGGCCATTTGGCCTTCTAGCTCTGGAATCTCAAAAACTATAATGAGTTTTGTTTGATTCAAACCTTTATTTTCCCAAGGAAATACTTCAGCTGATAATGGTTGCCTGGTGATGATGTTGTAACTGACTTGAAAATATTCTGAAAGCAGTTTTATTTCTCTTTTTTTTTACTCATTTTTGTTATGTGATTGGAGCATATACAGTCTGTTGACTCCCCTTTTAATGTCCAGCTAAAGTGCCAGAAATAACATAGAGGGGAGGACTGACTTCAGGTGAGGTCTAAGTAGATACCTAACTCAGACAAAACACCCATGTCTAGTCCAGATTCCTGCAAAACCATGCTCATTACTGCTGCGGGTAAAGGACATAAAGGTGTGTAATGCAGTAGCTGTTGCAATAAGAATTTCTTCTTACAGCAATATCTCACTCTACCTCATCCACTGTCAAGATCACCTCTGGCTCATTCACAGGGAAGCAAAATTTTATTTGCACTACATCTGTAAAATGCCTTTAGCTACTTGTGACAAAGGAAGAGAGATCTATGGACTGGACTAAGGGCGGCCGAAAACTAAAAAAGGCCTAGGAGACAGTGGTGGTTCCTCCTTCTGGGATGTTCAGAGGTTTCACAAAATATGATGCCACTTGCTCAATTCAGATTTTAAATTCATGACCAAATACAAATTATTATTTTCTTATTCTGTGCACTGTTGTCTGCATGACTGTTTTTCCAGTGCGGCTTTATGGTGGAAGAAGAGAGAAAGAGAGATTAGGAACATGTATGGAAAATCTCTAGGTTTGTGGATTTTTTCATTTTCAATACTGTTTTGAATGAAACGTTTGGGTCCAATAAAGATGTTTAAAGTTCACTTTTTTCAAGGAACACCATGTGGATTGCTTGATAGTTTTCTCAGATGTGAGGAGAGATTTTGGAGTTGGGATAGGTTAAAAATAAAGTCTTTCCACTTGGTTCACACTTCTAGGGAAAGGAGATCCAGGATTCTGGTTATAAAAAGGGAAGCTTTCCAAAAACACTGAGTGCTAATAGATCTGTTAAGTTTAATTATTAGTGAGGATGGAGTTTTTCAGAATATCATGCCTTAGTTTCATACATAAAGATCTCAAGGTACTTTGTGTTTATGGAAAATCCTAAAGAAAGGATTGAAAAAGTAAACTTTGTGTATGAAAAATTATATCTAGAAGAATATCCAGCTCATTTGTTTCAAAGGCACCATAAGCATCCATATTGTAGTACAAGACAGGAGAGCTAGAAGTTGCCTGTGGTGAGAATGGTACCTGGAGAACTGACTGAAATGTGGAAGAGAGGGAGAAAACTGAAGGAAGGAGTCTGGGAAGAACACATTATTTCCTCTGGCATTTGTTGGAAAGAATTAGAAATTTTTAGAGCATTTAAAAGAAAAACAGAACAAATAATCTTTCCAAGCTTTTTAAGTTTCTTCTTCAGGAAGATTCACCTTTTAATGGAAAGTGAAATAAATGCCTTGTGTAAAAGTTCCTTGGCACAGTACGAGTCTTTTGGAGGTATTAACTGTGTTGTTGGAGCTATGTCTCTGAGTATCAGCATGAGCCTGGGCTGACTTGCTTTGGGGCTGAGCCAGCTGTGGTAGCAGCTGTGTGAGCCAGGCCCTGGGCTGCAGGAGGGCTGTGTTCCCTGGGCCCTCACTGTCCCCCACAGCCCAGCTCTACCTGGTGGTGTGGCAAAGCACCCATGCTCCCTGTGGTCCCAGTAGCACTGTAGTTCTGGCTTACTACAGGTGAAGACACAGCATTAAAGTATTCAAGAACTGTATCATTTGTGTACAAGATCACTTGAATAATATATTTTGCCAGTTTTACACCATTACTTTACTCCCTGCATTGCAATACTGGTTTGGTTTCCCCCCCCCCCCCCCCCCCAAAAAAAAATAAAATTAAACATAGCTTAAGAGTTCCTCCTAAAAACTAGATATACTTATTACATTAAATGTGTTTATATTGCATCTTATGCCTGGGATTTGTATGGCATTCCAAGTGCTATTATTTTGGACAAAGAGGGTGAAGCTTTTTTCTTTACCAAATATAAGTAAAGGGAGGGAGATTATTTTCACCTTAGTCTGAGAGACCACAATTGATCCTATCTCCCTATATTTAGAACTGCTGGAGGTTTAATTTAAACTAATGGTCAAAAATATGGATGAATGTATATTGATCAATACCTAGTTGCCTTCTAAATTAATTTTGAAAGTATATTTTAACTAAGCCACTAGACAAGGCCTGACTAAAATAGTCTGATTTATCTGCATTTACTGAGAAGAAATATAAAGGGGTGGACTGGGTATATGTAGAAGTTCTTTATTCACTTTTCATCATTCCAGCATCTTGTCCCCTTAGTAAACTAAGGGTTGGATGTGATGCCTTGTACAGGAGGAATCTCCTGAAAGACATCTCTGAGGTGTTTTGTCGAGAAAAAAAAAAAAAAAGCTGAAGCAAGATTATGAGAACATATTTATTTTTAACTTGAAAGGATAGAGGAGAGGGGACAAATTCATTTCTTGAAGAAATGTAAGCAAGGAAAACCAATTATCCTAATGATACCAATTGCTGATGATATACTTTCCTTTCTATTTTTCCCTCTAAGTTTAGATGTAATACAGTAAAGAACCCTGATACAAATACTGAGACATAATTGGTTTTAAATACTAGCAAAGTTGGAATACTAAATTTGATTGAGATGATTGACAAATATTCATGAGTCAAAAGCATTTATGAAGTTCTGTCATAAAGCAAGGTGTCTTAAAACTTTAGGATTCATGGTTTTTTTCCACCCAACACTGTTTTTTTTTTCTGTTGGAGGTGTAGATATCTTGGCTTCCTTTCTACCAGGTGCATATCACTTAAATTTTTCTCTATTTTAATATTTGTACAGAGTTAACTACTTGATGAAAACTTGTGAACAATTTATTATGAACGCTTTTTAATAAATATCCTTTCATTTAATTTATTTTTTTATTTCATAATATAATAAAATTGGCTCTGATGCCTTTATTGTTAAGTTTTTATTTAATTAGATTTCTGACAAAGTTATTGCAGAGGACAGGTTTTTTTGGCTTTGGTAGATAGTCACAACCTATACAACTAACCTATGTATGAAACTTCTGCATTTCATGGATGTTTCTTCTTTGGTAGGAAAAATTAGAGCTTTTGGTGATATTACTCTTGAAGAAAGTACTTTTATTTTTTGAAGGGTCTTCAGTAAAAAAGTAAATCATGCTACTTTTGACAAAACCTGATTCATATTCATTTACAATTTCTAACAAAGAAGTCACAATTTCTGTGGAAAATTTTAAATTTCAGTTAAAATTTATTATTATTATTATTATTAATTATAATTATTAACTCTGATGTCTGAGAGGGACTTTTTTCCAAATAAATCTATTGCCTGCTTAGGCTTCTTTAAGCACGATGTAACAGCAGATGTAACTTAAAAATTTTAATGGTTGATGTGGAAGATTCAAGTGTTGCTGGTTAACTTTCTTTTATGTAATATTCTAGGTGTATAGACTTAGATATAGGATAGATTGCATTTTTTGATGACTTTTACCATGCACTGAACCTGAGCGTTTTATTGTGGATTTGCATTTTATATGCATCATGGAAGTCTGATTACCCAAGTTTATGAATCAGACTTCATCTCACTTTTGAACATCTGTGATTTTAATAGACTATGGTCAGGCTGCTTTTTTTTTTTTTTTTTTTACCTTCATATTTCATACAGTTAATTAGATCAGCACATAATTGTTCGTGCTGACATTATTCTAATTTTCTCAAGCTTTTCCATGTTATTTGTTAAATTATTCACTGGGACATATTTTGAAAATGGAGCAGTACTTTCTGTGATCGGTACAACTGTCAAAAACTTCATTGGGGTTTTTCACATTAAATAAAACGAGGATTTCCCTCCAGTTCCTGCCTTGAATTTCTTAGAATTCCATATATAAAATTCTACTAATTCCTTGTGGGTCATTTGTTTATAATCTTGAATTTCACATTGATGCAATATTTAAGTTTGAATACAATACTACAACACCTTCCCTTAGAAATGGTGATTATTCCTTGCTCCACTATTAAATATTAGATTGTTCTGGCTGCTAAACATGCTGCTTTTGCTATTTCTGATGTATGCCTTCCTCAGAAATGACTTTTTAAACCCCAAATTGTCAATTTTAGGAAAAAATGTAAAAACCAAACCAAAACAAAACACCAAACACACAACTTCTGGAGTCTGAATTTACTTGCTCATTATAAATGCTCACTTTGACACAGTAAAAAATTGATAGATTTTGCATTATCGACTATGTGGAAAATAAAATGGTAGCATGCTACAGAGTCTTCTCCAAATGTCTTCACAGGAATAAAAAATAAATGTAACCCAGAAAGTATTTCTGTCAAGAACCAATGGCATATAATTAGCAGACATAGTGTAGAAGAGGTTTCCCTTGATATATATCTAGCTGTAAAGTACTGACTTCTGTCTGGAAATTCCATTTTATTATGTAATATATTTTGGAGCAAATCAGCAACTATTGAGCCAAGACACAAGTACTAAAAGAAGTGGAATTTTCATTACGGCAAAACCACTGCTGTATCTTTCAACTACTTTAAATAAATCACTAAAAGAAAAATGTATGAACAAAATCTGGTACTTAAAAATCAATTTTAATAGTTTGCTGAATGTCTTTTTCAAGTACATCTAGGAGTCTAGTGTGCTTCATTGCAACAAGCACTAAGCTAGACATTTTAGGAAGACAAAGCTATGACCTTAACTGTTCTTCATTTTTCTCTTTAGAACATGATTAAGATTTAAGAATTCCAGGAATGAAGCTTATTTAGTACCTTCATGTATGCCCCTGTCATTTCCCACCTGTGAGAAACCAGGAGAATGCCTACTTTCCCTTTTAGAATGGCTCTACAATGCATTTGGTACAGAATAAAGTTAGTGACAAAACCTTATCAGGACTTAATTTTTTAAAAATTTTACTTTACTAATGAGTATATTGGTCCCTAAAGTTGTCAGACAGCAAAGTCAGTGTATATTTTACAAAACGCTTACTTTTACTTTTGCAGGATTCTACTTTTTTATTTCTATAATTAGGAGTAAGACTGGACACAGGCAAGTGACGGATACGGATATCACTAGTTATAGAATATCCAGGCTGTACTTGTGCACAGGCAGGAGGTGTGAAATATGTTAACCAGGCAAAGAAATTGGGTATGTGTCATTCCCTCTTAACTTCTGATAATAAGACACAGATGCATACACAGGAAACTTACTATGATCATCTTAAATAATCAAGCAGAAGTTTCAGATGTGAGATTTGGAAACAAAGCTGAATTTTCACAAATTCTCTGGTTGTGAAGTATAAAAGTTTAGATTTACAATTCCCAGACTTTACCAAATTCATGCCAGACTCTGACTGGAAGTTGGATTGCATCTTTCATGTAGTGTTTAAGGGTTCCATAATCCAGTTTGTGGGTAGTTGTTTTTTTCTAATAAATCATAATAAACAGTACCCAAACAGACCTGACAAATGCTGAGGAAAATAAAGGTATTTAGTATGTGAGAGAATATCCAATTGCTTCTAGAACAATTTAACATTGACTATTAAATGTATTAAACCCAATATTTTTTAGAAAAACTAAACGTGAAAAACCCCGGAAAGCTTAACATATGATTCTTACTACAGAGCAATCTTGGTCTTACTTACCCATTGAAACACTCATTTACGAATAATTCATCAAGCATCTGCAGTTTTTATTGTAATAATATTATAATGGGCCTAGTAAAACTACCTCATTAGCACTGTTACTACATTTAGTGATGGCTTTTTTGCACATCTGTTCATATTCAGTCTGAAATCCCCTAAAGATAAGTTTAAAAATATATACATATACTGGTTTTAACCTCTCTCAAAGTAAGAAAAGAGGGTGAAATTAATAAAAAACTCTATAAGAGTTAAAGGTCTAGCCCCAACTTAGATATAGAAACAGTGGAGCTAGACTCTTCTCAGAGGTGCACAGTGATAGGATGAGAGACTATGAGCACAATTTCAATATTAAGCAAAAAGTTTTTACTATGAGGGGGGTTAAATACTGGAATATGCTGCCCAGAGTGGTGGTGGGATCTCTATCTTTGGAGATAGTCAAGACCCAACAGTAAGAGTCCTTGAGCAACCTGATCTAATTCAACTTGGTTTGAGCATGGGGTTTCACTAAATGATCTCTGGAGGTCCCTCCTAAACTAAATTGTGCTATTATCCTAGTCTTAAGGGAGTACAGATCTAAAAGTGGAGTAATACACTCTTACTGAGTAACATTCAAGCAGTGGGTAAGTTAGCAACTACTACAATAATGTTGTGGCATGCTGAGGCACTGTGAGCTTGTTTTACTCTGTCTTGAATTGATGAAGCTTTACTTAGGTGTGACCTGCAAGTCACATTCTGTGAAGATGTAGCTATTGATATACTAGCTTTGTGACTGCTGATTCCTATTCAAGACAATACTTTCCATACCTACATACACAGCTTTATTTATATATGTGAAATGTTAGGGTTTCAACCCCAAGCCCCAAATTAAGGTTGACATAAGGGTGATTCCCACAGCCCTTTACAAAGGGGGGTGAGTTTACCTTTAGGCTTCCCTCCAGGGTGCGGCCGGCCCTGCAGACAGAGCCATTGGGTAAATGAGCCCCAGGTGTCTGCATTCAGTAAGCAAAGGTCAGGTGTCCCACTGAGGGATAAAAGCTGGGACCACTTGCAGGAAGGGGCAGTGTCTGTCTTGTCTGGTGGATGCACTTTGCAGAGTTTTCTGTTGGGGAAGGACCTCCTGCCTCCCTGGGACTGGGCTCTGGTCAGGTCTGGCTTTTGTAAATGCAGGCTGCGTAGAGATTCAGTGTGTGGCTTCCTTGGTCTTATGTATTTGGCTTGTTAACCTGGTTGTCTCCCATCCCTTCTATGAGAGACTGCATTTCACCATTTATTCCGCCCATTGTTGGTTGTGCGGTGTCATTGTTGGGGTCAGTGGGATTGATGTCAATTATGTATAATCTGACTGACTAGTTTGTACCCCTAGCACTCACTCATGTACTGACCCTTTTGTACCAAACGCAATTTGGTTATTGGTTCATCTTTATGCTGGCTGTGTCCTTTATGCTAGGCCTAATAACTGGCAAAACAATATGTTATCTAAGGCTTACACATGTTTGAGTCTAATCTTGGTTTATCATGAGGTCTGTGACAAATAAGGCTTGAGGGACCTAGAATGTTGTAGTTTGTCTCTCTGTCCCAAGGGAGTAAAACTACAAGTCCTGAAGGTACCATACAATCTTCTTTTTTTGTCAGCATCATTGGCTTTACAGCTAGGAAGTTCCCTTGCTGAAGATTAAAAATGACCTATCTGGTCTTATCGTGGATATAAAGAGCAACTTACTCCCTTGCTTTTTCAGCGTGTTTTAGAGTGCATTATTGCACCGTTTCCTCAGTCTTCTCTTCAGAGAATAAATCCAGTTCTTTCAAGATTTCTGCACACCTGAAAGCTTGTACTTTTTCTCCCTTCTGGATTCTCTCCACACACCTTACATGAAGTGGGATGCCCAGACTGTGATGTGACTTTCTGGTGAAGTCTTTACCTGGGCTTTGTAGAAGAATTTCATTTTGTGTTATGTCCAGCATCCCTGTCTATACTCCAAATAGGATATGTCTTCTTTGAATAAAACTTTCTCAAACTCTGTGATTTATGTTCAATCTGTGATTTTTAGTGTAAATGCTGTTTTGAAAGGCTCCCTGTGAGCTCAGTTTGGGTTGTTGCTTATCTGCATCTACATGTAGCACTTTACCCATTTAATTGTAAATACAGTTTGAAACTGTTTCTTAGGCTTAATCTCTGTTAACTTTCAAGGCACAGAAAACTGGCATTTTCAGCTGTGCAAGATAAAAAGGTGTTATATATGTGTTCAGAGCTATAATAAAAATGTCATTTCTAATTCCCCAGGCAACTGTAGTATTGGAGCTGGTTTTGAATGCCATCAGTGAAGGACTTGCTCTCCTGGCAGCTGACTAAAATTTCACTAAAATCAGGAAGAATCATGTCTGCAACAGAGAATTGGCATAATGTAATAATGTGTGTTGCCTTAAAATACCTCTTAATGATGAACCTGTCTATAAATAGAAGATAATTTTTGCTGAACTTACCTCAAAAATCATGCTTTAGTTAAAAGAATACAAATCTGCATGTGAGACATCTGTAGGATTTTGTTTTGACTGTTTTTACTATGAGCTAGTAGTACTGAACTTTTACCTGCTAGCTTGCACTCATTTAGAGCTGCATTCAGGATATAATGAAGTGAAGATTATTTTTTTTTTCCTTGGGTTTAAGTGACCTGAATGAAGACATTAGAAACATTTATTTTGGGATTCTAGCTACTTTATCTGTTGATCTTATGGAAGGTGTCCATGCCTGTGGCAGGGGGGTTAGAACTAGATGATCTGTAAGGTCTCCTCCAACCCAAACCATTCTATGATTCTATAAAATGGCTAGAGAGGATTTTTATCAGTAAAACGTCACTTTAATTATGAGACTTGTTAGGCCCTATGAAACCCAGACATTCAAAGAAAAGATTAAAAAGCATCCTGTAAGTCTTGTGTATTTTTCTAAAAAGGTTGTCAGTCTGAAAATTGTCATGTTTCTTCTGATTAGCTTTTGTGCAGAGGTTCCAGAGTTTGTTTCTTTTGATAATCCAATAGATGCAACTAAAATAGCTATGTTTGCAAATGAAGACTTCAGTTTGGAATGACAACAGTCATTGTAATTTATAGTTTGAATTTAAGATTACTAGTTTCCCAAAACAATGAGCTGTATCCCAGAAGGATGTTGTTATCAGGTCCTTGTTAGTAAATGGCCTTACCATATGTAAGTACTCACATTCTCTTTTTAGGAATGTTTGTAAGTAGTTTTACAATGATGTGAAATAACATTTCATAACAGTAATGTGACAGAATTATTAACTTGTATGTTGTAGTAACTTTATGCATTTAATATACAACCTTAGAACAACAGTATATGTGGAATAATCACAGAAATAATTTCCTTTCTGATAGTTAATAATGTCAATAGCTCCATTTGTTGTCCTGTTTATAGGAGCAAGTTGAAAGGAAGTCTTCCAACCTACTTCATAATTAGTACATATTTTCTTTTTGTTCTTTCTTCCTGGCCTGCTATCCAGTTCTTAGGTCTCTCACTCATTTTCTTTATTCCTCTAACAGCACAAACTTCCAAATCTGCTACAAGAAAGTAAAATAAATATGAAAAATTAATCCCTTTGGGCCCTGGAGTCCAATTTTCCAGACACAAGCTCCACTGGAATTCATTGGTACCACTGCCAAGGAGTTAAGTTCCCTTGATATATTTTGTTTATTTATCCAACTCACTTTGACTTCTTGGTCTAGTGTGTTTGATTCCCAGCCTACTGAAAACATATCAACCTATTTCATTTCTAAAGACCAACCAAAATAAGCACCCCAACTGCATGGGCAGGAGACAATCAACTTAAATCACTGCCCTCTGCTATTCTTTTATGCTTTTATTTTTGAAAACAGTAAATCAGCCAGCCAGGTAGAATGCTGTGGGAGATGTCTGATGCATGACCCCAGTTATCATCAGTCTCTATCTGGTCAGGAGTACCATGCTATGACAAATCTTCATAGCCTCTCAAGCATTTCTTGAACTTTTCTTGGGGCAGGGATGTGGTGGATGTGAAAGGTTGTCTTAGATATCAACAAAATGAGAAAGACTGTAGTTCCTAGTATATACAACTCTCTGCGGTGGTGCAACTGTTTTCTTGACTTTTGAAAATACTGTTCCCCATGCAAAAAAAAAAAAAATCAAGAATACAAAATACAAAACAACCAAAAAAATAATACTTAGCAAGTATTTGTGAAAGAGCCCTATTTGCCTCCACAGCTGTAAACTGCTGACCTCTTTCTTGATGGGACAGAGCTTCCCACTGGCAGGAAAGGTCATGTTTTTTCAGCTTTACCTTCTCAAGAAGGAAAAAATATTGTGGTGCAGAAATCAGATGTTAAGAGGGAAAGATACTTTCAAATTCTACCTGAGCAATACAACACTACCTGTGTTTGTAATAGCAAATTGAATAATGATGCTCACTTTCAGCAGCTATATTATCTGAATTTTTTTCAAGTGCTTGGAAAAGCAAATTCTGTGTGTTTTCCTAGTGAGCTAAATAGTAATACTGCTTGGAAACTAACTTTATGGTGTTCGGAAAAGAAAACAGTTGTTAAAAGGAGATGTGAAATGTATTTGACATCATAGTGGCCTTCCACTGAAGAATTTTTTTGTTTGAATAAGTGTAAATCAGTGATACATAGGATAACTGTTTGAATAACCAAACTGGATATGCTTACAGTAAAAAAAAATGTACCTTTTCAAGTTAATTTTAAAAAATCTAGCATATCACACCTTGAATTTAAAATGTCAAGTGATTTGAATATGCCACTTGTGAATGCTGAGGAGGGTTCATTTTAGATGTGTATGTAAGACTGAATTCATATTTAGTCATATGTAAAGGAAGCTGGAAATTGCAGGCAGTTATCTACATAGTTAAGGTTTTTTGCGAGCTACACATGAATGGTTCTTCCATGAAGAACAGACCCACGGACTATTAACATAAAAACTAGGAAGAAGTTTTGTTTTATAAGCACAATCCTTATTGACAAGAGAGACAAACTGCCTCTGAGCTCACTGCAAGATTGCTGGTTCCTGTGCGAACAGGGGCTGGTTTCTTCCCAGTGAACACTCTCTGAAAAGCAGCCTGGTATCCACAAGCAAGATGAAGCCCTTTCTCATCATTTTATTCCTCTAATACACCAAGTGGCTTGAATTACGTTCATCCATAGGAAGTATAGCTTGAATGAATTTTGTCTGGAATAGATTGCCCAAATAATCAATACAGTAAAAGACATCTAATAAAAGTAGTTTTAAAATGGCTACTGAAATAAATGCAGTAATGAGAGTAGACACTGGTAAAGCTTGAGGTGCTGCTGAAAGAGCAGTGTTGTGTTGTCTAGATTTCACTTCTGTTTTGGGCTGTGCTGACTGACATAAAACTGGCTAGCAATTGTTATTGTACCGTTATCTTTATTGATACGGTTTCTTGTACAGTGATGAAATATACTTTTATTAGATGAATGATTTGTACCTGGTATGTGACGTGAGGTCAGCAGAGAATTCCTCATACTATAACTGGCTAGTCATTTGTCCATTTAGTCCAAAGAAATATTCTCCCACTGAACTAACAATATCTTAGCTTAGTGGTTGATTGAAAGATAGAATCCAGCTGTTTGAAATCTGAATAGTCAAAACCAATCTTGCTTAAACTACAGCTTGCAGAGTCTTTGTGGGTCAGTGGGATAATTCCTGTGATCTGTGATACACTGACTGTGATGCTTTTTCCTGGGAAGCCGGCAGTCCTCTTCTGTCAAGTACTGGCTGCAGGTCTGGCTTTATGGAGGAGGCAGTCTGGCCAGGAGGCAGTCATGGGGCTCTGGGGAATGACAGTTGTTGGGAGCTGGCCATGTTTAATTGCCCTGGCTCTTGCAGCCCATTTCCAGCCTCTGTCACTGTTGGGCCAGAGTTTTGTGCGTGGGCTGAAAGCAGGCTCTGGGCAAATATCTTGCATATTGATTGTACTTCCCACAGACCAACATGTCACACACACTGGTGTCATACTGGGGTTATAGCCCCCATACTAATAATATGAATATGTCCTGCCTAGCTTACCAGAGAGTTTAGTCACCACTGTTAAAGTGCAGTCTATAGCTTTGATTTAATTATTGACCTCAGTTGTATTTTTTCCAATTAGTATGATAATAACACAATTGCTAATTTGTGATTCAGTGGAAACTGATTGCTGTAAGACTGAATTGAAAGCCATCTAATTAACCCCTGGAATATTTTGGAGTGTGTTTGTGCATAGAAGCTCTAGTATAGGTGGAGTAATCAAAATTCCTGCTGCCCTTTATTCTGGGATGTAGTTTAGATGTTAAGTTACCACGTATCTTTGCCTTGCAACCTTTTATTCTTTATTAGCAGAGAATAACATTTTTTATCCCAGAGTATAATTGTGTTCCCAAGCTTCAGGTCATTCAGATCAGTCCAAATAGAAGAAAGCTGGCCAAGAGTACATCTGCAAACCATGTTAAAAGCAGACAATTTCTGTATGCTGAGCTATTTGGAAGATCTGAAAGTTGAACAGAAAGGGTTCACACCTCTGATGTTCCAGTAGAGTAGCAAAATGTTTGAGTTACTCCTGTAATAATACCTACCTCTTGGACCGCTCTCAACAACTGGATATTTATGTTCTTTTTTGTTATTAAACTTTTAATCACAGAGTACCCTTCTAAGTAGAGTAATTGATCTCTTGTATGTCTATATAACCTGACCCTGTTCACTTTGGGAGATACAAATGCAGTGAGCCAATATATGAAAGCAATGCCCATTAAAAAAAGTTTCTTGATATGCTCTTACCGCAGCCAACTGAACCAATTCCATCCTTAGCTTTGGTGTAACAAGAGAGTATTTTCCTAGCACACTGCTAGGCTCACAAATCCTGAGCACTTCAGTTATATTGTTACAAGATCCTCACTTTCATACACAATTATATATAGCTTTTTTGTTGCCTTGTTTAATTTTCCCCTGGCTTTTCTAAAAGTTAATCTGGCAGGCTGCCCTCTTGCTACTTCTGCAGTGGATACCTTTTTTTTTCTGCTAGACTTCATAGAAGAATATGCTGATCTAGAGTAGCTGAACCATCTAAAGCCTGATCATGGTACTTGTATGATGTGTTCAGCCAGTGCCACACTGGTGCCCAAAACCTGATATTGGTCTCTGACTTTGGGTCATTGCACTCATGAAACAAGGTGAGAGAATTTTGTAGTACCATACTTCCATTAGTTTGCAGTCTTGCTCATTCTCACATGCAATCCTCTCTATTCCTAGATTTTTGTGTGATGCTTTTTAACCTACATAACAGCTGCCACTCTTAGGCAGAAGCACCTCTCTTCTTAATGCCTAGTTTCAATAACTTCAAATTCTTCAATGCATTATTCAAATGCATCAAACGTTTTTGTGCTTATCAGGAACCCAGTTAAAATCTTTGCGCAGGAGGAAGGGTAATAAAGGTAGAAAAAAATGGCTGCTCTTTCTTTAGTTGACTGGAGAGTAAGACTGTAGATGTAAATCTTATATTTTCCTCTCAATATTACACCCGTTTACCTTTGGGATCTTAATTTCCTTCCTGCTTCCTTTGCTTTCAGTCCTGCATCAGGGCTTCATTCAGTTCAGTATTATATTTCTAACAGGAAGAAATTCAATAATTCTGCAGATTAAATGATATAAAGAAAAACATTTTCATACCCCTCATGTTATCATGTTTATAGATGCTATTATAAACAGTTTTTCATTTTTTAAACTATCCTATACTGGATCTGCATAATTATGATTATAGGTGCTTGAATAATTTTAGGTCATTACTCTTTTCAGGATATAAGTAACGCTTCTGCAGTTTTATAGAGCATACACTGATGTATTTTATTGGTTTTTTTGTTATTGTACTGCAATTATTAAAAGTTCACTGTGGGATATCCACAGCTTCACATTGTCTTTTCTAGATCACTTCAGAGTTTTTCAAATTCACTCTTCAATCCAGTGAACAGGACTTGTTAGCTTGGCTTTACTGAAGCTTAACTTGAAATCAGATTTCAAAATACTGATAATGATTGGCCACTGTCCTGACTGGAGGCCTGGCTAGGCTCTTCTGACATGGCTACTGCAGGTGCCTTTCCCTCTTGACTACTTTTTCTGGCAGACAGACTGTTCTGCATCAGCCCTTCCCATTTTGCTTTTTTGCCTGTTTAAATCCTTAACCTACATTCCCTATTGGGCTGTAACACTTCATTATTTCTGCGTTGTCCCAACACTGCACACTTGGCTGTTATGCTTTGTCCAGATCAGACTGCTGAGAGAAGTACAAAAGCAACAGTTCAACAGACTATACCAAAAATTACACACTTGGCCACTGTATTTAGCACTGCTTATTTCCAACTCTTCTGTTTTGACATATTTTACTTGTCTTAATTAATGTTTCATAAAAGAAGTGATAGAAGGGTTTTAAAATTTTTCTACCTGAGAAGTTATCTGTTTTCATCTAATGCCTCAGTCCAAGCTGGCCACTATTTTTCTCATGAAAACTTACTCCAGAGAGTCAGATTCTCTCTTGGCAGAAAACATCCCACACTAGTCCCTGGTTTTCTCACAAAAAAAAAAAACAACAACAACAAAAAAACAACAAACAAAAAAACCCCCACCCCAAACCCAAAAAACCAATCTAAATTAATCAGCATGAAACATTTCATGTAAATTGTCACACGCTTCAGGAATCACTGTAACATTTCTTGGACTGCATTATGGCAAAATGGTTGAAGGAGCTTTTATAGCAGAGACAGAAACCAGTAAAAGTAGATAAGAAGAGGTGAATGATGGGGTTCAAAAACTCTAGAGGGATCATTCTGAGGAAAAGTGAACTGCCAAAAAGGTATTTTGCACACAATTATTTCCACACATTGGATATTTGACCTGATTTGAAGTAAGGAACACTAGTACCAGGAGGATCTAAGAAGTAGACTATGTTAGTGATCATGTCCAAAACTTACTTCACTTAGCACTTCTGCTTACTTCAGTCTCCTGTGCATTGTGGTGGTTCATGATAATTTTTCCTGTTTAATGTAAATACTAACATTGATTGTATTGTCTTTTTGCTCCTGGGAAGACAGCAATGTGTCAGGTACAGGCATGTTACAAGTAGAGTAACACTTGACAGGTGATAACAAGATGTTTGATTCCTTTTTAGCTTTTTCTCCTATTCTGAACTCCATCTCAGCTGAGCTTTCTCCCTAAAAGTTTGTGGTATCTTTTAAGTGCCTCTGTTGGCTACCTTCTGAGTTTTGTTTGTTTGTTTTTCTGTAGTAAAATCTCTGCTTGGAGATCCTAGCTTTTTCCATTCCAATTGCAGTGTAGATGAAGCCCTAGCAAGTTGGGTTTGGCAGACAACCAGTATTTGTTATAAAGTCAGGAGAGTGTGCATCCAGAGTCTGGACTAGTCATGCTGGAAACATCACCCAGTCTATGAGAATAAAATGATTGCAGAGAGTCCAAGAAACATTTTGGGAAGTAACTAAATAACAGCACTGAACTTTGTTCCTTTTGTAATTTAGAAGGACTCTAGCAGAAAGAATCATTAAATGCTTTTCAGTGTTTGATGGCAGTCATTAAATAGTGAAATTCTGTTGGATTTCACAATTAGAGTAATCTAACAGGTAAATGAATAGAACACATGTAAATAAAATATAATTGCTTTTTCCCTACTTAGGGAAAATCATGATAAATTATTATATGGTTCAGTTAGCTAATATGAATAGTTCAGATAAGAGTTTAAAGGCCCACAAAACTGAGTAGTACTGTATTAAAGAATTGTACCTTTTAACTCTGCTACTTTGACTTCCTTCATACTGGCAGATTCATTAGCATAATTAAATGTGCTTTTTTATGTCTGGTACAAAACAGTTTTCCTTGGTTAAGTGGCAAAATACAGCTGTTTAAATTTCTCCCTACTTCTAATTGGACCCCCTGAGCTTTGCAAAACTAAGGACTGTGACTGAACGGATCCCATTTCCTTTTTAAAAAGGTATCGGCCAACAGCATACAAAATAAAAGAAGTTCAATAAAATAAGTCTTTTTTTTTTTTTATAAACAGAGATTAAATCCTTCCTGCGGCAGTCAAGAGTGAGACTCCCCTTAACTTCCAGATAGGGCAGGATTTCATGTGAAATGAAAGTAGGAAGTGAAACTTGAATTTCCCATTGGCTTTTGTCCAATCTGTGTCTCACTGGAGGTAGGCAGCTTGCAGTTCTTTAATAGAATATGATGATATTGCCAGCCTGAAATTAGACAGTATCCAGACTAAAATTAATTTAAATTATACTGAAATTTTCACTGTTTTGACACAATTTTGTGGCACTCGGATGCTTTGATTAGTGTAGAGTCTGAGGGTTATATAGGATGGTTCTCAGGCTCAATTGAAGATCATTCTGCCTCTGTAAAAATATCAGCTCTGAGGTACAATTTAGTGTTTATTACTTCCTGATGAAACTAGTATATTGCTAATTTTAATCTGGGTAAATCACACTTTTCATTGTTAGTGTCATTCATATTAACTGTGTAAATGAGTTCACAAACACTGTAATGGTGTATTTTTACATGTTTCAAAGACTAATTTTAGTAAATTTGAGAGATTTCTGATAGAGGCAATACTTCAGATGCAACTCAAATAAGTAGTAGTCAGCAGTTTTGATAATTAATGCACGATGAAACTCAGACATGGAACCCTTGCACTGAATTCTGTAACAATATTTTCTCTTCACAACCCTTATTATCTGGCATCCCATGTTGATGCTGGTGGGCAATAAAATAAATCTACATAGATGTGTAGCACACTGACAATAAATGTTTCCAATCTGTAAGAATTTCTAATTTACCTGCTGCAGGATATTCTTATGTCCAAATGCAATGTTTTATGTGTTAAAGTGATCGCTTTAGCAGAAAATGTCAATCCATGGAATTACTACTGTGCATTACTGGGATTATTCTTTCAAGTCTCTAGAGTGTCATGAGAGAGGCCCAGACATGTTCATTTTGCCATTGGACCTAACAGTTTACATTTATTTAACTATTTACTTATTTATTATTATAAAGTGTGTTTACCTCCCAAACAAAACTGTACTCATTATAAAATCTAGTTGTCAGTAAGAAGGTATGTATCTCACTTTTCCCTTATGCTAGAGTTTTCATTAGCATAAATCTTTTAATAGTTCTTTTCTGTGAAGTTCATGTACATTTGATTAAAGTGTATATCAAGTAAGAAATATGAAAGAAGAGGCTATGTTGCTGTCAGGCAGCACTGATCTGTGCAAAACTCATCTATAGACTGGGATCTTGCAAGGAGCTAAAACAGGGCAGGTTCCATCTAAGCACCCTCCAAAGGCTAATATCTACAAGCAACTTTAACATTTGGAGCCAATAAATGTGTAACATTAAAAAAAAAAATCCCATTTGCCTTATGTTAGATCTCTCTAATTAGACCTCTCTAATTAGACCTCACTGCACACAGTCTTAATTTAAGTCCCTACCTGAAACACATTTTTTACTTCCAAATTCCTCCAGCCTATCTTGAAAAGTAAACATTGCATTCATAAAATGGTTAATAATTATAACCCAGACATAAAATGTGTGTAAAAGGTAGAGCAAAACTGAATGACAAATGTTTTTTTGTTATATCCATGCCTGTGTGTTGTCTCCTTTAACTGCAAATATATGGTGGCAGGATCCCTGCCATTACCAAGAACCACTCAATTGCTTAAAATCCTTTCACTACTGCTAAAGGATATGACATGGTCATTACGATCAGAGTATATACTTGATAATAATCTTATGTGAAGTGGGTGAACAAGAAATAGCTTTTTAAAGCAAAGAAGAAAAAAGACTCCTAGACAGAGAAATAGTCTTGTTTCTCACTCCTTTTGTTTAGAAATGGATAGTAGGAGACCTAAAGGACAAAGTATACATAATCCAATTTTGAGTACCAGTACTGATGTTGATGGATGTGCTGTCTACTGACTTTATTTGTGGCACTAGTATTTCATGCACCTTTCAAGCTGAATTTACTTGTCACCTTAGACATTAAGGCAAAGATATGTGAGCCAAAATCTGGAGAT
The DNA here is from genome assembly GCF_965140245.1 of Athene noctua. NCBI lineage: Eukaryota > Metazoa > Chordata > Aves > Strigiformes > Strigidae > Athene > Athene noctua. The sequence goes on from NC_134041.1 coordinate 22,816,033, forward strand.
ATTTAATACTGGCAACATCCAAAAAGATTATTCAATCATTATTCACTTCTGTAGATGGAAACTGCTTGCTCCTTGACCTTTAAAATAATTCACTGTGGCAAGCTAGCTGAATCTAGCTGAGTGTGAAAGCAAACATATAACTGTATTTAATAAGAGGATTCCATCAGCATTCCCAGAACTTCTCCAAAAATTACTTTTTTCCTGAACAAATTTATTGCTCTTGAAAGTAATTTTCTCTACTTGAATTGTGAAGTAGGGAATTTTCAGGTTGTGCAACTGGTTGCCCTCAATTTTTAGTAATGAAGACATTTTATGTATCCAAGAACGAGTTGAATAGTAGTATTTAGTTACAGGAATTGTAATTTTGGTGGGCAAAATAGGAAGACTGGAACTGGATTTACATAGCATATCATGACTAGCTGGCCCATAACATCAATTATATCTAGAACATTTTTCTTTTTTTCTTCCCTCAAAACCATTTAATTTGAGTACGTTAAAAGGACTATATAGAGATGAAAACTTTTTTCTCCTTCAGATAAATGTTGTATTTTCATGTCTGAGAATCTATTTATTGGTTATGTTGATACTGGCAACAGCAAAGCCATTATTAAAAATCTTTAGTATGTCTATATGTCACAATTAATACATGAACTGAGTCCAATCCATTTCTAGCATTATTTATGTCTCCTCTTATGGGAAAATGAGTAAATAAATGTAGACATGGGAAAAACTTGTGATAAAGAACTCCTTATGAATGCACACTGACTTTAAAATAATGAAATAAAGCTATCAAGGCAAACAGGAAGAGTAGGAAAGAATATAAAGAAATTCCTGTTCTTGTATTCTTATATGGACACAAATGTCTGAGAAGGTGAGGCCTTACAGCAGTAGTTGTAAGGTAGGAGTACTATCCTCACTCTTTATTTCCAGCTCCCTTAAGCCCTAAAATTATTCAGTTCATCACACTTTTTAATAGGAATATGTTGCTTTTGGAGAATAAGTGGTTTATCTCTGACAATTTGGAGGGGATTGTTGACTAAGTGATGTGGATGGCCTTTTTGTCTTTTTTATAGCCAGCCTTTAGTATGAACATGCACAGAGTGACCTGCTTCATTGCACCTGAGCACTAGGGTGAGAGTGGAAGGGACAGGGAAGAATAGGCTTTCTCTTAGCTGCTACTTATTGCTTGCATGCTGTAGGAAATTATACTGCTGAGTTACTGACTCAGGACTAAGGAATGAGGCCAGTATGTGAATTGCAGTTTGCCTAGTGAGAAAGCAAGCAGAAATTCTGCTAGTTTGCAGTCATACTCAAACCAGAATTGATCCCATGCTATTCTTTTAAATTTGCTTCCTTTACAGTTTCATGTGTGTTTTTTATATGTCTGCAGGTCTACTTTGTGACAGAAAGCTAGGGCTGTAAACTCTAAGACCAACTTTTTGTCTTGTGTTTGCACAGGGACAAACCCTGTGAGGTCCTTCTTGTTCATGACTTTATGTAAAGTCTGGTTCTGAAAAACAAAAGGATAAATTTTTTTTTCCACTTTTACTCACACAAGCAAGGTTTAACAGTGAAGGTTCTCCCACAAAAGGTAGCAGAGGTCCTATACATGATAAGAAAGATTTATGAGTCCTTTAAAGGTAGCACTTTCACAACACAAACTTCTGCAACTTGCTTGCACAACCAATGAATGAAGGAATGAAGGAATCTACTAATACGTTTTTTTCATAGTATGCACACAGTATGTATTTTCCTGTTTGGAACAAGTCTGGTTTTGCCACCCTTACTCTATGTTGAATTTTACTTCTGAAATACTCAGTATTTCAGTATTTCTGAAAAACTCTCACTAATTTCAGGACTTCTTCCTTACAAATAAGGGGTTGAGTCAGTGAAAAAAGTGGTAGGAAATGAGACACTGATGGGCTCTTTTATTATTATTATTTTATCACACAGTAACCCTGGAATAACTAGACAATTCTTAAAATCTGCCAATATTTCTCTTTTGGAAAGTTAGGCAGAGATTTTTCTCCTGAGACTGTCATGTAGCCCAGCTCTGCTAGGTGTGTTGGAAATTGTTGTGATAAGTATGGAATATAACAAGTGGAAGTAAATCTATTCTATTATTGTGATTTTTTTTTTCTTCAGACTAATCCAAAATCTATATCCATTTGGAATAGAGCTTAACAAATATTGAAACATGGAAAAAAAGTCATTCCTACCTAATGATAATTCGGAATTGAATACTTGTCCCTTTCCCCCTGTTCCTCCAATCCTTCCATTAACTAGGAGATTAGGAAACTCCTTATACACAGCTGAGTGAACTTATGAACAGTTTCACTAGTTTAGCTCTCAATATTGTAGTGAGAGGTATTGATTCAGAATCCTTAGCTATAGCACAATATACACATTTTGAACTGTTCAGGAGCTTATAATAATATTTCTATTTAAAAATGCCTGTTTATTGAGATCACATCTCATGAAAGTTTCATTAAAAAAGAGACTGGTATGACAGTATCTCAGTTTGGAAAAAAAAGTGAATTATTTTTCTCCTCAGTTCAAATCAATGTTCTTTTCACAGTTTAATCTATTCTTTGTAAACAGAACTTTTTCTGAATTGGAAACAAAAGCATACTCTTTGATCATGTAGAAGAGCACTTAGATTGCTGCAGAAGTCACCTCCTTTTGTGAATAATTAGATTTTTCAAATCAACCAGTTTCAGAGCTTTTTGGCCAGGGAACCCTTCTTTGCTGTTCATAGCACTCTCCATACCAGTATTAAATGTGTAAAAGGAAATACTAAGAATAAAAGAATACTAAGTAATTCTAGAGCAAGGTTTGGGTGAGTCCCTGTGATTCAGATGAGCTAATATGTTCACATCTATTCCCTGAGCCTGGCCTATCTTCCTCTCAGAGGTAATGGCGGGGGGTGGAGGCAGCAGACATCTGTAGTGTAGTTTGTCGATACAGACTGGAAATGAGGGCTATCCCCCGCTTGCTGGGAAATCAAATCATGGTGCACCCCTGGAGAACTGTATCTTGAGGTACAGTGTTGCCTGTACTCTGGAAAACTATTCTAAGAGCTTTTTCTGTGATTACTACTCCACAGTCTGCCACAACGTGATTCTTTAGTAATAAATACTTAATCATGGAGATGATATTGAGAGAATACTGAGGTGGGAGCAATATTAGCTAAAGAATATTAAGCTAGGCAGAGTTAAAAGGTAAAGGAATTATTTAACGTGAGCAAGAGTACAATAAATTGTCTCTAAAGCACTCACATGTATGTCTAACTTCAAGTATCTCTGCAATTTCTTGTGATGATTATTAATACATTTCAGAAACACAGTTCAAAAGCTCATTATTCTATCAAATAACATGCTCTAAAATCTATTAATTTTCTTTAAAAAAAAAAAAAATGGTCCCACATTTAGGATCTGAGAGTCTGCTCTTACTATTTTTCATTCTGCCCAAAGCCACAAATGTTCCTTCCCTCAGGATTCTGATTTAGATATGGGTTCTGGAGGCATATACTGACTCTAAACGCATCACTGACAATTTCTAGTGGCAGCAGCGTTCAGATGAATAGCCCTACTGGTCAGTGGTATTTTTCATTAGAGTTAGAATCACAGACTTTAATATTTTAGATATATTTCAGGCTCAAGTGCCCTTTTGTAAATGTGCGTTATATGTCAATTTTTAGGTTTAAAGATTATTTTTTCCAGCTGAAATCTATGAATGTTTTACCTGAATTAGCCCAGTGTGCAGCTGCTTGGAGTTAGGTCACAACAAATGCAGAAGGCAGATATCAGTCTTAATTCCTGGCTTTCAGACAGTTTACTCAGAGATGCCTGGAGTGATTTGGGACTTTATAATCCAGAACTAGGCCATGCAAACATAAGTACCTTGCAATGTCCTCATGCCTAGTTCCTTTTTGGAGATGGGCAAAATATTAATAGTACTCACCTAGGAAGTGAGTACTTTCCCCCTCTTTTCCTGACTTCATTCGCCTCCTTGTCTGCCTTGCAGGGGATGCACTGCCAGTCCATAACCTATTCTGAGCTTGTGCAAACAAAATGCACTCTATTTTTTCCCTCACCAGATGGTTTTCTGAATTTTAGCCTATGTCTGTTTAATGGAAAATGCACACCTGGTCATGACAATGGGCTTCAACATCCCCATCTCGCACTTGAGAACATTCATTTGAATCCTGTCATGCTGAAGACGAACCTGGTTGGACATTCGTGGGCAAATAAACTATCATTAGGTAGTAAAAGGGAGGAACAACTTTTCTTCCTTTTTTTTGCTTTGCAGATGACATTTAAAAAGGTGGGGTGGGGGTGGGGATGGCTTTTACTGTAGCTTGGCAATTTTCAAAACTCTTGTAATGCAATGGTTGAAATAAGTTATAAAGCCGCTTCATGCATCTTGTGAACATTTTCATCTCTTTTAGGTCATTCTGTAACCCAAAAGCCTTGGGTAAATGGGAAAGTGAGATCCATATATAGGAAACGTGTCTGTGTGTCTGTTTTGATTTTGTTTGGGTTTGTTTGTTTTTCCTTAGGCAGGGCTTTCGGGGGGTGGGAAAGCTCTTGGACTTCACTTCAAATAGGTGAACATCTGCTGTAGCTTTCAAAATGGATGTATATGTTTCTGTTATATATTTCTGTGGCTGGTTTTGTGCAGTAAATATATTATTATGTTGTACTTCGTATTGTAATCATCTGTGTCCCTCTCTACTTGCAAGAGAATGACTTTCTTTTTTAACATTTGTTCTTTCATAAACCCACAAATGACAACCTAAAGAATAAATATTCACTCTGGCAAACCCAGTGCTCTTCTCATAAATGTCGTGCCTTTTGCATTAGAACATCACATGGTAAAATGGCTTTATGCTGAAGGACTGATGCATGTTTAATTGGCAGAGGCAGCATTTTATACAATATTTCAACTAGAAATGGTTGGAAATTCCATGTGACAGTACATTCTTAATAATGCAGTTTCTACAAACTAGACTTTTTAAGGGATGTTATTTTTTTAAGGGTTTTGGTTTTATTTTTAGAAGAGGAAATTAAAAATTAATTCAACTCTAAGATCTGCTTGATACAGATTAGAACTTATTCTTATTTGAATTAAACTGTGAATTCAAAATACTCTAACAAACTACAACTATTCAGTTCTAGGAATATCACAAAAATAACATGAAATGACTGATATTTTGAAGTTGATTTTTTCAGAATTGCCATTTTGAAACTATTTTCTTCTATAATCTATATCAAGATGGGGCAATTTAGGTGTTGAAATGCTGGAATTTCTCAGGTGGTCAAGATTCTTTGGCTCCAGTTTTTAAGTATTGTTGCTAATATAAGAGATCTCAAAAAAATCAGTTAAAAAGAAAATGCAAATCGCATCAATCATTATGATAGAATCTATATGGGATATGCTCATAAACTGACAAAAAAAAAGTTTATTAGAATAAAAGAAATAGTTAAGGAAATAAATTTAAGCACTCAGCATAGATATTACTTCAGAAAATCCAGCATGTGGTAAGGGATAGAAATATATCCTACTAATCCTTCCATGAATGTTAATAGTTGTGTATTCTGAAAAAAGAGCTTTCATTTTTTTTCTTCCAAATCTGTTTTTCTCACATTTTATTTTCATTTCACTAGGTAAACCTTAATATAAATGCATACCCAAATGGTATGTCAGTCTGAAGTAATTATCCATTAGATACAGACTGTATAATTTTTAAAAAAAATTTGTTGACCTACAGTGTTTCTAGCAATGTAATCAAATTCTTGTACTTTAAAGGATCTGCAAAAAATACTGAAAATTTTTACTTTTGGGTAAAAATATTTTTCTGATTAAAAAAAAAATTCCTTACAGAGAGAAAAGTGGCTCTGTCCAGTTTTCATACTTGAAGTGGATTATACAGTAGATACAAATAAAGTTTTCAGTACTGTCAAACAAAAAACAAGCATACAACTGCATTTCAAGTGATGATGGGATATTTTGCTGCCTTTTTGTGCTATTGAGAATACTTCCTCTGACTTATTCAAATGTTCAATACTCTCTCACAGAACTAGTTTCTATGCTGCTCTTAGTTTTCTGAACTTTCCAAGCTAAGAAAATAGCTGCTATCAGATGCCAGTGCTTGTTCTAAATTTTATAAGACTTGACTTATATTACTGATGAACCTTTTAAAATAGTTTTCCATGGACATTTAGTCGGATAAAAAGAAACTGTTAAAACCATATAAAAATTAAAAATCTGTGGGGAACTGAGAAATAATATTTTTTTTCCAAAGACCTGTTCCAAATCAAACAAATTAATGGAAAGATTCCCTGTTATTGCTGTATATTGAAGTTTTTGACAGTAGGAGCTCAAATAGAAGCACATCGTGAATGCTTCTCAATTCCTCATACTGCCGTGAACAATATTTTTAACAAGAAGAATTATCCTGAAATAAGTTAAACCTCAGGAATACTAATCTACTTCAGACATACCTATTCCTCTAGCTCCTCTGACATCTGCTGAAGGTGTTATGCAGATATATGTTGCAGCAGATGGTGCACAGTTCAAGTAATTGCAAGGTTCTATTTGATTTTCTAGAAGCAGAAGAATAGAAAACCATTTGTTTGTGGCTTAGTGGATTCAGCTTAGAATAAATATAGAACTACACCTTTCAAATCTACAATTTTTACTGACTAACCTTAGCTAAATATAAAGGACCGCTTCCTTTTTCAAGTTTAATATTTAGTAACCAATAATTTAATGCCTACAATGCTTTACTAACTAGAAATACAACTCTATACTTGCATTTGGCAAGAGATATTTAATGCCAGAAAATAAGATTGAAGGAATTCAAGGTCCTGTGGGCCTCTCAAATGAGCTTTCCAAATAACAGCATGCAGACATGTTTTAGGAAAAAAACCCAAAACCATAAAATAACACAAAACCAAACACCACACCTCCTCACCCCCCAAGTTTTCAAACAAACAAATAAAAAGACTCACTTATAAAAGAGGAATTTCACATAGTTGTACCTAAAACTTGGATACAGTTGACATTAAGGCCAAAATATATGGCCTTCATCCAGGCTGGAATTATAACTTTGTATAGCTTTGGCACATATTATGGAATTAGGCTAGCTGAAAGATTATTTCATACCAGTCTTCTACTAAGTCACATCTTATTATATCTTTAGAAAATTAAAAATGTAGTGTTTGGAAAGAATGGAGTAATCAAAGTATTCTATCTAAACAGAAACCTGGCAAAGAATGAGAATGAGGGTTGCAATTTTTCTATCACTTAAGAAAGCCACACAAAATGGTGTTGTGAGAACAACTGTGGACTATTTACTAAAAATGATCCACAGAAGAGAACATTAATCATGATGGTATAGAACTGCAGGGTAAAACAAATATTTGAATTTGAAGAGTTAGTGGATGGTCTAATAAGGGAACGGAAGTGGAATCTGAATAGTGACAGTCCTACTGAAATCCTTTCCTTTGTATTTGTCCTTCTGACAGGGAATTACAATTCCATTTGTGTTCTGTCATTACTGCAACACAGGAACGTGAATTTTAAAGGGTATCTTCAAATAGTGGTTTGCCACTGAAGAGTTAAAAAAGCATTTAATTAAGAAATATGAACTGATCATAAACAAGTGATAAATGCTCAGCAGAGAACAGATTTGTTTGTAATAAAACCAACACATTAAATGGTTATGTAAAGCACAGTGTGCATATAGCAAAGCAACCGTTTACAAAAACATACTGTAAACGTGATGAACTGTGAAATACAGAACTACATTAAAAAACATACTAAACAGTGCTAATCGGTGCTGCTGCTAATAAAATGTCTGAGTTCTTTACTGGTTTCTACAAATTAAAATAATATTCAATTTAGTGCTTAAGGACATGGTGTAGTTGGGAACTGTCAGTGCTAGGTGAACGGTTGGACTAGATGATCTTCAAGGTCCTTTCCAACCTAGATGATTCTGTGATTCAAATGAAGCAAGAATGATAGAAAATCCTTGATAGAGTCAAAGTGACTAGCAATCATACTGTTTTGAAAATTAAATACCATAAAGAAATAAACACAATAGCTTTGAACAGGATGGGTTTATTTTACAGAGCAGAAGGCTATGCATAGGCTGGAGTGTAACAGATGGAAATACATGTGATGATGTAGGTATGCAGGTGGAGGTGTATGGAGCAGGTTGTCAAACACTTCTAATTATTTTATAGAAATATTTAAAAGATGGGATAGCAAGGAGAGTATGTCATACTGATGGAGATACTAGTGTATCATTAATGTGCATGCAACTGTTGGCAATAATAAATTGAGTTTATCTGTGTACAACAAACATCAATCAGACTTTCCCTAGGAGAACATTAGAAGCTGCTGAGGAAAAATGTATTGAGTGGGCACAGTTGAAAATGTGATCGTGTGTGGGCAAAGTCAAAATTATTAAAGGCTTGTGAAAAACAGCATCAAATGTTATGTTACAGGGAGAGACTCTCCAATGTACAAAAGTTTGTTAGAGCTAATTCTTTACGGCCTTTGACTACAAAATCATAAAAACAATGGTCTCTAATTTACAACAGAAATATTTAGCTTATTTCAGGAAAACTAAGTAGGAAATATCCATTAAGAAAGCTATTAAGAATACTTTAATGGGAAATAAACTCTACACCAGGCTACCCTTCAAGGCTATGCAATCCTTAATGTTTGGAGATAAGGCCAGATAAAACCTCATTCTATGTGCAGCTGATGATGCTTTGTTGCACTAAGGGGTCAGTTTGGCAAGGACCATCTCTTACAGTTGTGTATTCCTGTGATATGAAAAGCACTGAGCACAGCGTGTCCTGAATGCTGTAAATTTTAACTGTCTTTGTGGTAGGTTTATATTTGAGTGGTTTCTGTGCAATATTACTTCAGCAGTTAAGTAATGTATGCTTATATGTTATACCTAGTATTTTAGAGATGCTGGCTAGATTGGAAGCAGTAACGGATGATCTCCAGCTTGCTTCTGAAATTATCAGAAACAAAAGAATATTCTAATATATGACAATAAAAATAACCTAAAGGTACCCCATGTTTCACACTGTTGTACCTTGAATAGTACCTAAGCATTTTGCTTATAAAATCAATAGCAAACAAGAGCATCCAATTCCATATGGATTTCAGGATGTCAGCTTTCTTTTGGTTTTAGGATATAATTTTGTTATAGTATTTTTAAATATTGTTCACTAGATTGCGGAAAAATACTGACTTTGTATAAAGGTGTTCAGCCAGAACCAAACAGGGTTAAAATCCAATATACAAAGGAGTATCCTAGGACATGGAGATCTTTCCAGCCTGTCAGATAGCTGAACAAACTCATTCTCACTTTGTCTAAAATAAATCTCATTCAAACTGTTCTCTGAGCACAGGGCAGAATAGCCATGGGAAGACAGACAAGGTCTCAGAGGGGCATTCAGCACAGGGTCCAAAGTACTGATGAGTGCAGAAAGCCTGAGATGCAAACTTACACACAATTGAATCAGATGTGAGAATTACGTTTAGAGTGTGCAAAAAGTCGTGGAAGTGTGATTGAGGGAGATGTCACATGAAGGAGAAAAGCACTTTTTTTTTTTTTGTCTGGGATTTTAAGATTATACTGTTAGTGAAAAGATGTGGTGATATAGCTGAAACCTGTGCCTTTCTTGTGTTGAGATAAATTTTTGTCTTAGCAATTATACCTCTGTGTCTCAAATCAGAGAGCATCCTGAAGAAAAGGATGTGACAACAATTGCAACTGTAGATGGTGTAAACCCATAGGATAGTGCAAGGTGGGATTAGTTGTGAAGGTGGAAAGAAGAGTAGAGTTGACTGAGGAGCAGGGCACAGGAGAAAATAACTCAGGAAATGCTGGATTAATTCGTCAAACCCCATGCTGCTCTCTCTTGAGTCATGTTTCTCTTGTTTCTTTGTGTCTTCTCTATATGTAACTAATCAGTCAGCTTCTCTGCTTGGACCATTTATCCTGGTCAGCAGCCAAAAGAGCTCTGAGCACCCGCTCAGTAATATCCCAACTAATATTTTTACAGTTGGATAAACTGTGCTGCATGAAAACCTTCATCCTCCCTTTCATAAACACTTGGTATTTTCTGTCTTAACCAGGTACTGCTTGTTCCTTCACTCTGTCTTGGATGCCTGTGGCTTATAAATTATGCAGACATTTACCAGTACGTGGGCAAAGAGGACTATTGATTAAATCTCTCTTTGAAGATGAGGGAAATGTAGACTAAGTGTCAAAGGCTAAGAGGAGTTTATCTAAAATTTTCTGTTCTGCAATTTATTTAGATTTTATTTTTTTAAAAAAAGGCACAAATATAAGGCTCCTTTTTCTCATAAAGATCTTTTTCTACCTTCATGAAAACAGATAGAACATCCCTACTGTTGTTGAGTAGAGTGACAAAATGAAATCCATATATCCTCATGACAGGAAAGACAGAACAGCCACTACATTGAGAAAGTTGTGTTAACCACACTGCCATCTGAACTAGCTTCTCCTGGCATTGCTTAATGAGGAAGACAGAGGCATTTCTTAAAAGGCAAATCACCTTTGAGGATCTGATCTAATTAATCTCTTGTGCTTACTTTATCATATAGTGATCTCATAACACTCTTGGTTGACTGGATAGGTCATTACTTTGCTGCACTGCCAGGGGACTACCATTACATTTATATGTCTCAAACATGGCTGATGGTATAAGACCAACACCACCAGATCTGACATCCTTTCACTTTTCAGTTGCCTAGGATCTTTAATAGGAATTTGTTGCTGAAAGAAAAAGGCCAAGAAAAGCTCAGCCAAGATCAGCTGAGTCAGAACCACCAAAATTTCTGACCTGCCTTCTATCTGCATTTTAATCTGTTATTTTCAGTTACCTATCAACACAGTTGATACTGTTTAAATGCATGATTGTGTCCAGAAATCAGATATATTTTCCTGCAACTCAAACTTATGGAATCAGATACCAACAGAATGGATCTCTATTTGAGCTTTCTGATACTGGAAGTTAAATACGTTTATGGTCCTATGTCACTCAACCAGTTTCATAAATCTTTTTCCTTTATTTCACTTATACATGTCAACACTGTGCTTCTAGACTTGGATCCATAATTCAGAAGGAATGAGAAGTAATAATCACAAAAATGGGTGCCATACTTTTGTACAGACCTCTGTTGCTTCTTTTAATCTCAAAAGATTGACCCAAAACACATTCTGTGATCTGAATGATTCTACTGGTAATCAGGAAAAGAGTTTCCAGTAGCCAGTCTTTAATGGGATGGGAATTACAGGGCTAGGGGGAATCCTGCCTCTATCTTCTTTATACCAACATATAAACCAGACATTTCTTTTTGGCAGGAATCAAACAGAAGGCAGTATGTTGAAAGCTTTTAAACTTGAAGGAAGACATTGCTATTCCAAAATCTTGTCTGTCGTGTTGCTACATGCTTTTATATATGGAATTTTATACTGCTTAAATGTAACATTGAACTGAATTTATTCAAAATACCAAAGCAAAATTCAGGCCTGTTGTTTGAAGAAGAGATTGTTTGATAAGAAAGTATTATGGAATACTCTAGCCTGAATAAATGCATCAAGGTTGGTTTATGGTAATACAAGTTGAAAAACTATTAGGATGAAATGTAGACAGCTGCTTACAGTTAAACTCTGTGGAAAAAAAAAATACAGATTAACAAATGAACTGGTATTATGCTACATGAAAAAGCATTACTTGATATTTATTCTAGGTTTGTTCATTGATATTCATGTTTATTCAAGCCCTTGCTTAAGTAAGCAATAATAATACAAGCACCCTGGTCAAAGAAAAATGTATGCATTTTTCCTCTAAAGAGGTCATTGTCAAGGCCAAGAAAATTAAATCTTCCCTACTTTCTTGCATTGTGCCTGTCAAATGCAAATTTTATTTGCTTACTGAAGTGAAATCTCTCTTTAAACAAATCTGTCATAACCAAGGCAATAGGTTCCCTCGGGGGAAAATGGGGTGAGTAGATACAAATTTCATAAGAAAGAAAAGTTCATGCCATAAATATTAGCAGGGGTAATTTTTGCTGGAGGAGACACTGGGTATCTTCTCCATTGCTACTATGTTCTGCTTTTGGTTCCATGCCACACTAGATTTAGAATGTTACTAATTTTAATTTCCATTCTGTTTTTACCTGGAATCCCCACCTAGCGGAACATGGTTACATAAATGAAAGAAAATTTTCTGATTTTCTTAAACTCTTTCTCAAATAATATATTGTTTTTCTCAAACCTGTAATGTATAATGCTATGTAGGTACCCAAGCATCATGTTAAACTACTTTCCTAAGGCTTATTTCTCATTTTCCTATATCCTGCCATGATTTGAAGCACATGTAATTTTAAATGAAGATTTGGAAAAAAAAAAAAAAATTACCACTGTTTTATTAAATCAATGTATGGTGTGTATATATAAGCAGATACATTAACAAGTACCGCTCTGATGACCTAGACTACAGCAGGAACTCAGCACTGTGTAAGGAGTAATAGTAAGTGACAAGGAAGTACAACACATACCATGAAATAAATGCCTAATAAGAGGTCTCTGATCTTAGCTGGCAGAAGCGTTACAAACCCCAATGCAACAGCAATCCAAAGACAATGGAGCTTGATAAACTTCACAGTGCTGAGGATTCACTTTTAGAGCAGCCTAAAGAGGAAATATCTGTATGGGCAGGACATAAACGGTCACCGGTTGGCCAGACCTCACTTAGGTAATTGCATTAATTTAAGACTTGCCTACTAATCCTTTCTTCAAAACAAAGCCAATCAGGTACTATCAAGCTCTTTAAATTACCTATTTTTAAACCCCCACTGAAATACCAACCTGTTTACTTGAAATAATAGAATTCATAGAAAGTGATCTTAAAAGGTTTTAATAACAACATAGAAATGTTTTGCCCAAAATAACCGTTTGGAGATTTTATACAGTTAAGATCATAGAAGCAAACTGTAATTGCTGGGATCCACATGATAGCATAGGCATGCTTTTGTGGTTGGGACATAAGTGAAGATTTCAATTAAAAAAGGCTAAGCATGGTGTTTTGGGTTTTTAGAAATGACAAATTACAAAACTGCAGGTATTATATTTCCATCCAAATCTTTTTATATATCCGTGAGATCTTTCATTCAGGATTGGCAATATCATAACAAAAAGTAAAAAACACAACAAAGTTGTACATTCTGCACAAAAGAAAGGAGCTGAGCCAATGCCTTTTGTTGTTTCTATATACCCATGCATGACATTCAATGGTAATTTCTGACTGCATTAATCACAGGATGGTGTGATTGTCTCCATGTTATTGGAAGAAAAATCTCTCTTCACAAACTGTTTTATGTTAAAAGTTTTCTAATGGATGTTGTGTCACCCCTGTATTATTCCTGTCCTATTCTCTGAAACTTCTAGTTATTTTTAGTTAAGACCCAAAGGGCTGGAACATTCTTATAAATCCAGTCCTGAACGGAGGTCTGAAATCAAGTGTGTTAACGCAGAGAGGCCCTGGGGATATTGAGTGAAGCTGCTGTAACACCTAGGGTCCCATTCTGCTTCCCAGCTCCTTCTGGAGAATATCTGCTCAGGCTGCAGATAAGGCAAAACACATGCTTCTGCAAGCTGCCCTTCTTCCTAGTGCACAGGACAGAAAGACTAAGCAAATGCTCCACAGGAACCATTATATGAAGAAAATTTTCTCTTAGCTTAAAACACTTCATCATCATGAACAGGGAGCACACATTATCCAACCGACATAAGCAACAGCTTGATATAAAAGGGCTGGTTAAAACAGTGTTAGTGCTAAAGGAAGAAATGGTCATGTTTGAAAGATAAATGCCAGTCTTGTGCTGCCTATGCTGTCATGACAGCACAGATACCATCTCAGGCTAATACCCAATTATCTGACTAGCTTTTTATGTAGGTTCTTGAGTTTTGCCATGGCTACATAGCCAGTAATGCCCAGGTGGCTGTGCTTCTGCTTCACTCTCATCTTCTGTAACATACTGTTCTTCTCAGATGGCTCCAGAAAAAGAGAAATGGTAGCACAGATATAAGCAGGAATGCACCATGCTGAAAAATGTTGTTTTGTAATAAAAGCACTGGACTCCTGTACTTATTAAAGAATTTATGCTAACTCTGCGACTGTGGGCAGTAGCTGGAATAAAAACATTCATTTTTGCACAAATAGGATAAAAGGGATAGTGACAGATGAAAATAGTAGAGCATTGTGTAGAAAAATGTGAGGGTTTGGAAATTTTCTTATCCTTCCAAATGACCTGGCCAAGGAGTGAAGGAAATACCCTGCACTGACAAAGCAATTGACCCAGTGCATCTTTGCATACCTAACTTCCTGGATACTGTGGCTTGACGGGGGACGATACGGCTGCAGTGTGACTGACGGTGCTGCTGGATAGACTTGCTGCAGTTCCTCTGCCATGTGAAAGGGAGCACGTGTGCTACAAAACTGAGTATTGCTCAGACAATCTACCTCCCTAAGCAAATCGATGCCTGCCTGCACTTGAAATTCCTGGTTTTGTTTTGTTAAAGGAAGAGAAGCCAAGAATTATAGTTAGCATTCTCTAAAATCTTTCCCCTGCTTGTCCACAAAAGTGGGATTTTGCTTTTTATTTCAGTTTCATAGCACAGTAACATTTATTTTCAGCTTCACTACTTACAGTAACAGTAGATATATAAACTGGTTTTCAGTGGATTGGTAGATAAAACAAGGCTGCTTTTTAATAATGTATGATTAATGGCAGGCAATTGCTCAGCTTGAAATACTTCTCTTGGTGGAACATCTGTGCTGAGTGCAACAGCTCTAACATGTACATCATCAGTGTACAGTAGAATAGTACAGGCTCATGAAGAATTATTTGTAAAGCCTGTTCACCAAATATATCACCCTGAGTGAGGTCCTTTGTCGAAAAATGCTTCCAGCTACTCTAAAAGTATTCAAATAAAATAAAATTCTTTTATGTGTAAGGGAAATATCTGGACCCCATCCATGAATGGCTGGAAACAGTGAACTGTGTTACCAGTGTCAAATATCAAGGATCCAACATTAAGTAAATGCTCTTTCTACGTATGGAAGAGTCCAAGCTTTATAGAAGAGTTAAATATTTAAAACGTTGATCCTGCTACCTTTATTGGGGTATATACTTGATAGCGTCAGAAAAATTGCATATCACATGTTGTGGAGTAAATAGAAGAATGAGCTAGTATTTTTCTGACTCAAAATACGAAACCAGATTCCAGGGCAGATTATGACTTTTAAAAGGAGGTTCACTGTGAATGGAAGAAAAGGAGCCATGGCAGAGCAGGGTTCCCAGGAGAACTGTAGCTGAGTCAAGTTTCTTCTTCTAGAGACTGTAGAGTTAAGAGGGTGAATAGAGGAGCACAAGATCTGATCACCCCTCCACCCTAACACATTGCACTATGCAGAAATTTTCTTCTGTCCTTGGTTTCAGTTTGAGCTAATTACCCAAATTATCCTTCTGGATAGTTCATTTTAGTGCAAGGCAGAAGGAATTCATAAATACTAGATGTGATATTCATTGTTTTAATAAAAGTTTCAAGTGGAGATAAAAGTTCTGTTTGCTTTGGAAAGCCGCCACAAGCAAAGTTTATTTTCTACTTCAGTGCCAAGTCGAACTACAAATACAGACAGCAATTCTCTTTACTGTGACCGCAAAGCACATAAACCTTTGAGCCAGCTAAGGGAAGTCCCTATTTGTGAAAATTAATGTGAACATTTCAATTTATGCAGTCTATACACATTTTCTTGTGTTTCTAATATAGACCTCTCCTCTAGGATTTTAGAAATATATCAATATCATGAAACTGCAACCCTGGCTTTATACATAAAAAGGTCTAAAGGCTTGAACGTGACTAAAAGCTGGTGGCAAAGGTGTCACTAATATCTGCAGCTTTGGCATATAGTTCTTTATCCCCTTGAATCTAACTGTCGGTGTTTCCATTCCTGTGGGCTGACACAGGACCACTGTGCTGCTGTACCCCAGTGAGTTTAGGAAGAAAGAGTAAGTCAGAGGCAGGAAACAGGGGGTTGGGGTTTTTTAGTGTGTTGATAATCACTTATGACCATTCTCTCTCATCTTTCTGTGATGAAAAGGACAGTGAGATAGCCCAGCTTGTGTCCTCTCAGGCAGCTCATTCCTATGCATGATTTTAATATGCTGTGAAAAATACTTGGTGTGCTCTCTGTGTATTTAATTATTTTGATTCTGCAAATCTTTGATTCCCCCTGATGCATGCTTTTATGAATCTTTCATCAGCTTCATTTTTCAAGAAAGCTTCTTACTCTCTGTCATGGGCATGTGCTTCCAGCGTTGGTAATAGCACAGTCTTTGTAAATGTAATATCCAGCCTTTGGCTTACAAACAAATCTATTTTTTTCCAAAATCTTAAACCTATATGCAAATACATCATTCACTATATTTAATAGCAGTGGTAAAGTTATACAATGTTTAACACAAACACATAATGTTCAGCTTGTATATAGTTTATCTGTCATTTGGAACTTTTTCTTGTTGCTTGTATTTTCAGTGTCACTTCTAGAAACACCAATATCTTCCAGAATAACTTTAGCTTTTGGGAAAAATGGTGTATTTTATTTATTAAAAAATTCTGGTTTTATCTGCAAAACTCTAAATGAGAGTACACGCAAGCATAAGGGAATGTTTTTGTCTACTGGTAAATGTCTCCCTAGCATCAGCATTTATCCTCCATTAAGGCTTTCCTTAAAAAGATTATGTATCTGCCTAGGAAGATTGTAGATATCTTTCCACCCAGTTATTGGAAAGAATATATCCTCTTGCTTAAGGGTCCCTAAAGCAACCTATAATGAAGGAAAACTCAAAGTGCTGTCTCACCTGGGAAATGCCATGACAGCTGTGATGTCTGAGGGGCCCTTTGCGTGAGCAACTCTTCATTTGCCACTGCAGAGAAAGATTTCACAGCATGTTTCAGTGATACTGCATTCCTTTTCAAACTCCTTTCTTCTGGATTCACACAATACCTGCCTGCAAAACCCTATAGTATAATAGTAGGTAATATATTTGACAAGAATAATTTCCATTTATTATTTGTCAAAATAAAATAATTATGTTGATATTAGAAAGTGCCTTGGGGAATGTTATGAGCTTGATAAGAGAAATATCTCTATTAATTTTCTTACACTAATCCACAAATTAGCAAGTATGTAATCTAGAATTTTACCACTGAAAATCTTTCTGAAATGTATTTTGCCCTGCAGTGTCTGCTCTGTGGCTAGAAATTTTTGCCCAATCCTTCTCATCCTGATTTCAGTAGTGCAGACCATATTTCAGTGTAAGCAACCAGTTACTGATTGTGAAGCAGTTTATTTGCAATATTTGTCCAGATTTTTGAGGTTTCCTTTCGTAAACATTAAGACAAGCTTTAACTTTGGAAAAGTTCCATAAACCATTAGAGTGAAAGATTTTACAGATGAATGTGAAGGACTTCTGAATTTGTAGTATTTCAACCTGGTTGTTTCTTTGGTGTTTTGGGTTTTATGCATTTTTTTTTTTTTTTTCCTAAAATAATGACTTGGTATGTCAAAATAAGTGTTTGAAGGCACCTGTCACTATTTCTGGAAATTCCATAGGATTCTTTACCAAAATTAAAAGTCACAAAGACATGCCTGTTCTTATGAGCACTTTCATTATCCACAAGCTGGTGTTTTCCAATTAAAAAAATGCTTTTTGCAGAAGCTTCTGTATGCCCTCTCAGTGTGAGATGCACCCTCTTCTCCATTGGTCCTTACCACTTGTTAGCAAAATCAACCGTAACCATAGAAAGACCGTGTTAAAGATAAAAGTTGAAATTACTTGCTTTTATATTGCATTTTATGATTCCCAGTTTTATTCTTTATCAGTCGTTACATTTTCTTGAGTATGTCAGCACACAGGCTTTTATTTAATGTTTCCAACAAAGGGCATGGGCTTCTGCTTCTTAAGATTGAATAGAAATATTTCGAAAGTCCTTCCTGTCTTGCTGAGTGTGAGGTTGTGCAGCTGTAAGGAAAGCCAGAAAAGGTTTAATTCATAACATTTGTGCATTTTTTCATAGAATTTTGCAGATGTTCCTTTCTGGTGTGGCTTTTTTATTTGGCTTTGCCTCTGCTTTGTTCTCATATTTCAAATTTCAGTATGAAGTAATAAATGACTGTGGTATATGGAGAATTTACAGATGGATCATGATTTCTCTTTTCTTTTTCCATACTGTTTTGGAAAAGTCATATTCCATTTAACTTCTAACAAAATTCTTTAAAAATACCAAGACCATTAAGACTTTATTGGTACACTTTCCACAAAAGCTGAAGTGAAAAATATAGACCACTGATAACAAGAAAAATCAGTGTTTTTTTCAAAGAGTAGGAAGCACTGAAAATGGCTAGTGAATTACTAAAGCAAAAACTGATGAGCAGAGTGCCTTAGGGGGCAGTGCTTTATCAAAACATTGAGTTACATTGTGCTTCCCATTGTCTCTGTTCAAAGTATTATATACTTCACAGGTTTTCTAAAATGAGACTTTCACTGGGATTACGTAGTCAGAGACTGCTAAATTCTCTGGCCCCCTCTGCAGGCATGCAGAGCTCAAGAAACAATGCAAATGTCATGCTGTGTCTACAATGGGACAAAATGGGGGAAAAAAAAAGAGCCTCCATGCAGGCACATAAACCCACCTCCATTCTCCATGTCACAAAACCATGAACTATTTGGTGCTGATGTGTAGGAGGAGGGAATGAGACTGCAGATTTCCTGGCAACAAACCCTCTCACGCAAATGGGAGCAAGGGCAGTAGCTGTGACAAACTGGAATCCCTACCGATGACTACCCTGTGTGGTCAGTACAGGGTGTCTGGGGGCTGTATTATTTAACCTATAAAGGGATCTCACCTGCATATTTTCCAGGCAGTAATCGAGACCTGCTGACGCAGAAGTCCCGGACACAACTGAGACCAAATGTGACTGACATGTTGACAGCACAGGCTTTCTTTGTGATGGTGGCTAAATACTAAATTAAACAGGGTACCATCCACTCCTGGTTTTATGTCAGACATACAGACACCTACAGATGTAAGACGACTTCAGTATTCTTCAAACTGATTTTCTCTCAAGGCCATACAAAAGATCTGTCTCGTCTTCTCTGTTCCTCATGCACATACAGCTATGCTGCTTCTTTCTTCCTCTGGAGTGATACCAGGAGACAGTTTAAAGTAATTTCCAGTATTTGGAATAAACAGGGCTTGCACAGTTAATGAGACAATGCTAGCACAACATAAGGTTTGGTAAAAAAAATACCCAGCATGTTGAGTTATGAAAATAATAGATTTTGTATTAAAGAGGAAAAATGTGATGAAGAGTTAAAAGCACTACATAATAGTTTCAGTTACTGAGCTGTTGATTTTTCCTGCAGAAAGTCTATCCCATAGGAATGTGTCATACAGTTAGAAAGACGTACAGAGCACGTAGTGTTTTTTAAAATTCTAGTTGGCTATTTTTTCTCTTGGAGAAATTTTGCCTTGCTGGGTATGAGCGCCACAGGTTCTTACCAAGATCCCCCTCTTTTTCCAGAAAGTGGACCGTGTTGACTAGTATTAACAAGCACCCCTTTATACCTTTCCTTCAGAGAGCACAAGGATTCTTTTGAGCTCTGTAACGAAGGTTTGTTCTTCCTGAAATTTACACATTGGGCTAAGCTCTGCCCTGGCTTGCAGCACTGCGACCCCATTGAGCAAGTTCAGTGGGGTTATGTGGGGATAACTGAAGCTGACCTCCTGACTGTCATTATAATAAACAGAAAAAGAATTTTCTTTCCTTACTTGGTTTATGAAGGTCCATTTTCATTGATGTTTTTTAAAGCTACCTCTTAGGAACTTCATATTCTGAGCATACCAGTAGAGAATCTTAAAAGCATGTTGTTGATATAAAGCAATTATATTTTATTAGATATTCTGGAGTACGCCAGCAACAAATCACTTTTCTCTCTGTAATATGGGAATGGTACTGCAACAGAGTCCAGAAAAGCCTGTAGCACTCACACTTCATGTGTACCTTGTGAGCTGGCTCTGGCCTCTCATTAGGAACTATAGATATTTCCTCTTTTGTAAGATGTTCTTGAGCCAGCGCAAGAGAGTGAGGAAATTTGAAAGTAAGAACTTCAGGCAAAATGCATCCCTAAAAGATAGAAGTTAATTTTTTTATAATAAGATTGTTCTTTTAATTTTTTTTCATTACATTTTCTGTAGATACCTATATCTTCTCGAGTACATGCAGCTGTGCATGAAAGTATATGTACACACCCAAACAGGCATTCACTGGGAGGTGTGTCAGGCAAAACATGACCTGCTCACCTGCAGCAAAGATGGATATTTTGTGTCATCGGCTTTGTGCTGCAGCACTTTAAAAAAATAAATAAATAAAATGGTGCCTTTCTGAGTAATTTTGCACAATAGGAGGTGTTATATTTCAAAATGCTTTTTTAAACCCAAATCATACTGTACCTTGCTTCCCTCTCTCTCCCCCTCCCCCCTCAACCTTATGCTACTGAGTAGTTTCAGTTTTCACAGGTTTCAATTTGTGATTTATTAAAGCTATTGCTATTTCCTGAATATCTCTAGATTCCTTTCAGAGAAAAGTTCTGATGAGTCCTTACAAAGGCTGCTGGAATCTACTTAGACCTGCTCCATTAAAATCCAGCTGTAAATAAAATGCATCATTTCTCACTGCAAACAGGTAGCTTTCTATATTGGAAAGACATGGTCACATACAGTACCCATGTAACCAGGGTCTAGTAAGAAAACAAGTTATTTATTTTTGCTATTTCCACGCAGATATCAAATTGTGTGCTCTGTGGGTCTTAAATGCATGTCCTTAGGGGGCACTTAAGTATCGGGGAATTATTCTTATGCAAAGGAATAGTTCAAGAACTGTAGTAATTCCAAAATGTGCTCTTAATGCTTTTCTACGATAAGGTCAGCAATGTAATAGGAACTACACAGACAGAAGGGAAACTGTGGGATTACAGAAAGAAAAACAGATTAATTCAACATGTAAGTTGGATGATTAAGCAGGCGTTGACCTTGCTATGATTTGTTATAGACTTTTTTTTTCAGTTGAAAATTTATTCCTTGTTTGTGTCTCTACTTCTTCACAAATTATCAGCTTTGCTGAAGGGTATGTCAGGGAGGATCTATCTTCATGGATAACTCCTAAGAATTGGGAGCTGGATAGAAGGAAATCCAAAACCCCCTAGCTAGCATGCGTTGAAGTGGCAACAAACATTGTCTAGAGACTGCCAAAAGAAATGGGACCAGAAGAGGACAAAATGAGTAGAGGCAGTGATGGATAGATAAGAGGGAGTTATTTATGGCTCTAAAAGCATGATGAAATCTTAACTAGATGTGAGACAGGCAGAGCTTGTGAGGAGGATGTCATTAGACAAATAAATATCATAAATTTACAGATGTCCTGTGTTCCACTGCATGAGCTAGTCCTGTTAATCCTTGGCATGTCTTTTCAGATAGTAAAGAGTATTTCATTAAATCCTGCTTATAGCTGATGCTGTGGAAATAAAGTGCACATGGTGGCAAAAGAGTTAGAACTTTCAATTTGAGTGTGCATCTGAGAGTGCGTAAGCACTTTAGTTTTATAGTTTTTGTTGTTTTAGTGAAGACCACATTGAATGTTTATGGATGGACTTCCTTAAGTTCATTTTCTTTCTTGACATCAACATTTAGAAGTCATGTGCCTCTTTCCATCAATACTGTTGTACATTGGCCTAGACAAAGGAAGATCAATTCTCCTTTGATTCTTTTTTCTAATCTATTAAAAGTAATCAGTTATTTGGTCTGGCAAATCATTTCATTTTTTTTAGTCTTTGTAGTGGGTGATCTCTACTGAACCACTTCATTTTGCTCTGAGGCCATCCTGATTAGTATTACAGACTGTCTAACGTTTGGGATTCTACAAACATTTGCTACCTGGAGCTGTTCGAGTTGCTCAGACAGCTTTCCAGACCCACACAGACAAAAGTTCCATTGAAATGAATAGCTCTATTCATTTATGAAAAGGAGGGAAAGGACCGAGCAAATTTTTAAAGAGGTCTCAGTGCATTTATATAGCTCCTACAGTAGTCAGCAGCTTCAGTTATAGAACAAACCTTGCAATCCTAATTGTTACAGTGCTTTAGCCATTTCTTAATTGCTCCCTCTGGACTTCTTTACCTCCTGTCAGGGATCTTTTCTAAGTGTCTCTTACTAAAACACTGCCAGCACATGGCAGAAAAAGTGAAGAACAGGTCCAGGCTTCTAAACTCCTACATACATGAGGAATTTTAGTAACAGAAATAATCTCAGAAAAGTAAATGGGATTCACTATGCAAGTAAATTACCTACATGCATGTTTGTAGGATTAGACTAAGACATTTTTTATTGGTTGAAAGTTTTTATGGTTTTTGCTTCTTGCAGGCTTTGAATTTTTAGACAGAACTGCTGATTTGGCACCTCTGGAATCACAGTGACTAAAATAAAGGAAGAACTATGGGTGACAGCAACAGTTGTCCTAACTTACTAGTTTTGGTGCAGTTGCAAAAAATGTAACATTGTCACTAGCATTCCTCAGTTTCAACCAAGTGAAACTTCACTGTTTTTTTTGCAAACTGGGATTTTGTTCTAAATATGATGACATTTCATTCCTTTGAACAAAGAGCAAACCTATACGTATCTGTCCTATTAGAAATGTATCCACTAACTGAAAAAACCTACATTTTTCCAGTTCTTTGTTTCCATTTTCACAAAGTGTTGAGGCACAACTAAAAGGGGATTTATTTTCTTTTATAAAAGCATAAATCTGGGTTTTACTAAAGAATAATGTCTTTTGCCCTGACATAGATCCACATTAGCCACAGAAGCCAAAGGATACATCCCAGTAAAGTAGACTCAAATCTGGCCAGTGTGATGGGTTTCTGGAGACAGTCTTATTACTCTTTAGATTTCCTGTGCTATTGCTTCATCCTCATCATCTCCTTGACAACTCTTGCCTTCCCCTGGCTAGGTTCTTTCCTGTTCCAGTCTAAGGTACTGCTGCCAGAATCATCACCATAATCTTCTATTCAGAATACTTTTTCTTTCAGCATCTTGAACCCATTCGTTGACTTCCCACCTCCTCCTCACATCGTACTTGTTTTTACCTTCAAGATGCTGCACAAAACAGAATTTGCTTTGGCCTACACTCTTTTTCTTCCATTTCCTTTTCTGTTTCTTAATATCTCATTACTGCTCCCTTTGCCTACCCCTCCTTGGCTTAGATTTGTTGCTTACCATCCCTGATTCTTGGAAATTCAGTGAAATACGGTGGGAAGAAAACATAATTTTTTGTCAGTATATAGTTGTCTCTTTTGTTTTTAAATGCAATTCTTTTTTACAGTCTTCCTAAGGAAAGCTAATGTTGTCACTCTTCACCCTCTAGTAACTGAACTTCCAAATTTTTTGTCTGGCCTGCATGAACTCAGTTGTAGGATCTTTGGGACCGTTGTTTTAAAGTTCTGAATAGCTGTGTGAGTATTTATGATACTACAGGGATACTGGAAGCATAGGCAGTGAATGTGAGATGACAGACTAAAGAGGAATATTGGTGTCAAAATTCAGCAGGTCATCTTGATCTCATTTCCCAAGCCATTGCTGCAAAGTAAGAGTGAGCCTGGCCTGCCTTCCTTTCACATCAACATGTATCAGGCAGACTTCTAGTAAGATGACTAAAGGGATGCTGGGGATGCTGGTTAGATGAAAGGCTGTCTGTGGTCATACCACCTGTTCCAGGCACAGATGATCTTGGAGGACAGTTTACACCCTGTCACTGCTCTTTGCCCCCTGCTAGCCGAGATCACCACCCTTCCAGCAAGTGGTCGACTGTGTGATTAACCAGATCAGTCCAGGCTCCGTGTGCAACGCCTTTCACGATTTTTGTGTCAGTAGAACCGGATGTGACTACATCTTTGATATAATACCTTGGAGATCTGTTACTTTTGTCAGCGTTTCACTGTTTAATCTTATATTTCAAGGGGAGATGTTAGCCTTTTATGTACAATAATCACAAGAAGCCAGTTTCATTTAACTTGTTGAGCAAGCTTGACAAGATGGAAAATACATACAGCAAATTTTAATATCTGTTTTTCCCTGTGTCAGAACAACTTCATGATTCTTTATTTCTGAAGTAAACAGTAATTAGCAGCAGGGACATATCTTGTGCACAGACAGACTTTTCATGCATAAAAAGATCCATTCTGGGAAATTTAAACCTTTGGTAACACTATCCTGATTAGTAGAAGCCTTTAATAGAAGGTGATAAAGCATAACTGGGACTGACTGACTGAATATTGCTCTCTTCAGCCAACAGCTGTTTATAGAATATCCTACAGCTACCCTTATATAGGTAGTTCCTCTTTTGGACTGGTTCTTGTAAGCATAGTGCAGCCATGTGCAACTCTTCAGGAGAGCAGTGATACCTTTAAATGATTCAAATAAATATTTGCTGATGTGTTTAAGTAAGCAAATTACCTCCTTTTTTACAAACCTACACACTTCAGTGTGAGACCATATAAAGAACCTTAATTTTGCCGAGATGAAAACTTTTGGCAAACTTTATTGTATTATCAGTGTTATCAATATTATCAGTTATCAGTATTATCAATATGGCTAAATGAGAAATGAACAGATAATGTAATGTCATGAACAAGCCATTGTTGTTTTATTGATGAAGACTTATGTGTTTCTAGGCTATATTTATAACAAGATGTAAGGTAATTTGATAATTTCTTCAAAACATACAGAATGAAATTTCTTGGAACTAGACACAGTGCCTTTAGTGAGGCCAAGATTTTATCATAGCAGGCAATGTAATTTAAGTTGTTGGCAGATTAAGTATAACTATCACTTTTTTGCACAAGATTTATTTCATTTATAGGATGTATACTTTCGTTGTAGTTGAATGATTGCCATTTCAGAGCAAGGTTGTTAGACTAATGCTAGGTATCTTGAAGCAGAATCATATTTTAAAATACTGTTTTAAATGGATTATTGATTTAAGTGTCTCAGCATGTGTGCAACATACTCTTCAATGTTACTAAAGCAATTTTTACCTGGTTTGTGGATCATAGCTTTTTAATATGTAGTAAATTCCTTTAACAAGATCTTCCAAGTTCTGTCTCTTCAAACCAACAGACATAGGTTTGAAATGCACATTATGTCATTTGAAAGGGTTTTTAGAAAAAATCTTTAAGAAAATAACTTTTATCTGTCCTTTGGATTTCTCTTGTGTAGAGGCCAGTCCAGGAAAGGCAATCCTGCATAATGGAATTCTAAGAAATTAAAAAATCCTCTATGTAATGTTGTTTGAGTATCAAATGTCAGAAATATATATTTCTGTGTCTTGCTTTGCTAAAAAAGGAGTAGATAACTAAAGCTAGGCAGATAAATAATGTGATTCAAAGGCATTATCAGACATGGGGCTTTTTTCAGTGGACTTAGTATAGCTTTAAAATGTCCAGCTAACTAAATATAGCTGGTGAGGCAGTACAGTATGTGAAAGATATGAAAAGGCACATGATAAAAATCAATATATGGAACTTTGGTTTAAGGTATTCTTTCCCCATATATTTGGATGCTTACGTATTGCACTTTATGATTTTCTCTTATGTGTATGCCAGTTGTCTGACAAAAGGTCTGAAAGGTTAAT
The DNA here is from genome assembly GCF_965140245.1 of Athene noctua. Classification (NCBI taxonomy): domain Eukaryota; kingdom Metazoa; phylum Chordata; class Aves; order Strigiformes; family Strigidae; genus Athene; species Athene noctua. Next base: position 22,841,904 of record NC_134041.1, read on the forward strand.
TTCCAGAATCTTCTTATTGTTAGTATTAGTATTTTGACATAGCTGTTAGAAACATCCTACAAATCCTATCTTTATCGTACTGAGTCTCAGAAAAGAGAGAAAGATACAACTTTAGTTTGCCAGTAGGCAAATTTACCAAAGACTGAAAGTGATAATATTGTCCAGATCTTAGGCTCAACAACAAAAATTCTAGAGCACTGATGACCAAAAAAAATCAGTTTTACCAACAAGACTTCATTCAGATTACCAGTGCATTAAGAAGAATGATAGAGAAAGATAATAATCGAATCTTGAATACTAAGTATGAGTTGTTTGACTTTGTGCTTCCTCTCTCGAAAACAGTTCATTGCTAGTTCACATTCCAGTTCTCCATGAGGAGACTTCCCCTTTTTTAATGTCCTTTTTTTTTTTTTTCCCTTTCTTTTCCTTTCTTTCCATAAGTATCTTAAAAGTACAGCTACTAAATATGGCCACATTTGTAGAATGAATTTTACATTTGATCAGATCCTCTAAGCTGCAGAGAATGGGAGACTGCTTTGCAAAGTCTGTTTCCACTCAAGGATTCCAGCCTCTAGTTTTGCAAAGCCTTCTGGGAATACCTTTTCCCGGTCTGCATTCCAGTAGCTTTTTATTTCCTGTAGCTGTGTCAAAAGTAGTAATAGTAAGTCTAAAGAATGGAACAGGTTACTTTATAATATATGTACCATATGGCTTTGCAGCCTTCTTTCTTCATTTGTTTGGAAATTATAGCACAGGATAATAGTGACTTTGTTCACTAATTGGTGTCCTAAATGCCATATTCATATATTTGAATTGGACTGTCAGTGAAGAATTTATGTTTTCTCTTCAAATTTTCACTTAGATCATTATATGACCAGAGGAAGTTAATTCCAATCTCTCAGAAAACACTGGCTTCAACAGCAGTGTCTTTTGGAGCATCAAGTCCATACACTATATATGCACTTTGTATTATTTATTGCTTTATATTCAAGTCAGATTTTCTATGGAAAGAAGTGTTGCTTTTTGTCCTCACCTATTTCTCAGCATCTCCAAATTAACTGGGAGAAGCTGATAATTTACAGAAGCTGCAAATTATCTTAATCAAGACAACAGCATCAGAGCTGCAGATCAGTGGGATAACATTCTTTATGCTGTATTTCAGCCGCAGTATTTATAAGCTCAGATTTCATTTATGAAAAAAACCCCAACATTAATCAATATTGCATTTCCCCAGAATGTTGTTGATCTTTAGTTTAAAAGCCAAACAAATAATGTTTTACTCCCAAGCAACTTTACTGCAAGCACTATTATAAAATCTTATTGTATGCATTTTTCAAAAAGCATAATTAGAAGACAGTAAAGAAATGCTGAAATTATGAGAGGCTCCCTTGATATTAAAGTACTGTCTGTACTTGAGCTTTATCAATTATTTTATTTATTAATTCTTGGGGTAACAAATTTACACAGTTTCCCACAGCGTAATAAATAGTTTTAATCCTAGATATTTCATAAAAGTTCACTGTTGTTTCTTACACTCAGTGATTTTTATTTCTTGTTCCTTTTTCTTATCATTGTGTGATGTAAATTACACTGGGGTATTAGTGCTAGCAGAAAGTTGTGTGCATTTCTGAGCTTTAGGCTCTACCGAGCTAATTCATCTGAGGCGCAGCTGGGATTGGGGGGGGATATCAGGGGGGAAAGAGGGCTTCTTGAACATTTTTCAAGTAAGACAATAGAAAGAATATCCATGCACAACTTAATAACTGCACAAGAGACAAGAGCAGTAACAGAGGCAACAGTCAGAAGATTTTTTTTTTTTTTTTCCTCAGTGGAGTATAAAACTGAACAATGAACTAGGTGAAAGAGAGAAGGTGAAATAAAAGACACTGAACAGCTAAAGGACTTGTCTGGACTAATCTTGTACTTGCTGTTATATTTAGTTTACAAGTCATCAGTGCTGAAAGAAGTCAGGGATGTTGATGGAGAAGGTCAGAAAGGACAAAACAATCCTGGCTAAAGAAACTTGTTTTTTAACTTCGATGTCCATCTTGGATAATACAGCACCAGGATGGACTCCTGAAACAAAATGAAATGGGGCATTTATAACATGTCTTGAATTATGACACATCTGAACGAAACTTAGGACCACTGACGTGTAACAACTCTGGAAAAGAACAAGGCTGCCTTGTAGTGCCAGCACACTATTAATCAGCCAGGGTGGGAAACTGTATGTGGTAAGTGATGGGATGAGGTGAAGTGATTCCTTGGCTGCATAGACTCCCTGTCAGTGGTCTAACATACAGCCTGGCAGAGATTTCCTATGTGTAACTGCAAAATGGCAAAGTAAACTTTCCACTTCTTTCCAAGATCTTCCTCATTTAAATCAAAGGAGAACCTTCTGATCCCATCACAGGCCAGCCATGAGCTAGTGACAGTCGCAGAGCTGTTTCATTGGGGAGAAGTCAAGGATGTCTTACACTATAGCAGCAATAATTCTGTTTATGCCTATAGTATTCCTAAAATGTGCCAGGTATAAAACAAATAACCTGAAGCACTCAAATTTGCATGGGCAGCCAAGGCAGAAAGGAATATGAAGAAAAAAGAAAGCTATTTAATTTTACAGTGGGCTTTTTCACACTATCCAATTACAGTTTGCTATTTTATCATTAGTAAGTCGGAATGAAGTGCTTCAGGAAACTTTTAGATGCTCTCTCTCTTAATATATTTCCTTTTGGGATTCAATTCTCACTTCTCTGAAATTCCATGTGACTGAAAAAGACTTGAATGAAGACTGAGTAGTAGGACATTTTTCTTTAGTTTCTTCTTGTTCACCATTGTACTGTTCTATCCTTTTAAGAAGAAGGACAGGTAGACAGAAGGACAGAAAGGAAACACTTGCCTGTTTGTCAGACAGCTGAAGAGCTAAAGAGGCATATTACCCAAAGTCTTCTGGTGGCACATATGAATCAGATCACCATATGGAAAGAACAGAATATCGTAGTCAAAACGTGAAAACAGTGGGGTACCTAGGAGTAGGGAGTAGCTACAGTAGGATAATGTGGAGTTTGGTCTGAGGAAATAGCTTCATGATAATAACCTTTTTTACATTACTTGATTTTCTTTGCGCTCTTTAACAGAGATGTGAGGGAGCTATAAAGTATTTTTAATCCACAGCACTCTGAGGCACTGTGTTCCAACTGGTTAGTTATGGATTTTGTGAAGAATTGCTTTTTTATTTGGTCTGATACTATTGCCTTGTTTGATGCTCCTTGTATCTTGTAATAGAAGACTGAGAATATAAATTTCTTATATACCTTCTCCATGCCATTATTCATTTTATAACTTTAATCCTTCGCATTTTCCTCTTTTCAGGGTTTAGTTCTAATTAATTCCTGTATGGACACAGTCCTGTGTCAGTATCCTTGCTATCTTATATACCTTTGTCTGTATATGTTTATTCTGTGATGAGGAAACGGGAGTATGCATGTTATTCAAGACATGTGTGCCTCATGGATTAAACACTGTCATTATAATGCCTCTAAAGTTTCATTCTCAGTTCCTTTCCTAATACCTAAAAATATAATTGGTATTTCTCTATAGTACTATGCACAGAACTTACTATGAAAATACACACTGTGTTTTATGCTATCCCTTCCTGTAAGGAGCCATTGCTATAAACTACTGGAATAGGTAACTGGCATATTCTACGTACAGTAGGCCTACCTACCACCTCATCTCTGCATGGCTTCAGTCATTAATTCATACAGTGTCTCTGTGTAGCCTCCATTATTTCCAGTAATAAGCATGATAGCTAAGTTGAAGTGCCTGTTACTTGATGAAACCCATCTCAAGCTGATCCAGGAATTCTGTGTGAATCAGTAATACCTAAGGTTGATCATCTGGGTTAAGGTTTACCCTTAAGACATGCTCTTCAGTATCCTCTTCACATGCTAGACATGCTAGAGAACATTCAGCCAAGACATCTGGAAATGCTGTTGTGAAGACAAGAGTTAAAAAGCAGGACCACAACTCAGTGGTACCTGTTAGCTCTGCAGAAAGCCTATCTGAAGTTGTAGAATTAGAAGCAAAAGTTAAAATGAGGTCTTGAGTTAAAATGAGTCTAATTAGATGAAATCTACCCTTAACTGAGGAAACACTTTAAACTCCACTTGAATACAGAAATATTTGTTTCTAGACTCTTCTGCTTGCCTTATTAAGAGCTTTATTTTAATTCTGCCCTGGAGAGGAATGGAATCCAAAGGCTATGTCTATTTCGTGCACTTCTGCTTTGTCCAGAAGAAGTGGTTTGTTTAGAGGTCATATTTCTTTACAGGCCGCCTTTTACTTTTTGTTGTTAAAAGAAGAAAGCTGTGTTTGTTCCAAGTCCATCTGACAACTTTTTTCCTGATTTGTCCAAACGAAAAAGGAATAGAAGGAGTTGTCATTATCAAGACAAGAGAGTCTGAGGGATGAATCCAGATGTTGGTATAACTTGAGGGCTGAAACATCACAATATAAAGTAGATGACAGTTTATCCTTCTGTAGGGTGACTAAGTGAAATAAGATCTAGGCCACGATGGTCATTTCCCACCAGTCTTCTAAAATCTCCATTAAGAAGAATAGGAAGCTATTGTTCTGACTCATCAATATACAACATTGCTACTATTTTACAACATTTGCACAAAAAATATTATCCCTTGATACTTGATGTGAGTAAACAGATCCAGTGTCTACCATACTGCCTCAATAAGTAGAATACAGTGGTTATACTAAAGCAAGTCCCTTGGCTCAAGGAGGAATCCTTTTTCATTAATATGTTCAGCCTAACTTATTCCTAACAGGGAAAATGAGGATTCCCTAGGGTAAATTGTAGACAGCATGAAGTAGTTTATGTCAGCCGTTATTCTCATTGCTTACCCACAGCAAAAGGCATTTGGGAACTTAGACTGAAGGGAGAGAAAAGATTCAGGCCAGAATATATATTGCATTACTGAAAGAGTTCAAGTTGATCCAGGGTACAGCAGCCCTGAACCACTGTTGTCTGTGCTACCACTTAGCTATGCTGATTAAGAGCCTGGCAGAGCTAAGCTTGAAGCCCAGGTTCTGGACAGTCAGTATAATTGTCTCAGTTTCAGAAGTGTTTGCAACAGGGAAGACCAGTGCTCAATAAGGAACTAGCCTGGCAGTTACTTAGATATTTGGCATATAGCATTTCTATTTCCAGTTGCCAAGGTATGTCTGAAATGTATTTTATGTGTCATTCTGTGGTAGGAAGAAGAACATATTCATAGACCAAGCATCCATACCTTGTTATCCACGCACATACAGAACTTCTGATTAAGATTACATGTGTAAATTGGCAATTTCAATTAGGTCATTTCAGTTGAAGATCCTACGTGCACTTGTGCATAACTCTGCTAGACATCTTTCTTAAGCATCTCTAGTATAAGTGAATTTTGCAGTGTCTGCAGTTGGGTAGACAGCCCAGCAACATGGGTTTTAAAATATGAATTCAACATGTTATTTGTTAATGCAAATTTCACAGAATTTTATTTCCATATGTTGCTTTTCCACTTATCTGCTGATCCTTTTCTCAGTTTGGGTTTTTGGTTTTTTTTGTGGTTGTCCTGGTTCAGCTAGGATAGGGTTAAGTTTCCCCAGCAGAGAAGGGGGAAGCAATCTCCAGGTGGGTTATTCATACCATGCTGATGTCAGGTCCGGGCTCGGGAGCGTGGGAACTTTTTCCTTGGTGGCTTTGGTGATGGGGAGCACACGGCGGGCTGACTGTAACCATTGTGGTATTTCTCTGTATATCTTTTGTCTTGCTCACTGTTATTGCTGTTTATTGTTGTTATCATTGCTACTGTTGTTCAGATTGCTTATTACACTGTTGTATTAAATTTCTTCTTATTTTAACCCGGGGTTTGTGCCTCACTTCCAGCCCGACTGGCTGGGGGGGGGGGTGGGGTAGGGGCAACAGCAACGTGGTCTCCGGTCCTGGTAGGGCCTAGCCAGCACAGTGGTCGACAAAGTATTCTGTTCTAATGTACAAGATAAAATGGAGGCGATGTCTGTGGTTTGGAAGGGTAGGTAGCTCCTGAGAATTAGTGTGGTAGAACAGACTGTTGTTGTTTGCAACAAACATAGTATAGAACTTCAAAAACAGTGCTTGGATTTAAATTTTGTTTTAAAGTTTGTCCAGAAAGACAGAATGAAACTTGGTATGTGTATCTCAGCTTTGATACCATTTGGAATGGTGAACAGGGAGGTGATGCAGGTCCCATTTCCCCATGCTGATGATTAGCTCGGTATTGGGAGACTCCTTCACACTATGAAAGTGCCTCCTGCTCCTAGCCCTCCCATCATAGGCAGTGCAGGCACATCACAGCAGAGAGAAAAGTGAAGATACCAGGCTGTTTTGTAGCTACTCTCACTGACAGACTGTCTTCTGGGAACTCTTGCCAGCTGGCAGAGGTTAGAGTAGTCTACAGGTTGCACTAACATGTCCAAAACTGAGAACAGAAAAGTAGGGAGCACAGCCAGCTCCCTGATGGCCTCCTCTTTCTGCTTCACTGAAGCAGATAATGTAACGCTCAGCGCTTGTGTCAGATGTAGTCTGAAAGGGTGGCTCCTGGTGCTGCTGCCATTTCATTACTGTTCATCTCAATAATAACAGATAGAGACCATGATCCCAAGAGCAGCAGAGTGCCATGAAGTGCCGTGGAGGAGCTGATAAACCCCATCTAAGGGTTTTCACATGGAGTTAAAAGTTAGTTGTTGGCTTCACAGGAAATAAAGTGCTGTTACTACATCACCACCAGCTAAAGGTAATGTGCTGAAAACCTGTCAGACCTATCGGTCAGACATCAACTGCCAGAGTTCCTGTTTTATACAGGAGTTTTTAAATGAATTCAAGGCGATTCTAACTGCTCTTCAAACAAATTTAATATCTAAATACCAGACAGATAGCATATCATACTTCCATATGGTCCAGAAGCAAAGGCAGTTCAGCCTAAAACTCATTTGCAGACATCTGTAAAACACATTGCTATGGAATGACAATAGAGGTGATCCATAACTTGAAGTGGGCACTTGTTCTTTATTATGAAATACAGATATAGTGACACAAAACATTGCTTTCAACTGTGCTCAGTGCAGGCTAAAAACACAATATAACTGCATGCCAGACACTGATTTTCTGTTGCCAGTGAACATCTGCTTGATATACACAGACATCTTGTGATTAGGGTCTGCTCGGTAGCTAGACCAGCAAATGAAAGGGGTGGAGGGGAGGAGGACGAACAAGCTTTCTTTCTGCAAGTAATAAACAAACCATAAATGTGTTTATTTCCATAAAGAGTGGAAATAAAGATTCAGAGTTCAAAAGGTATTTGCTTTCAGCACATTTCTTCATTGGAGCTGGCTGTTTACTTTTCATTGGCAGTCATCTATAACGGAGTGTATTTTCTGGAGGAAAGAGATTTTCATCTGCTGAATTTAAAGACCTAATGAATAAGGAAACAACATGCATATTAATTTATTATATGCATGAATGACAAACAAGATGACTTATTAAATTAATTATCCAAAGGAGTACAGAATAAAAGTGTTGTAATCCATTGTTCTTAAGAAATGTTACATCTCACCAGGGTTTTTTAATCCTCTAATTCCTGTGGGTTGTAATTTCCAGTTTCAGAAACATCTCCGTCAGCTCTGTACGTCACTGCAATAAAATCCAGTTGGGGCCAGATCTTACCATGATCCCAGTTAATGTTCCTGAGCGACAAGTATCAGTGCTGCTAAGCAAACTGGACACCATCTCCATTTTGCAGGTCCAAACCAATGTATTTCAGGAACTATAAAAAGCAAAAGAAGTGTCTACTGCGATCTGCTAGCTAATTTATACATCTTACACTTGCAAAGACATATTAGATAGCTTATTTTCCCTTTGGGTTTGTTTATTATGCATTTTGGACAGAGGACAGAAAATCTCCAGTTAAGGCATTAGTTAAAATTAGGAAGTAGGCGTTTAGTTCAGAGATCTGCTGAAGATTCCTAACCGCAGTTTATAGGTACATCAATTTCCTCATTTAAATAACTGAGAAACACTTTTGATAGTCTCATTTCTGCCTGAAGCATTTTTGCCACTTGAGAGGATGTTACCTATAAAGCCACAAGGGAGTCTTTCATTTATCTAGTATGTCTTGCCATATAAAAAGGCCAAAAGAGATCCCTGAATTAATTCCTGTAAGAAAAACATTTTATTTTTTAGAAATTCTAGAAGCACCTATATGAATCACTGAATCACCGAATCAGCTAGGTTGAAAAGGACCTTGAAGATCATCTAGTCTAGCCATTAACCTAACACTGACAGTTCCCAGCTACACCATATCCCTCAGCGCTATGTTGACACGACTCTTAAACACCTCCAGAGATGGGGACTCTGCCATTGCCCTGGGCAGCCCATTCCAAAGCCTAACAACATGTTCTGGAAAGAAATACTTACTGATATCCAGTCTAAACCTTCCCTGGTGCAACTTGAGGCCATTATCTCTTGTCCTATTGCTTGTTACTTGGTTAAAGAGGCTCATCCCCAGCTCTCTGCAACCTCCTTTCAGGGAGCTGTAGAGGGCAATGAGGTCTCCCCTCAGCCTCCTCTTCTCCAAACTAAACCCCCCCAGTTCCCTCAGCCGCTCCTCGTATGACCTGTGCTCCAGACCCTTGACCAGCTTCGTTGCCCTTCTCTGGACACACTCGAGTCATCCAATGTCCTTTTTGTAGTGAGGGGCCCAAAACCGAACACAGGAATCAAGGTGCGGCCTCACCAGTGCCAAGCACAGGGGTAAGATCCCTTCCCTGTCCCTGCTGGCCACGCTATTGCTGACACAAGCCAGGATGCCATTGGCCTTCTTGGCCACCTGGGCACACTGCTGGCTCCTGTTCAGCTGGCTGTCAATCAACCCCCCCAGGTCCCTCTCTGACTGGCAGCTCTCCAGCCACTCCTCCCCAAGCCTGTAGCGCTGCTGGGGGTTGTTGTGGCCCAAGGGCAGCCCCCGGCATTTGGCCTTATTGAAACTCCTCCAGTTGGCCTCAGCCCGTGGCTCCAGCCTGTCCAGGTCTCTCTGCAGAGCCTCCCTGCCCTCGAGCAGATCAACACTCCCACCCAACTTGGTGTCATCTGCAAACTGACTGAGGGTGCACTCGATCCCCTCGTCTAGATCATCAACAAGAGATGTTAAACAGGAGTGGCCCTAAAACTGAGCCCTGGGGGACACCAGTCGTGACCAGCTGCCAGCTGGATTTAACTCCGTTCACCACAACTCTCTGGGCCTGGCCATCCAGACAGTTTTTTACCCAGCAAAGCATGCAATTGTCCAAGGCTCAAGCAGCCAGTTTCACCAGGAGAATGCTGTGGGAAATGGTGTCAAAGGCCTTGCTAAAGTCAAGGTAAACTACATCCACAGCCTTTCCCTCATCCAAAGAGCAGGTCGCCCTGTCATAGAAGGAGATCAGGTTTGTCAAGCAGGACCTGTCTTTCACAAACCCATGCTGACTGGGCCTGATCCCCTGGTTGTCCTGCATGTGTTGTGTGACGGTATCAGGATGAGCTGATCCATCACCTTCCCAGGCACTGAAGTCAAGCTGACAGGCCTGTAATTTCCCAGATCATCCTTCCGACCCTTCTTATAGATGGGCGTCACATTGGCCAATTTCCAATCTGTCAGGACCTCCCTGGTCAGCCAGGACTGCTGGTAAATGATGGAATGCAGCTTTGGCAAGCACCCCAGCCAGCTCCTTCAGCACCCCCAGGTGTATCCCATATGGTCCTGTAGACTTGTGTGTGTCTGTGTAATGCAGCAGGTCACTGACTGTCTCCTGGATTGCAGGGGGGTCGTTCTCCCCGTCTCTGTCTTCTGGCTGAGGAGGCTGGATTCACTCAATACAACTAACCTTGCTAGTAAAGACTGAGGCAAAGAAGGCATTAAGCACCTCAGCCTTCTCCTCATCACTTGTTACCATGTTTCCTCCTGCATCTAGCAGGGGATGGAGGCTCTCCCTGGTCTTTCTTTTGCTACTGACACACTTATAGAAACATTTCTTCTTGTCCTTGATTCCTGAAGTCAAATTAATTTTCAGTTGGGCTTTAGACCTCCTGATTTCCACCCTACATAGCCTCACAGCCTCTTTGTGAGACTCTGTGAGTCTCTAGCCTCTTCTTCCAAAGGCCGCAGACTCTCCTTTTCTCCCTGAGCCAAAGCTCCCTGTTTAGCCAGGTTGGTCTTCTCTGTCGCTGGCTTCTCTTACAGCACCTGGGGACCGCCTGCTCCTGAGCCATTAAGAATTCCTTCTTAAAGAGCAGCCAGCCTTCCTGGACCCCTATACCCTTCAGGATTGTCTCCCAAGGGATCCTTTCAAGCAGGTGCCTAAAGAAGACAAAGTCATCTCTTTGGAAGTCCAGGATGTCAGTCCTGCTTCCCCCTCTCCTGGCCTCTCTAAAAATGGAGAACACTATTATTTCATGATCACTGTGCCCTAGTCAGCCTCCAACTGCCATATCACCAACCAGTTCTTCTCTATTCACAAAGAGGAGACCCAGCAGGGCACTTTCTCTGGTTGGTTCTCTCACCAGCTGCATCAGGAAGGTATCTCCAACACATTCCAGGAATCTCTGGGACTGGTCCCGCTCTGCTGTGTTGTATTTCCAGCAGATGTCTGGGAAGTTAAAGTCTCCCACAAGAACAAGGGCAAGTAATTGTGAGATTTCTCCTAAATGCCTATAGAATATTTCATCCACCTCTCTGTCCTGGTTGGGTGGCCTATAGTAGACTCCTACTACAACATCTGCCCTGTTGGTCTTCCCCTGATTCTAATGCAAAGACACTCAACCCTGTCTTCACTACACTTGTACTCAAAGCAATCATAACAGTCCCTAACTGTTGAAGACTAAGGGAAGATCATTCTGTGCTAATGACTGGCGTTTTCATTATTCTCAGTATTTGCTTTCCCTCGAGTCTCAATGTGGAAGTTTACCATATGGCTGGAAGAATCCAAAAGAGATTGAATATATATTTATTTCATTGCTGAAGAATGCCCATCTAACTGATTCCTTATGGTGGAAATCTGTTATTTCTCCAGGTTCTTATGATCTGAATGCTTTTCCCCAATATCTAACCAAAATCTTTCTTTCTGCACACTGAAATCAAGTAGTCATTATCTATCTTTTTGTACACTTCTGGTAAAAGTGTTTAACGCAGTATCAGAACTGATACATTAACAGATAGCATTACCTGGTTTGGTAAGAACCTATAGCCTTCATAAGTAGGTAAATTCTATTGAATATTTTTACATTTCTAGTAAACAGACATACCTTTTTCAGAAGAGGTTTTAAATATTAAAGATCTAGCCTAGGTGTATGTATTTTTGTCATTTCAGTGTAATCTCTTGCAAAATGTATGCTACAAAACACCATTCCACTCCTCATTAATGCATTCTTCTAGGTTTATATCACAGCAATGATAGATCATTTGTTTATAGAAATCAAGGAAATTTTGTGCTATCCCATCAGAAATAAAATGAAACATAAAATGTACTTCACTGTATATCAATTACTTGACTGTTTCCAAAAGACTAGGCATGAACAGGAGAGGATATTATTTTTCCTCTAGGCAATCTCAAGGAGATATTGAGTCTCAAAGAACATTTGTTGTCTTATAAAAAATACAGCAGGTACCTTTACCATACATAGCCCAAACCACAGACTGATAGAATGGACCTTAAAGCTCATCTGCCATGGGCAGGGACACCTTCCACCAGCCCAGGTTGCTCAAAGCCCCGTCCAACCCGGCCTTGAACATTGCCAGGGAGGGGGCAGCCACAGCTGCTCTGGGCAACATGTGCCAGTGTCTCACCACCATCACAGGAAAGAATTTCTTCCTTAGATCTAATCTAAATCTCCCCTCTTTCAGTTTAAAACCATGACCCCTCGTTCTATCCCTACACCCCCTGATAAGGAGCCCCTCCCCATCTTTCCTGTAGCCCCCTTTAAGCACTGGAAGGCCGTTCTAAGGTCTCTCTGGAGCCTTCTCTTCTCCAGGCTGAACAACCCCAACTCTCTCAGCCTGTCCTCACAGGGGAGGTGCTCCAGCCCCCTGATCATCTTCATGGCCTCCTCTGGAGCCACTTGAGCAGGTCCATGTCCTTCTTATGTTGCGGCCCCAGAGCTGGACACAGGACTTCAGGTGGGGTCTCAGGAGAGTGGAGCAGAGGGGGAGAATCCCCTCCCTCGACCTGCCGGCCACACTTCTCTTGATGCAGCCCAGGACACAGTTGGCTTTCTGGACTGTGAGTACACATTGCTGGCTCATAGTCAGTTTTCCATCCACTACTACCCCCAAGTCCTTCTCCACAGGGCTGCTCTCAATCCACTCCTCACCCAGCCTGTATTTATGCTTGGGATTGCCCCAACCCATGTGCAGGACCTTGAACGTGGCCTTGTTGAACTTCATGAGGTTTGCAGGGGCCCACTTCTCAAGCCTGTCAAGATTCCAATATCTTTGTATTATTCTACAAATGAATGCTTGGAATAAAATGAAAGATGCCAGAACTTTATACATGGTGTCCAGAATATAAAGTTCTAACAACTTGTTAGAGATTACTGCAGTGCATTTGAAAAAATTCTTAGATTTACTATCAAATATTCATCAACCTATGTAGGATTAGTCTAAAAACAACCCATAAGAACAGTCACATGTTTTAAATATATTGCTAATATTTAATGAAATTACAAACCAGTCATTGAGCAGATATGATAATTATATCTAGGTATGGAGTTTTGAATTTTTCAAATTTTTGGCTTTAGCCATATCTGCACTTTTTTATGGAACACGAATAAAAATTATGCACATTCAGGAAAAAAAAAATGGCTCTGAAAATAATTTCTAAAAGATTTCATACTTAGCAAAACAGCACTGCTAGAGACTTACATAGCATTCTTTTTGTTTTTAAAGGCCTAATCCAAAATCTATTTAAAGTTGATGAGAATATTTTTATTGAATTCCATGTGCTCGGAACTGTGCTGTAAATGCAAAAGAATTGCTTCCAACTGGAAAGAGAAATATTAAATATACAAACATATTAACTTACATGTGGAAATATATATCAAGATTTTTTTAAGAAACTCAGTCTTTTAATAGACTATTTTATCGCAGCATTCTAACCAATTTCTCTTCACAAATTTCTTAATATTTGGGTAATGAAACAGTATGTTTTCCTCAGAAGAGTAGAATATAATGGATACAATAGATAGATGACTGTTGTTAGGTCTCAGAACATATAAATTACACTTCTCTGAAATTAGATTGTCTGTTATGTTTGCTTTAAGGAAGTAGAATCAATATCTTTAATTTTTTGAATTTACAAATGTCCTTGAGAAATTCCCATCACTACTGCACTAGTAATTGAATATGTTTTATGAGTATGAATATGTGAGTCTGTATACTTATGAAAGATATTCATACTGCCTGTTAGATATCTATTCAGTTATTTTGAATACCCTTTTGATGAGTCTCTTTTTTTCCATTGACATAGGAAGTCTAATGTAATGCTCAACTTGATAGCTGTGTGCCATGCCTTGTAGGGAAAAAAATCCCACAACAAACCAAAACACAACTGTTTAGAAAAATGTCCAGTAATTAAGAGTCATAGGGCTTATGGCAAGACATATCTTGACAAGACATGTACATGAAAAAGGCATCTACATGAAATAATTGTTTCTTCCTTTGTGAGAAATATTGGAAGCGATGGACTGTAGCCTGTTTTGTACTTTTTTCCTTGACAAATATTTCCAATACCTGGATAAGCATATCTACCTCTTATCTTCTTGCTTCTCATTCCACCCTCCATCCAAGCTGTTCTATTCACTGTAAGGTTACAGCATAGCTTCAAATCACAAGAGATCTCAGAGGTTAACTTTTGATCCATCTCCAGGCTCTCATTCATCCTTGCCCATTTAAAGCTCCTCATATTAATGTATCCTGAACATAGTTGTCTTTCAAATCATTTGTTAAAAATACTACTAGACAACACAGTTTCCTTCTAACTATGTGGGATAAACAGATATTCTCTATGAAATAATCACTTTATAATCTATAGAATACATATAATATAAAGAATACATATATTCATTATATATTATATATTTTGTAGAATAAAGAAGCAAAAAATAAACAGCAGTGAACTGAGGGGAAAAAAAAAAAAGATATATTCTGAACTGGGAAGGGGGTTTACTAATTCCTGAGTTCAGACTAACTTCAACTTTTTACTAAATAATAAATCAGACACTCTTTAAAGGCTAAGTAAATCGAGGAGTTGCTTTTTTCAAGTCCAATTTTTCTAAGAGTACTTCACTTTTTGTTTTCTTAACGCAAACCAATAGGCTGTAGTAAAAGCCTTTGTGCATAGCTATAATAGAAGCTCTTCTCACAGAATAGAAAAAAAAGAAGATGAAAATGTTGATTCTGGCAATTGAAAATATGCATTTAATCTATGATCTTTCAGTCATCTTTTCACACTCAAAAGTACATTTATTGCCCAGTCAGAGACTGTGCAGAGTTCTCTGAAGTCCTTCATCTTTGGAGGCCTTTATCATGAAGATTGTTTTATTTTTCTTCTCTTCCTAACAAAAATTTGTTTTATTGTAAAACAATAAAATAATGCATGTTAGAAAGGGCACCAAAACTTTACACTATTGTTCCATGATTGAACAACTCTCAATCCCAAGGAATGTGCCTAAACTTAAAAATCTTAAATTGAAACAAATAGGCACACTAACATCTCTGAGACAAAAGACATTATGAGAAAAATATTTTCATAGAAACATCTCAGAACCAGCAGATTTACTACAGTTTTACAGGAGTGCTAAAAAGACCATGCATTCTTAGATACATGAATGTGGGGTGAGAAAGTCAGAAAAATAAGTAGTGTGAAGCCAAGGGAGATGTTAATAGCACAGGTCAAACACGAGGGTAAATTCTGAGTACCAAGTTTCTTTTATGAACATCTTCTGACTGACTCTGAATGCTGCTGCAACAGAAAAAAGCTACTTGGCTGTTTTTTGAGGTGATCATTTCAAGGATGGGAGAGGAAATTCAACTTTAAGACTGTGTGTCAGGAACTCATCTGAGTAGCTATGAGATTTGTTCAGACTTAAGTACAGTAAATTATAAATTCTAACCTAATAGAAATAAAGTATCCTGCAAGCTTATTATGCAAATAACATTTAATATGTAGTTAATATCCACTTATGGTCATTGACTGTAAATATCTAAAACTGGAAACAGCACAGTGCCAAAGTACTGTATTATAAGACTGACCTCTGAATTTATCAGCACAAAATTTAACTGGTCCTGTTGACCTATTCGTACAACTTGTATTACATCCAGGTTTTTGCATGACACAAAACATAAAAACTGACAAAGTTAGCTAGCACCAAATTTTAGATTAATCAAGGAAAATTAACTGTCTGTGATGGATTAGATTCACAAACTCTTTACGTATCAAAAAATTAACTGGAATCCATGTTTATCTGTAAAGGGTGTTGGTCACTGTCAGGAATATTTGGATTACAACTACTTGCAGTGATACGTGTTTTTAATTAAAATTAGATGCCACTTATAACAAAGATTTACTTCAATGTGTCCAGAAAACTGTCTGTTCTTAAGAGTGAAAATTATTGAATGCTACTTTACACCACTACACCATTCTTCAAGCTGTGCTGAAATCAATGGAAGAACACACTATTAGAAAACAACAAATAGTGGCAGTTGTAAATGTCAGTGTGTATTCCATGTTGAAGTGTGTTATTCCTGACTTACACACTGAAATAAGGAATCATGTAGCCTATACGGATTTTGCAATACATACAGAGTCTCAAAGCCCCCGTAAATTAGGAAATGGTACCCTATGTCGAAGGCTAGAGTATACTCTGCATTTCTAGATACTAAACCGCTAAGCAGATATCAAGAGAGAAAGTATTATCTCATTTCAGCAACAAGGGAAGCAGAGGAAAGATAGTGTGTAGGCTTGAGCAACCAAAAACCATCATGACTGAGATAGACTTGGATGAAATATTTATATAAGAAAATTTCATCGTCTTTGTCTTGCTGAATTCACACATTATTCAACAACTTGAGCACAGGTAGACAAAAGGAAGCAGAAATTTGTGGCTTGTACTTGGCTTGACTTGCTTGTAGCCAAGTTGTTCAGGGGACTATGAGTACTACCATTGGTGGGGCTGAGACTGATGCCAGAGGGAAGGACCTTTTGCTATTGGTAATAGTTTTTGCACTCTTAGTGTCAGCTGAAAGAAATAGATGTGGCAGTAGCTAATGGCAGGTATATTTCTCTCTGCTCGGGCACAGGCAAAAGCCTGTTTCTGTTTATTGCCCATTTTCAACCAAATGTGTCAAGGGCTTTCACCCTGGCTGAGCACTGATGATAGTAATGCTGGTTTTGCACTTGAACAAGAAAGTTCCCCATAAAGACAGGCAACAAATAGGAAATAGCGACTATCCAGGAACAGAGGGCCATGCGACTTCTCTGCAGAAAGAGGGTCCTCTTTTCTTTGAACTAGTGTTTAAATAGGCATTTGGCTTTTTGATGCTATCCAGTCACACAAAAAGGGTATGTAGCCTTTTTCTGCTTCTCAAATTTACTTTGCAGATTTACAGGTTGTTTCCTCACAGTGATACTTGTCTGTAGAAAACATTTTGGACAATACAGGCAGTGAGATCTACAAGTAAAATCACCCAGTGTTTTCCATTATAATTCCCTGTTACCAGTACAGATTTTAGCTTTATTATATTTCTGTGGATTGTATGGAGATTATTTATGGGGAGCATCAACAAAACTAAAAGTGGTACAGTCTCTTGGATTGATGTTAGAAATCCAAGTGATACTATTGGTGATAAAAGTTTATCCCTTTTATTGGTTCAATTTCTTATTCGTAATCTTTTGGATGCCTCAAGGTAATAAGAATTGAATAAAAGTGCAATAGGTACTTATATATTAGTCCACTGGCAGGAACTGTGAGGTGCCTCATGGAAAAAATGTACTCAGCAACTGTGGAAACTAAAGCTTCTTTTTTTTTGCTGATGGCAGCAAAACTGAATCAACTAATTGACTCCGTCTATATTTTTACAGTTGGCTTCTAACATATTCTGAAGTTGGGTTTTACACTGCCTTTTTGAATTTCTGTTTCTGATTCAAAAATGCACTGCCTTTGAAAATGGTCTGATCACCGTCGTGCTACATGTAATAATCAATTTATGGTAGGATAGAAACACAAACAGAGTCTAAATATACTCTGCAGAAATATGGAAGTTCTTTAACCTGGACAGTTTCTCTTCATGGAACTGAGGAATAGCACACAAAAAAAGCAACTGCAAACAGATGGTATTTGGCATGCCTTTAAATATAAAGATGGAGTAAACACAAATTATCCATGTGTAAAACCAGTGTGAAACCGGGAGATTTGACATTTACAAAAATACTATCTTTGAAATTAGGGTGGTGTTTTTTACTTCTTTCATTTTAAGTATTTTTGGTTCAAAACAACGGAAAACAAATTTAATGGCATGCCAGATTTATTTTTTTTTTTTTTTTTTTCAGAGCATTAAAATAACTCCACAGAGATTCCAGGAAATTATTTATTCACAATAAATTAGAGCTGCTGAAACTGCCAGCCAGACTGTCTGCAGCAAAACTTACAAATGTTTTATTGTCTAACATCATTGAAGTCTGCCAATAAAATTGGGCTTCATTCTACAGTCAGTGAAATATTGTACTCCTCTCTATAGGGCTGTTTATTTAGTATCCACTCCCATCGTGTGTGTTTATGCATGTGTGTGCATGTGCGCTGACAAATGTGTGTTATCTTATAAAGAGGAAAATCAAAAAGACATAGCTAAAGACAGAGGACAAAGACCTTATATTAACCTATTTTCATTCTGAATCTTGTTCAGACACCCAGTAATATACATTCTTTTCTAACATTTATGGTTTACAAACATATATATAGCCTTTACAAAGGTATAGTGGGCTAGTAAGCTGTACAAATAAACTTTTGTTGAAATCTTTTAGTGTTGCTGTATTTTTAGGTCTGCATTTAAATAATGAAAAAATTATTTAGAAATATAATTTGGAGAGTTCACAGATGAACGAAGAGTGACGCCCACAGTATGTCCCCACATATTCTTTGGACAGAAGGGCAGGCCTGGTCTAGGTGGAGTTTGCTTCAATATTTATCTGGAAATATTACTTGCAAATTCAGATTAAAAGGTTTGCTCAGTCTTTAATATAAAAAACTGTCAAAGCATGGCAATTATAATAGCAGGAACTTAACGAGCACGTGAATCAACATTTATGCGATGTGCCTATCTTTCAGCTAGGAAGCAGAATGGAGTATTTTGACTGGCCACATCAAAGTAAGTTTTGGATCAGGCATCCATACTATTCCAATAATGGGCCCATAGAGGCCCAGAGCACAGAGGGAAAAGGTCCATGCAGTGTCCTCTACTGTACAACTACTCTCATGAATTGCTTTCCTGTTAGACATTCCTTTTTACCACAATATTCTCTGAAATCTTGGTAGTTTTTTCTCTTGGAAGTTTAGCTAAAGAAGTTCACCAATTTCACTTTTTAATCCTAACAGTAAAAACAGGTGAATCTACAAAGCTAAGTTACAGATTTACCATCTCTGTTAGTAAAGTTGCATTTTCATCTCCCTACTCCATGCAGAGACAGGTAGCTCATCAGCAGTGCATTCATGGCACTGTGAGTACAAAAGTAAGGGTTTTGCTCAATTAAGCTATTTATTAAGCTACACAGTGAAATCTGTGGTTTCTTAAATTTAGGCTTATGACTTTGATAAACTGAATTAAGTAGAGGAGGGGACGAAGGTGGAAGGGAGCCTATAACATTTAAAAATGTATTTAAGGGAGTGTTCTTATCCCATCTATGTCAATCAACACTCCTGTCTCCCAGGTACCAGAACTTGGTGCAGCTTTGCTTCACTGTTATTACAGAATCCTCTAAAAGCCCAGCTGTGAACTTGTTAGAGGAAAAGGAGTCTAAATTCTTCTACAACTTGGGCTGCCCACAGAGTGCTCCCCATAGGGAATTCCATAATTAATGGGATACACCATAAAGTAATACTTCCCAAGGCATTTACTCTATTTTCTCATACAAGTTTGGAGAAGAGTGAATCTAGAGAAGCTTATTTCATTTCTCATTTCAGTGGATCTTTGAGAAAGGTTTCTGAAGAGGCTTTGTAAGACCTAGGTCCCGTCATAGTTCTAGAAAAGTAGGTTTTAGCTTCCCCTCCTGGAATGGGAGGCTACTATACAGCAGTGAAGAAAAGGAGAGAAAGGGAATGAATAATAGGCTACCCAAATTCCTGTAGTCCTCACTCAAGTGAAACCTATTGCCTGGTATTTTTTGCTGAATTTCATACTTCAAAGGATTTGAGTCAACAACTCCACTTGTTTCAGAGGTCAAACAGAGTTCCAGTTGCTTCCCTTTGCCCACACTTCTTCTTCTTTTTTTAAATTGGACATTATTGCCTTTGTGAATTTTCAAAGTGAGTAAGTTCCAAGCTTTTAGGCATATGTTCTTCTGCAGTTTTCAATGGCTCTTAAGGTGATGCCAAAACATAATCTGAAAAGTTCCATAACTTTAAGAATAAAATACCATGTTTTCTGAGGTACAAAAGTGAGATGGATGCTTAAAATATCTCTTCCAGAGAATTGTATAGGATAGTTTAAAGAATAACACAGGAAAATAGCAATAAAGGTGCATTATTCCTGTTTCCAGTTCAATGATAGCTGTATAGTTCTAATTCTACTGACAGCATGTTTTCAATAGAGCAATTACAGTTTTTTACTAGTGACGGTGGACAGAAATGTGATCATAACATTAGAATGATGATATGTTTTCTTTCAAGTGTTGAAACGTCTCTATTTCCTTTTTGTTAAAAAGTATGCATCATTTCAGTTTTTACTTGCTATGCCTTAAGATATTCAGTTCTTTGCCACTCTCATAGTTGCAATTATCTGGTAGTGCATGTAATCCATCCTGTATGGACTTCTTGACAGGAGTCAAAAGGAGGGCCCCAATGACATGGCAAGTTTTGGATTAGGATCTTTCTAAAAACTTGCTTTGTACATACATTTTTGGAAATCAGTTACCATACTTCATTAATACAGATGATGCACGTTGAGGGAGAATGTAATCAAAATGGGATTTATGTCATTCAGAAGAAACTCCAAGCCGTATTTCGCATTCCTGATCTGTAGAATGGCAGAAGATAGAAGATACATTCCAGAGTTGCACTACATGTCCACCCCTCAGCACAATGTTTCCTTTAAAAGGTGTCATTCATGACTAGATAATTATAGCAACCTTCCAATACAGTTTTAACAAAATAATTATTCAAGAGCAGTGTTCATTGCTTATTCGTAGCTGATGTCCTAAATTTCACATCCTGCATCATATAAAACATAGCTGAAATTCCATGTAGAGAATTATAATTAGAGAAAACTCAGGGAAGAATATACATAGAAAAATATTTATCTGAACATTCTGATTGCATTTTGCTTCTTTTTCAGGAGAAGATCAAAAACAATTGCAACCCCCAATCTCTTACTAAAGCATGACAAAATCTACTATCTTACCAAAATCTACTATTTTACCCCATTATCTTACTGAAGTTATTATTTAACCATAAATTTAAATGAGAACATTGCATAAAAACTTTGGTTTGTGTTTGTCACTCTTGAATGAGTCTCCACACTCCAAAATTATTAATCTGGGATGCTACATGGAGCCCAATTAACCCACATCACAAATTTATTTAAAGAAACAGATAATAATAAACTCTGTAACATATGACTTGCATAATGACTTTGCACAAATTTGAATTAGGTAAATCTCTGCTAACTTCTGTGGAATTACTTCTATTTTGCAAAGCATAAATGAAGGAGAAACTTCTAGAGCAATTAAAATATGGTTGCATGTTTCTTAATTCTTTACTGTTCAACCTTGAAAGACTTCAGCTTTAACAAAGGATTACTTTTTTGTTTTCAACAAACAAAATAATTGATGTTAGGATTGTATTTGACTATTAGCATGATGGGAATTACAGATCTCTATAATTCAGTTCTGGACTGCTGATAGTGTGAGATGCCATTAAACTGTACAATAATGTAACTTTGCCATTCTTTGGAAAATACATTACTTGTTTTGTGAAGCTAGCAAGAAATGTATTTGACTGTCATTTGCTAAGCCATTACCAGTATATTCCTACTAAAAACATGACTGATGGTATAATAAGAAATCTAAATCGTTATTTTCTTGGACAATAATGCAACTTTCCTTGTAGTTTCATTACAATTAAATTTTATATAGCTATTTTGAAAAGAGAGATGTTCCAATACTTAACTAATTATGAGGCAGTTTATGCTGTTGACAAAGAATGAAGTTCAGTCAAAATGTCCTCGGGCTTTTCTAATAAAGTGAGGCCGTTTTACATCTTAAATTGATTCAGAGATTTTATGTATTTCATGCCTGCAGAGGAAAATGAGGATTTTAGTCTGATGTTGTTTGCTTAGAACTGATGAAAGTTACTCTGTGTATCAGTTGCATCCTACTAGTTCTTTCTAGGCCTACATCCTCTAACAGATTTCCTTGGGTTACCAACAGCTCAGAATTAACAAATACTTTCTCTCCTTTTCTTTCCATTTTGTTGTTTTCTGAGTGGGTTGTTTTTGCAAGGCTTTGTATCTAACCCTGACCTATGCGATACGAATCCACTTATTAGGTACCAGTGCAAATCTGAATGCAAATCTGAATGGGAATCAGTCAACAAAGAAAAACACTCACTCCTGGTGAAATGCAGTCATTAAAACCAAACCTGTAGGTGCTACATAACATCTACACTAGTTCTCTGCTGAGGGTGTGACAGGAAGGAAGCATTACCCTTCCCTTCTCCCCTCCTTGTTAATGAGGACTTCACTTGATTCCTTTAGCGCTCACTCAATGAGACAACATACATTTTCTTACATCTCCCACCCATTACCATGTGTGGTTACAATCATAGAATCTTCTGAGGAGGGTACTAATATTATTTGCCACCCAAAATATTTTCTGAATCAGAGCAATTATTCTTGCCAATAACTCTGACACAATACCTCCAATCTTGTGGTTTTTGCTACAGATCATCTAGAACCCAGTTTTGTAAAAGCTGAAGATATCCAGAAAAATTGGTAAACATCAATAGGACCATAATTACCATGCTTCCTTGCCCTATCATCAGCACTGTTTTCTTGCATGGCTTCCAGTGAGGAAAGGAAGGAAAGAATGGGGAAAGGAGAAGGGAAAATAGAAAGATATTTTAAGTTTTAAAGCATCTCAGTAGGAAGAGAGCAGGTCTTGTGAGCAGAACACTTTGCTGTTCGCTTATGGCCAAAATGTTATACCAGCCCCAACAAACCCACATGTGAGTTGAATAATGGGCTTTGGTTGATATAATCTCAGACTAGACAGTTCTGCAGGACAGGGTCACTAAAATTTTTAATGTTGTTCATGTTAAGCCTAGCTCTGCCTGCATAAACATGCAGGCAGATACTATCCCATGATCCAAAGAGCTTTTAGAGTAATACATTAGATAATACACAAAGAGGAAGGGAAAGGGGCAATTAAAGTGCAGTGTACTGACGGAATATATAGTGCTATGTTTGAAAGAAGCCTATGTATGTTTAAGCTCTAAAGATTGGAGACATCTAATGGCAGCTAGGTCCAATGGGAGTTTTACCACTGACTTTAAGCCTCATGGAAGGATAAAAAGTAATATACAGTAAAAAGGATGCCAGCTTGCACATGCAGGATGTAGCTTTTTCATCATTAGTATCGTGGCTAGCACTGTAGGAGGTATCAATCCTTACTGGGAGTTTTTTATAACTTTCAAAATTATTTCTCTGTCTCTGTTGTATGAATGGTCCTATTTATCCTCCAAGAGTTGGGGAGAGCTAGGGCAGGAGGTGGGGAAGAGAGAGCACATTTCAGCTCTGAGCAGCAAACATTCAGCCCTGGTGTTTTGAGGTTCTGTGTGGGTCAGGTTTCATGTGGCTATTTTGGTACTCTTTACAGGTAATGAGTACTACAAATTTAGCCCATCTCCAGTGGTGGGCACTCAAAAATACAGCTTGCTTTTGGGTAGCCTAGTGAAGGAAAATATCCAAAGCATCTGCTAACAGACAGGCATTGTGTGTCTCACCAAGAACACTAATACACAGCACGTTCTGCCACAGTTAGTACTGATATAATTGATAATATTTGTCTCATATTCCTAGTTTTAATTCCTACAAAACCTTGAATGTAGCCTTTTTAGTGTTTAAAACTATTCTTCTTTTAAGGAAAAAAATCCCCACTCTTTTCCATTACTTTAAAGGTAGGAAAAGGAAAGGGAAACCTGCTTGCAGTAAACTGCTTTCTAAAATCCTGAGGATTTCATTCCCTAATTGATGAGCCTTACAGAAACACATAGTTTTAAAGCAAAATATATAATCCATGACATGCTTCTGAAGTAGTGAGAACTCGTGAAAACAATAAAAATAGAGAGATAAATACGTTCCTTTATGCAAAGCTTAGCACAATCTTTCTGGTTAGGCTTGCCTGTAAGAATGAGTCATTTAGATTTTAGTTGCTAATCAGGAAGATGTATCATGGGATTTTTTTAAAGCATCCTCTGATGTTTATTTTCCCTGAAAAGAGTAGACTACAGTGAACCTTCTATTTCTGTTTCATCAGTTTCTGGACCTATGTATGTTCTAATAAAAAGTATAATGCTGCCAACTCAAACAGCAGTGTGGTGAAACATGAACGAGCAAAAACCAGCTTCCACACATACAAATAGAGGAACTGAATGGGACTAAATGATACCCCAAATAGCAAGGTACTCCTCCTCCTGCTTTCTTCAGAGTCACAAGCCATCAACAGTTCAAACTCAGTACTAAAAGGGAGATTTGCAGAAAAACTGAAAGGGAACTCCAAGATGTGACAATGATTGAAAGATCTAGAGGGTTTCTTGTGGTAAAGCAAGACCAAGGCTGCCAAAAGAGCTACCCAGGTAATTTTAAAGTCCTTTGCTGTACCCAATATCGTAGTTATTAAATTCAATTCTATAACAAAAACAACAACAAAAAATAGTATTCTAACATCACTCTTTGCCTCACATACCTCCACAAGTGCTTCCAGCCTTTTCAGTCAGACTTGCTCCAAGGAGAGCTGACCACCATCTAGTCCTTCCCTGTGCCAATAAGCCCTGTTTCTCTGCCAGTATGGGTGGAGCGCCTGTGTAAAACAATCTTCTCCCTGTGGGAGATTGTACCAGTCTTTGTGAGGGTGGCATGGCTGACCCACTTTCTTTGGAAAGCACCTCAGCACAAGTTCTGTGAGCACATTCCAGAGCTCCCTTGTTCCCTGCTCACCCAAGAAGCAAATCCTTGGCAGCTTCCCCCGCTGCTTCACTCTGTGTGCACAGACTGTCTCTCTAAGGGCTTCCTTCTGACTGTGTTACTGCTAAGCTTAATGATGTGGAGGCAGTTATCAAGAATGGGGAAATAAACCCAGAGTGTGATTTTCAGCTTTTTGTTGTCCAAGAAATGAGGCAGGAAGCTAGATACATTTTTCCAGTAATGGCAAAGTATGCTGGGATGAGCTCAAGGAATACAAGACCAAACATAACAATAGTCCAGGTATTCAACAATGGTAATATAAGCACCACTGTGTCCTCACAACAGCAAAACTAACTGCTCAGAATTTGCAGAATAGGCCTAGAAATATTCTAACCTGTACTATCAGGCCTGAGGTAGGGCAGTATGCCCGCATCGTGTTTACTGAAAAGTATATTCTTTACATAGCAATAAGCACCAATCAACATATTTGCCCCAGTGATTTTTGCCTAAAAGAATCAAAAAAGACCATACACATGTATGTGAGAGAAGACAAAATGAAGGGTGGAAAGAGGAAGCTATAGAAGTTTTGCTTCTCTTCAGAAATTCTTCTTAGTGATTACAGTCCATTTTGGCTTGAACATCTCAGTGAAATGGCTATAAACAGTTACGTTGTAAAACCAAGATGGACTTAAAATGGAATTCTCCTCATGTTAAATACCAAACTGCTCATAATTCCTATAGGTTATGCAAGGTAATGGCTTCTTATCTTAGGCACATGAACCACCTCAAATTTTCTTTCACTATTTCTTGATTCACTTACCTATGAACCTGACTTTTTCCTGAGGAGAAAAGGGAATTAATTCTGTTAATGACATGAACTGGAAAAATGAAGAGGCAGATCTTCGTCAAAGAGCAAAATCTGGACTCAAGATGGAAATGCACGTTGGCTATAGTGTTAAAGTGGCTTTTAGTTAAGGTAATTGTTTTTCACTTTTCTTTACACTTGAGACAATGGGCATTGATTCTCACAAAAAATGTTAAACAAGAATCTATTCCCTGACAGTAATTTGGATTTTTTTATGGGAGAAAAGCCATGAAACATTAATCTTTCTTATGGAACAAAGACACAAAGTGAAGGAGACACTGAAGCAAAGTTCCCCTTGTAATACTGGGAATTAGCTGTTTCAAAATAAACAATGAATAAAACCAAGGCACCTTTCACCTGCCTTGATGAGTTACGTCAGTAGCATTTGTGAAATACTGGTCTCTTACTTAATAGTCAGTCATTATTAGCTTGTCTCAAGCATGTATATAGCCCCCATGCTGGTACTTTTGCTTATCAAATGACCTGGTTAATTCACCCATGTTTGCTCTCAGAAAGTTGTTCAAATTTGAACTCCTTAATGAGTTTCAGTATTCAAGTAACCTTCAAGATCTCCTAAAAAAGATAAATACACATAATATTATCTATAATATGCTGTAGGCAGAGAGTGCATAAATTGCCTGAATTTTAGAGGCAAAATACTTCTTAGTATAACAATTACTAAATGGAAGTGAGTTGGGATTTTTTGGGGTTGTTTTGTTGGGGATTTTTTTAAGTATGGGAAGAAAATAATCTCCTGTAACATGAATTGGTGACATATTCCAGTTTAAGAAGTGCTGATTCTGAATATTTACCTCCCATCCTCCTGTGGCCAGCAGGTTGAGGGAGGTGATTCTGCCCCTCTCTCAGCTCTGGTGAGACTCCACCTGGAGTACTTCACCAGCACAGGAAATACAGGGACCTGTTGGAGCAGGTTCACAGAAGGGCCACAAAAGTGATTTGAGGGATGGAACACCTCTCCTACAAAGAGAGAGTTGGGGTTGTTCAGCCTGGAGAAGAGAAGGCTCCGGGGAGACCTTACTGCAAAATTAAAAGGGGCTTATAAGAAAGATTGAGACAGACTTTTTAATAGGGCCTGTTGTGATAGGACAGTGAGTAATGTTTTAAACTAAAAAAGGATAGATTTAGACTAGAGATAAGGAAGAAATGTTTTACAGTGAGAGTGGTGAAACAATAGAACAGGTTGCCCAGAGAGGTGGTAGATGCCACATCCCTGGAAACATTCACGGTTGGATTGGATGGGGGTCTGAGCCACCTGCTCTAGTTGAAGATGTCCCTGCTCATTGCAGGGGGGTTGGACTAGATGACTTTTAAAGGTTCCTGCCAACCCAAACTAAACTATGATTCTGTGATCCATCAAATCATCTGTGAGGCTTCTGTCATTCTGCAGTTCTCTTCACAGAACTGAGAGTCCTTGTGTCCCTTCAGAATATGGTATTTGGATGTTTGGAGTAGAGCAGGATCTGCAAATCCAATTTTTTTATGCTTTGAGTGCACTGTGTTACCAATGCATGGGTAGAACTCAGAATCCCATTCCTAAGATTTCTGAATGTACTTCTGAATGTTTTCTAATGATTTTGATAATGTTGTTATAACCAATCAGTTGGAATTACTGTGATATGGTTGTCTTTCTGAAATAAGGCCACTAAAGAACATTTCAAAAGCCTGTGTTCACGTATCACTTACAAGTGTTCTCTATACACAATACTATATCCTGGCAATGGCTTTCTTTAATTTGTACTTTCTCAAAGTGAAGTTCTGGCTAAAGGAAGCATAAAAGCCACTGTTCCAAAGCATGTGATACAACCTAGAGGCCTGTCTCCTGAGCTCTGTGGGCTGTGGAGCCCATGCTTGAAAAAATTTAAGAAGTCGTAGCATGAAGTAAAAGACAAACTGATTTATGCTTCACAGGGGTCTCATGAGCAGTGGGTGTAGGTTGGCTTTTTCTGTGACTAACCAGTTTTTTGCCAGTGCTTCCATGATAGACTCTGTCTTCACTTTTAAAATGCTAACAGGCTCCTTGTGGATGGGATCAAATGACTGCCCTGTTCCCTTCACCTGTGAAATTTCAGAGACGACTTGAAAAGGGCCATTGTTTCCCAGGAATGCCAGGCCTACTCCAGGAAAGAAAGTCCATTTCAGCAGGAATTTGGAGTCTGCTTGAGAAGGCCTTGCAGTTAGTAGGTGAAAGCTATGGCACATTCATTAAACATCTGAACATTTATAGTGACTGGGCCTCACCCATTCTGGGTTCTTTTGCTTGCCCCTGCTGAGTGGGTGGGAAGGAGAAGGAAGGCTTCACCACTAAAACCATTGGGTTTGAACTATGATTAGCCCTCCACACACAGGTTTCTCTGTTCCTGGCTCTATCCTAAGCATTTATAGCGCTTGCGTGCTTTCATGTGAATAAGTCTGTATGTTTAACGAGCATTTTGAAAAACATTTCTAATAGAATATACCTGTACTTGAATACAAGGAAAAGATACAGTGAACATATTGAAGTTCAGACAGATGATGCCTGCTTCAACAAATCAAAAGTCACTTCTACAGTGAACACTGGGAATAGAAGCTGTGAGAATACTCCGGCATTTTTAAAACCATTTGAAACAAAAGCACATAGGCAAACCACTTCTACAGGAATATACTGGGACTGGCTAACAATTTTACTATCTAAGAGTCCTACTTGTTAAATTCCTAGGATATTTTCTACAGAATGAGTTGACAATATTGCCATGATGGACTGATGATGCTAATAAGGTGTGTAAATTTTCATAATTCTTTTTAGGAGTATTTGATAGTGTCATGAAATCTTTAATGCATTACACAGTAGATACAGAATATGCAAATATGAAACACAATGTAATGATGAATAATATTAGTGAATTTATAACCAGATGGGTAAAGGGAAGATGGGAGAAACCTTCAAAGGGGTTTTCAACCTGTTTTTCAAAAGAAGAAGGAATCTGACCTGAATATGAACTGATGATAATAAGTACTGTGCTCACTGAGCTGAAGCACTGGAAATTTTATTTTTTTGTACAAATACATTTCTTCTCTATTTTGGTTTCAGACCTCATTTAATCTCCAAACGGTAACACTCTATTGACATTAACTACTCAGATTATAATAAACTGACTGTTACTGTTTTCTGAAAGTATGGACCAGAATGTAATAATAAAGCTAATAAATAACGTATTTTAGAAAGCTCAGGAGTATAATTGATGACATTTTGGATTTTATTTCTTTTCTTTTTAAAGATGTTTCCTGTGATCTAGTTAAAAAAAAAAAAAAAAAAGGTTGTAGCACTGTGTGTCCTTAGACCCTGGTATAGATGGCACACAAAAGGAAGCTTGTCCTTTTGGGACCTGGCTCTGAATCAATTACAGACGACAGAGAAATACTCTTTTGTGGCTGCTAAAGTTCAGGAATGAATTCTGGCAGGCTTAGCCAATTCCCTAACGCAGCATCCACATTACCAACATCAAATTGGCAGCTTTTGCCTGTCCCAATGGGGACAGGGTAATGAATGGATTTAGTTAAGGTGTCCTGACTCATCTACAAAGTGCCTGGTATATGCACCAAGGCTCTCCTGTATAACTTCCAAAAAGCTGTCATTCAGAGAAAAATGAAGTTTAGAAAGTTTGCTGGCTAGCACTAGTATAGCACACGACTGTGTTTCAGTCCACCCTGAGTGCCCTAGAAAAAGCTACTGTTCATTTTTCCTTTAACTGGTAGATGCTAAGGCACTGTAAGAGAATTAAATTTGTCATAATCTTTGATTTTTTACTACATCTTTAAGGAAGATAATTTATTTATGATCTTCACACTTTTCTTCTTTTCCTTTTTTTCCACCACCCCTTCAAAATAATTTACACCATGCCAAAAGACTACATGGCCTAATGATAATTTTAAGTAACCTTCCTTGGAATAAGGCACTGTCATTCTTGAGTCCCCAGGCAGTGTGCTTATGAATTTTAAGAGAGTGGTACAATTATGCTTCTCTGTGAGGCTCTTACCCCTAACTGACTATGCATTGAAGATTGACAATAGATCCAAAAGTAAATACATCAGAAAGAATATTGAAATCCAGATTTGACAGGTACAATCTGCCTGTTCTTTTATTTTCTTTCCACGAGAATCGCTAGATCTCTACTATTTTTTTATAAAAATAGGGCCTATTCTTAAAATTTCATTGCATTTATTTTTAATGCAAACACAAAGAAATAGGGAAATCTTTTAAACTCCATTTCTACTTCAGTTTTTCTGTCCTCACTCATGTCCCTAAAATCCAAGCCAATGTTCAGTGGAAAAAAAGCCACTAAAACAAGAGTAAGAATGTGGCAATCTTATACACACTTTTCTGTTCAACCTTACCTTTTCCTTCCTTGTGAAAAATGAAAGAGAATAAAATAACCAAAGCGTGAGGTCAAGTTTCCATGTTTATTTTGGTTGTTTCAGCAAAGATTGGTAACATTCATGGACTCTGAAGGCACACGTGATCAAGTGTAATAGAAAGATAATAAAAAAATAGTCTGAGTCAGTGGAATGATCTGTTTGATTCTTTCTTTCATTATGAATTTGAACCCTGACTTTTTAAAGAGCTTGTGTCAAACAGAAATTAATACTCATCTTCACACTACTGTAAATCAGGTTATATCTCACTGCACAAATATGCATTGGACTGGTGCCTAGCATGTTAGAAACAGCCTGTGTGCACAATTATATGTATGTATGTATAGTTTCTATAGTGTTTGTTTGTGCTTTCAGTACTTTCAAATTAGTAATTGATTTGCTGCCATGCATAAGTCCTCCAAGGAATTACATTATAAAATCATGTAAAGTATTTGCAGAACTTCCCAAGCAGAACATGTTATAAATGTTAAATGCCTAGAGAGATATCACCCAGTTTTCACCCTGGCTATGATAAGCAATATGGAAAAAAAAAAAAAAAAAAAAAAAAAAAGTGGAGAAAAAAGTCTCAATAACAAAATCCACATTGAAAAGTTAGGCACTTTGAACTTTCCCATCACCTTACCAGTGTTTCCCCACAGGCTGTCTAAAAGACAACTCAGCAATGTCTGAATGGAACTGCACACAATAGCTCCTTCACAAGTAGGTCTTTAATTGATTACGGCTGTGTTTATAGAAGCAGAAGAGAATTTACTCAAAATGACAGATTGCCTTTAGTGCTAAAATAGTTTAGTAATGTTAATGGTAAAGGAGGTCCTCGCTACCTCCTCTTCAGCTGCATGAAGTCCTAAAGATGAGTTCTTTGTTACTTCGGCCTCCAATTGCATTTTTCTTTCCCTCCTCCCCTCCCCACTTTTTTTGTTCTTTCAGAGGAGTGATATTCCTAACCTCACGGATTGCACGAGCTGTGCAAATTTACAGAGAGAAGAGCAACTGGCTGATTCTTGCAAAGTTAAAGTCCTCTCAAACTTCAGATTCAAATTTTAAATATGAGAAAGGAGAAGAATAAACAATACAAACCTACAGGAGCTCATCCTTGCTGCACCCCTGCCTGTGTCAATTTGCTCAGATAATCACAGAGGCAGTGTTTGAGAGTACAGTCAAGAGGTTAATCCAAGCCAAGTAGCGGGAGTAAACTCCTTTTTTTCTATTCTGTTAGGATAAACTCCCACCTAAGGAGTGAGTAGTGCGGCGGGGCCGTGGCGGTGAGCCCGGTGGCGGTGACCCCCCGGGCCCGGCGGGGCGCTCCTGCCCCTCTCTCTCCGCTGGAGCCCCGCTCCGCGCCCAGAGCCCCACCGCGCCCCACCGCCCCGCCCCGCGCCCGCCGGCCCGGCCTCCGCGGCTCTGCGCGGGTCCTGCATTTCCCTGCTAATAGTGACCTCCACCGGCCGCGCCGCGAATATCACGGGCTCTTGGCCGCGGAGAGAGGGGAAATCGCACTCGCCCGGCGGAAGAAATCGCTGGGCTTTTGTAACACGGGGCTCGGCTTCAAGACAGATGTTCAGTTTCAGAACTGCAGAACTGTTTTCAAGCCTTATCACAACTTCCAAGCCTAGAGAAAGATGTCACCTTTCCTCTTCTGATATTTTTTTTTAAAAAGCTATTCAAAAATTTTATTTTTTTTCTTGATGTTTTAAAATCCCTTTTAACTGGGATTTTTTAACTTCTAGAGTCTCAGATTAATTTGATTGAGAATGATTCTAATCTGAGCCATGGAGTTCCCATGCCCAGTTTCTGCCTCCTTCATAAAGGGGAGATAACGATTTAAGACTGTTTCTTTTGTTTCTGATGCAGCTGAATTAGTTGATGCTTGAAGTAAGCCCAGACAAAAAAGCATTACAAATGATGCTGTGCAGTTACTGTTTATATGGAAGGCATCGTTAATGCTGTCTCATCTGACACTGTATTTGATTTAATACAAAAGATGCTTGAAATGGATTCTTTCTTTAACCTATATGATTTCGAGTGTCAGGAGAGAGCTGTCATAAGTAAATGATGGCATCCCAGAAACACAGACATGAATAAATCAGGTGGGTACGATCAATATCAAAATACCCTAAAGAAGACTCGGGGGGTATGAATATCCATGCCAAGTATCTTCTAAGCTGTGATTGCACTGAATGCCTCTTGATTGGAGAACATGTTGTTGTGAGGCTTTTTAGTGAGATTTGTCTTTTCCAGATTCTGAGGCTTGACTTCTCACTGGATGATTCATCATGCTGCCAGCATACATGGTCATGCTGAAATACGGTACTAACAAAATTTAACAACTTTTAGAGAATAGCAATATCTCCATGGTAAGAATATCAAGAAAGAACCCATTTCCAAAATTAACAGAGAAGAAAGGGGTGGGGACACAGGGCCAGAAAGCTCTTTCTCTTGTTACAGTGCAAATTCAGAGCAAACATTCTCATATCTGTTAAATTATTTTGGTTTTAGAGAAACTAAGGAAAAAAAGAGTTTGGGGAGATACTAACAATAGTTTTTTCCGTATTACTTTGTTTTCTAGAATTGGGTCAAATATTTATGAAAGGGTTTCTATTTCTTATTAACCAGAGCTTAAAAACCCCTGAAATGTCTGAAAAGTTATGAATTCATATTTCACAACAAATTCTCTTTGACTGTGCTCTCAGCCATTCTGCATGTACTTTCTGTAACAAAGGATGAGTTTGCTTGGTATTCACAGAAGCAGTTGACTTGAAGTAAGTATTAGAAAATACCTGCAACAGCCAAAAAGCATCTTTGCACTTAGGGTTTGAAAGAAAACTTAACTCCACACAACATCATCAATTCGAGGTCTAATGACAGGATGTACTCCCTCCTACTAAATGGACCTCACTTTACTGGAGAATGTGATGATAAAGAGGAAAGGGGGAAATTGCACTGGGAAACCCACTTAAAGACAAAGAAGGCAGCAGTAGGCCAAAGTCTCCAGTCTGTCTATGCAACACTTGCGATGGAGGTGGTGTTAGAAGGATGGAGTGCTTGTGCATGCTTGTCACCACAACAGAAGTGTGCCTGCTTTTGCCAGGATAACCTGCCTGATGTGATCAAGCCTTGCATGAACTGCCAACCTGAGTGCATGAGGAAACAATTTGGAACTATGAAATAAATGCTGTTAGTGACATAATAAATAATTAATAAACAATACCCTTAGTTTTCAGATCTTAAGCGCCTTTTATATTCAGAGGGAAACAAGGTCAGCCAGAAAGGTCAAACAGGGAAGCATTGCTTACTAAACTTTTACTAAGGCTGTAAAACCGACACATGAGTATAGGTTTCAGCTCACTTCTCAACTATGTCATTACTGCACTACAAGAGCAACGTGCAGCTGTAAGGCCTTCCTACCTCTTTAGTTGCAGTGTCAGGAATCAAATGGGAACAGTTCCTGTACAACCCTGGATTCACACGACTCTTCCAAGTGTGCTCAAGAATGAAACCTTATCTTTGTCTTTCATCCTCCATTAATTCACTGAATCTTGTGAAAGGAAATCATGGTTTCTATCTCACTTCTGAGACTACGTTCGCATATTTTTTCTGAAGACTCGACAAAGAATAGAACTACTTATATGATCCTGTAATACTGAAAAAATGTGGGGTTTTTTTGTAAAGATTTCCAGTTGCCACTTCTGGAAAATACAGATCACCTGATGCTGATTAAAACATTGACATGTTCAATATATGTGGGAAGGCCAAAAGCAAACATTAACAATGAAGCAATAGTCTTGCTGTAGTCTCATACAGAATACATATTCATGCAAAAAATTTGTGACAGAAACAATATATCTTATACAGACTCACAGAGCTATAAATACATATGCTCCTTCTTTAAGCCACAGGAAATGTCAACATTAGTTCCCAGTGCAAAGTCATTCAGAAATTGAAAAATAATTATATGCAACATTTGCTCCTGCAAAGGTACATCTTGAGTCAACTCAAGAAAAGTGGGATTAACCCTTCAATCATCAATACAGCACATCCTGCTTGACTTGAAACATCAGTAAACAAAATGTATACATGAGTTTATCAGCTTGATCCTGAGAGTGTGAATGTGTCTCCATTAACATCAGTTTCGTTAATGATGAGTTACTTCTGTCTCTGAACAAATCAAGTTGCCTTTGCTATACATTTGCTTATGATCAGTGTAGTTAATAGCCCAGGGAAGGGAATCTGGCCTTCGATTTTTAAACACTGAAAAGGCTAATATATTCTTGTGCCCAATGTGTAATTACCCTGTGAAACTGACTGGCACAGGCTACTATTCTGACAGATGCAAAAGCTGATTAAAGATCAAGCTCAACAGGGATAACACTTGCGTACCAGTAGCTAGGACAAAACTTGTAATAAGACCTGTCAGTCATGAGGCTTTAGGAATATCTTTCTTCCCTCACACAGAAACAGGAGTGTTTATAACCATGTTATACAATCCAATGCTTGCTAATTTTCCTTCAAAACCTGTCATTAGCTGGATGCAAAGCAGACAACAAGATGGAACAATTAGTCTGCTCTTGTTAGACAGTTCTTACACTCTCTTGCTGTTAGAAACGATTCTGTAAGTGGAGTCAAAGAAGCATTGATGAGTTGCCTGGGGCTTGTTTTAAGATGCAATGAAACTTAGCAGTGCTACAAATTATTTCAATGGATGCTAGATAATACAAAAACTGAGACTGCATTTAGAAAATTAATCCTTACTTTTATTCACTTTATTTAGTACAGTATCTTCTGTAGAGCTGACTCAGTGTACCTGTAGTATAACAGCTGGTGGGATTTTTCTGAAACACTCATTTTGTTACCTTAAAAATATCAAAGGCAATAAACCTTAATAGAGATACAAACCCATTATTTTAAAAATAAATTTATTATATCTTATTTAAATAACATCTGTATGATATATATCACATACCTTATATATGATATATATTTAAATATCTTATTTCAATTAATTTACTATATCTTATTTTTTAAATTTTAAGTTAAAATATTATTTTATTGTAACACTTGGAAAATATGGGTATAAGTTTAATTTTCTTTTTTTGAGTAGAAAAGATATATTGTAAATTGGTTTTACTCAATATACAATAAAGCATCGTTATTGCAGAAGTTCCAAGGACATGTCTGCAGCTGATTAAACTAATAACAGAACTTAAATGGATCAAAGAGGTTGATGCTTCTGCGGGCACATTTGATGCTTGAATTTCTGCTTTGGCAGTCAGTCCTAAAAACAGCATTATATCTTTTACTTGTCTTTAACATTCTGTGATGTTCTTTTTTACATTATGCTTTGAAAGACATATGGATGTACTAGTTATTGTAATCTGTGCTTTTTGTAGAATATTTGATAAGAATCTTTAACAATTAATTGTAAATTACAGGTTGCAGATGCAGGGAAATTTGGTCTAAAGAGAAACTATTATGAGATAATGTTATAGAATATAGCACTTCTGCAATTGTAAAACAATTAAAAAGTACTGGTGTTTCAGAAAGAAACTGCTTATATTAAAGCGTATTATTGGTTATATTACACAACAGAAGCAATACTTAGTCCTGAATACAGCTTCCTTTTATACATATTCCTTACTCAAACAAAAACTTTAATTTTAAACTTTAGTGCAAATTCATTAAAGATTTTTTTTAGAAGCAGATCTGAAATATTATTTATTTAAATAATAGGAAGAATATTTGCAACTCTTTTTTTTCTTTTTTACATAAAATTCTTATTTCTAGCTCATATGAAAACTGAAAAGCAAAGCTTTTCTCCCCACACAAATCTTAAGAGGAAGGACACGTGTTATTTGGATTTGGTCTTGGTTGGTGCAGAGGACCTGGTTCAAGAGGTGCCAGTGCAGAAGCCAGCCTGTAATAATGTCTACAACACAATAAGGTTTCACATGGTAGTGGGAGAGAGCAAGCCACATAAATCTATTCATTCACCAGAAAGGAACTATGTAAAATGATGTATTTAGTCAAAAAAATCTAAAGTCCAAAATTCAAGAATTCTTCAGGTCTGGTGTATTAGAAGACCAGATAAAATGAGTACCACAATTCAAAATTATGTCAAATGGATTAAACTTTCCCCTTAACTTATGGATCAATATATAATTAAGGGCAACTAATGTAGGGAAAAAAGTTGGCTTTTTAATATATGGAAAGCTCACCTAAAAGAGAAGAAAAAATATAAACAAGAGATTAAAAGGGCTTACAAAACGATTTGAAGAGCATTTTGCAAAAGATGCTCAAACCACTAGTAAAGGACTCTTCAAATGCATGAAAGCAGTAAGTCATCTAGAAAACTTGGCTTGATGGCAAGGGTGTTAAGACACACTCCAAGATGACAAAGACATAAGAGAAAATCTGTGTGAATTCTTTGTGTTGCTCTGCTCCTGGAGGTGCTGGAGAGATTCCCATTGCTTGCAATCAGATCATTTAAATAATGTTAGAGCAAATAGGTAAGTTAGATGTTGCTAGATAACCAGGGCTGACTGGCAGTCATGTTGGAGTGCTGAAGAAATCCAGATATGAAATTGTAGAACAGCTGGCCAAAGTGCATAACCTGCCATTAAAGACTGCCACTGCACCAGCGGACTGGAAGGCTGCCAGATGAACTTCCATTTGCAGAAAGGACTCTTGAAAAGTTTGCAAGAACTACAGAAGGATGAGTCTGGTTCTCTCCTGGTGAAGGGTCAAGTTAATTATGAGGAATAGGACCAGTGAACATACAGATTAACAGAGGCTATTGGGGAAAGTCAGCATGCCTTCTGTAAGGGAAAATCCTGCCTCAATAACCTGCTACTGTTCAATGACAGTGTCTAAAGGCATATGCACAAAGGAGGTCCAGTGAATGTAACCGACTTTGATTTTCAGGAAGCCTTTGACAAGGTTCATTGGCAAAGGTTATTAGGGAAATTAAGTTGTCACAGGAAGGGGGAAGGTGCTTTTATAGATGCTAAAGGATAGGAAGGGCTTAATAGTCACTTGCCAGGATGGAGATTAGTCATCAGTGGAGTCTTCTATGGATCACTGCTGACACCAGTTCTGTTTGATGTCTTCACTGATGATGGAAAGACACTGCACAACTGAATCTCCACACGTGTAGATGACAGTAGGCTGCAAAGGATTTGAGTGGATACTATGCTGATGGTGAGACACTCCATGCAGACCTCACAGAAGTGGTTGCATGGATAAAAAGATAGCAGATGAGCTTCAATGTGTGTAAATGGAAAGTAAAGAAAAAATAACTTTCACTCTGGTTATGGGTTGCTAATTGAAGAAATGGCAATTACAGCTCAGGAAAGAAGTCTCAGTTATCACTGTAAGCTGTCTGAAATTACTGGGTCAGTGTGAAGGAGCAGTCAACAAATATTGGCACCACTTTGAATAAGACAGATCTCTCTGTTTTGGCTCTAAGTAAACCCTTTTGTTGCATCTGCATCTTGTGTAGTGTGTGCAGATCTTGTGTCTACTCCAGAGAAGCAAAAGGGAGCGAAGAAGGTACAGAGAAAGGCATCTAAAGTGATAAAGAAGAGGTCAGCAGATACTATATGGGAAAGGCTAACAAAGCTGCAATTCCTCAGTGTGCAGAATATAAAGCTGAGGGGGCATTAACAAGGTTTGCGAAACTATTAAAGTGCTGAATAATGTGAATGAAGAACTGTTTATTACCAAATGCCCCAATATATGATAAAAAGATACAGCAGACTAAAGAAAACACTTCTTAATGTAGTGGGTAACAGCTTCTGGAACTTGGTATTGCAGACATTCATGGAGGCAGACAGTATGAGCAGGTTCACAAAGGGACTAGGTAATTCAGAGGTGATAAGATTGTAAATGGATACTAAAGGGATTATGTATCCACTAGTACCTGTTCCTAGTGCAGACATTATGGCTGCTGGAGAGTTATGAAAGGAACAAATTGCAGTTAGTGGACAGACTTGAATATTCTCCCTAAATAGCATTTACTGCTACTGTCAAGAGCAGATTTTTGACTAGATGGACTATTTGTTTGAACCAGCAGGGTATTTCTTATGATTTTTGTTTTCCTTAAATGCTTTCATTGAGTTCTGGGTGGTTTTAATATTTAGATTTTTATTGCAATCTCATAAAATATCTAATTGAGACCAGTATTTTGTAGATAGTTATTTGTTTATGTACAAATACAAGGTAATTTTGTGATACAACTGATAACGAGTGTAATAAGCTACTTGAATTTTAAAATATTGCTATTAACTGTATAATAATTTGTTATCCACCAAGGTTTAAGGAAATATTTATTAAATGCAAAGACAAAAAGAACTTTAAATACTGATGATTGTTTACATTTAAAAACTTCCTTTAAGAATCAAAGCTGACTAAAATTATTTTTTTGAGGCTGGAGAGATCTTTACATAAAGCTTATGTTTATTCATACAAATAAAATATAAAATTTAAACTCATGATAGTATTAAACTACTATGTCAGAAAGCAAATTATTCAAAGGAAATAAGTCTCATTTGATATTCCAAGAAATTTCTGTCCGAAATAAAGTAATTATTATATCACTATACAGGCCTCAGGAAATAACATGCTAATGGGCAGTCCATGCTGTCAACACAGGCAATGCAGGTATGAGACTCTGTGAACTACTAAGATTCTTTATTAGAGTTCATCCATGCCCCAGAAGGAAGCATAACCTTGGAGGCCACACAAAGAAGTTGTACTTCTCTATGAAGTAAGACACCAAAGGAGAAAGGCCCCTGTCTGAGCACTTTATCTTAAGTTAGTCTATTTGATTCATGTATTTATTCAAAAACTCATGGGTAATAATAAGAAAAAGCAACAACAGCACAAACTATCTGCTCAGCCCTACTGGTTCTTGAAGTGTGGTAATATCATCAGGGCTTCAACAGCATTAAGGAAATAGAGGTTTGCCAAAGCATTGTCAAGAGATTTTACTATTTTTAGTAGGTGGCATTTTGAATACTATTTTAAAATATTTATATCTCTTTTTTGATTAATCAGTGTGTTCCTGGAAATGAGGCATAAACTGATCTCAGTAGTCACAGAAACTACAAAGGATTTTATTAATTTACTTGCTTCAAAGTGGCTGTTTCAACATCTTCTAACAAGAAATAAAACTACTTCCTTTGCTTTTATAATGTTATTAATATTTTTATCTTTGTCCACCTATAACATACCTACTGTAGTTAGAAAAAACAGCCTACTCTAAAGTCATTTTTCTACCCATACATTGGTTGGTACCATGACACAGGACTCACACTGGTTGGAGAATAAAATGGTTTGGTAATTTCTTAGCTTCAAGATACAGTATCTAATGAATGCTCTCACAGTAGACATCTCTGAAAAGTGTCTAAATGAAGAGATACAGGAAAAATGGTGGATAGTCTTCTTTATGCCTGCTTCCAGTCTCATTGTTTCATTTTTATTTTCTTTTAATAAAAATCTAGGTTGTAATCACAATTATTTTGCTTTACTTACTGCATCATTGAAGGCAGGACAACAGTTTCAGATGATTAGTACAGCTACCAGCATATCACAAATTAACGCCTGGAAAAGTAATAAGTTCTGTCCTTCACCTCCTCCCTATTTAGTTACTCTATCTTACATTTTTTAATAACTGGCAATTGAAAATAATTAACGCTCTGTACATTCAAACAAGTCTTTCTATCCACCCTGTACTTAATTGCAGAACATTGATTACGGAAGGTACATTTTATATGGTTACCATTTTTATGTACTTCATGAAACAGTAATGATGTATATTCATAGCAAATTTAATCAGCCATAATTAATTTAAGGACTCTGATCTGACACTGTATGGAATGATGATATGTTTAAGGATTGTGTTCTGGTATTTTTTGTTTAATCCTTGCTACTTATTTCTCATCTCTTACTCTGCTGAATCTTCTTTTCTTTCTCTTTTCTTTTTTCCTTTGTGTGTTATTCTGAATTCCTTTGGCTGGCTTTATCTGCAAATGTCTGCTTGGCAACTTTTCCATACCAAGCATTGCAGTTAACAAATATATTAATTTTTAAAGCAAAACTAGAATCGCTTTGATTTTTGGTACTCTGAAGCAACATACATGCTCTAGTCTACACTGAAGAAATATGCATCTTGTAAAGATGGTCATGCATGGTTTCTTGTGTAATCATGACTTTACCTTTCTTATTCTAAATTAAATCAGATTACCATATAATTGACAATAATTTATAACTGAACTGTATCTTTCTGCTTCTATCACTTAAGATAGTAAGGACCTACCATCAGTGAAAAACTAGATGGTGATCTGGACAGTGGACACAGTGAAGACTATGAAATAGCTCAGTAAGTCCTAAGTCTTCTCAGAACCTCAAAATATTTCATAAAGATACTGTATCTGAGTATATATAACAAACAATTCATACAGCATATACAGATATACTGTGTCTGACAACTTATTTATTCTAAAATTACAGTAGGTTTTAGCATTAGGAAAATAAAAATTAAAGTTCAGATGCAATGCCAAAAAATTTAAAGGTTGAATTTTGAACAAACTTATTGAAAGTTATCCCAGAACCTGCTAAATTTTAGGAATTTATAATTCAGCAGGGTGTCAAAAATCTTAAAAGAATCACTTTGCAGTAACATACTCGTATTACAATAACTTATATTTAGTCTTTGAGAGACCTTCAAATTTTAGTTTGCCTCTCAAACAAAGCCTTAATAGTATATACAAATAGGTTTGTCATTAAAAAATGTGTCAGAACTAGTGAAATCTGAATACTTGTTGTGATCTCAGTTAGCAGAATATGACTAATCAAAACTTATTTGTGACAGATTGAACTTTTTGTCGTAACAAAAGCAATATAATATATTAAAAATAACAGAATAACTTTGCATATATCTGTAAGTTAGTCTCAATACAAAACCAGCAAACCAGAACATATTCAGCAATTATGTACTTACATAGTACTTCACTTTCATTGCATCTTGAGTGCACCTGATGTTTGAATTTCCTAAAAAGAAAAATATGAAAGACAAAAATATACCATAAGTATAGTAAAGCCAGATCTTCTGGCGGTATTAAATTGGCACAGATCCACTGATAAAACAATATCAATACATAACAGCACTGTAAATCAGCTGAGTAACTAAGACTTTAGAACCAATAAAACACAATACAATTGTGTTTGAGTGTAAAACCCTTTTCTAGATTGCTATGGTTAAGAAACAGGATAAAAAACTAACAGTCCTGAAGCACAGCAAAACTATTGACTGGCAACATACTTTATATATTGTATGTTTAATTGATAGCTGCTGTGCATAAAATTCATGTAATTTTTCTTCCAAACTGCTAGTATATTTTTACCATTATCATTAGAAATCTGTTACACAGATTTTTTAGGTTACACAGAGTGGAAACAGATAAAGCAGGAAATTTTATATGTTACAAGATGATTGAATTTGGTTTGCACATTGTGAAACAATTCAATTTACTAGATTGGCACTAGTTTTATATAATTTGCTCTGGTGATTACACAACATTTGCAGTCAGCAGTTCAACTTGTGAAATGATGAATACAACTACATTTTAATCTAGCCAATTAGAAAACAATGAAATAGGAAAATTTTAATCACAGCTCATTAGGTCTTAAAATTCTATGAACAGTCCCATCAAAATGCCAAGATGCAACTTCAAAATAGCCAAACTAGCAATCACCTGAAGGTAAAAAACTTGAATACAGATGTATTCTTTCTTCCTAGAGCTTCTAAAACAAGATGTCCCAGTGCTCAAATCAACACCATAAGAGTTTTACTGTTTGGATAAAAGGGTATAGTTGAGCAGGAAACTCCAGTTCCAAATGCAGAATTACATCCTGAACACAGAGAAGACTATAGGCTTGTCCTTTGGACATGTGGAAATAAATGGGTTTGCTGAGCACCTCTTCAGCTACTTAATCAGACAAAACAGTCATCTCCTCAAGCAGAGGAAATGCCCAAAAGATGGGGAAGAAAACAAAGAGAGATAAGTGTTTTTAAAAAGCTCAGAGATCATTCTGAAGCAAAAATACAGAGTATGCAAGTATAGGACAACGGTGGTATAGATTAGACTATTAGTGGTATGTAAGCATGAAAAGTGCTACAGAACTCATCTACTGTAAAATCACATGCATTGTTCTAAGAATACGTCATAGTTGTCTGATGAAGATGTCAATTCAAAGAATATCTTGAATAATGAGGCTATTTTGGATTCAAATCTAACAATATGGGCTTGCTTCAAGTACAGCATACTAAATAACGTGTACAGTTCTCTGTGTAAATCTTCAGATGATACACAAACCAACCTTGCAGGAGGTATGTTTACCTGTCCTCTGCCATCATACTTGCTGATGGAGCTGAAGAAAACAAATCTCTTTTATTCCTCTGTCAAATGTGTGTATCTGCTTGTCCTGTTGTTCTAGATTTATGGTTTTTAAAACCAGGTTTAAAGCAGAATGTGGGAGCCTAGATAGAACGTGGAAGATGTGATCAAAGACTAGTGATAACTAAGTCTGTCAGTTGAGAAAAATGATGAATTGAGAAAAAAATACAGGAAGACCTATTTTCCCAGTCAGCACTTTTGCATACTTGAAGTAACACTGTATTTTACAGAAGCTTTGATAAAGTTTCTAAGATAGCGTCTTAAATCTGCCAGAGAGTAAAGATTAGCATTCTTTAAGTAAGTTTCTCAGGTTATTTAATTCTATTAGAAATGAGCTGAAACTTATTTAACCCATATTTACACTAGTCTTTTATAAAAGCTGGATCTTCTTGTTGTTAGGTACTAAATAATAGTAAAGGTGATAAAGGTAAGAACAGTTCTGTCTTTTATATACTGCAGCTGGTGTCCTGGAACACAGACAGCATCCTCCTGTTTGCCCAGCAATATCAAAGTGATGGTGCTCAATAAATATTTTTCATTAGTTATATTTGAATACTGGATGATATAAAGCCAGTTCCTCTCACAGACTGTGTGGAACACTTGTTACAGTCGCATAAAGTCAATGACTGGTTTTTTTCCCCTTCAGTTTCTTTGTCTTTGGCAGTGAGAAAACTTGTTCAGACAGCACTGCAAACCCTTCAGGGATCTAGGTCTCCCGTTCCAACAAGCAAGGCTGAGATGTGATACAATATGTTGTGGAGTGTGAGCTGCTTCATAATAAATGGATAATTTTTGTAAGGAGAATTTAAACACCCCATTATTTTAATGAAGCACCAATGTCCTCCCTCTCTAAATTAAATCCTGGCAGGAATGGAGCAATACTATGGTGTTTGCTATTGTTCAACCAATATTGAGCATGAAGAGAGCTACAGCAACAAGAATTTCCTTGCTCCCACTTCTGATCCAGGCATGATCACGTGCATTAAATTAGTATAATGTGTGGCGATCCTTTAAACCTGCTGTACTAGCATTGTATTTGGAGCACTGCCCATCACGGAACTGTCATGCCAGCAAACCAGGAAAGTTAGGGCATAGCTTTTCTCTGAGACTGCTGAAATTCCATGCAAGTGGACTTCCAGCTTCGGGTCACAAAATAAGATTATGCTCGCAACTACAAATATGATACAGGCTACAGAATATCTCTTACTAATCTCTGCATCGAGTTTCTTAGCTGGGCACTGAGCCTGATCCAGGTCCTGGTGACAGCTGCAGGGCTTTCTGAGCTGACCTAAATGGATTATCTTTGATGTTAGGCACTTAGGAGAATAAGCGGGGATTTCACTGTGTTGTTGGGAGTGACAGCTTCTCATACAGGGGTTTGCAAGGATTTTAGTAACTTTTTCAAGGTACTTTTAGGGGGTAAGATTTCCAGTGAATCAGCACAACTTACTGCATGGGCACAGCTTGCTCACAGCATCTGGGCATACTTCTCCAATTCAGTGTCTCAGAGAAAACCTAGTTCTTATTTACTGTGCCTGGCCAGTGGTCTAATATAATCCATAGTCAAAAAACAATCAAAAAGAGGAAATGGCATGTGACAAATATAATTTCTTTCCATAATGCAATAGTTTACAGTTAGTCATTATTGCTATTTCTTCTGTTACAACTTTATTTCGAGTAAAATTCAGTAAAATATTAACACTTATGGCTTAGTTCCATTCTTAGGACTACACAAACTTAATATAAAGAAAGAAGATTATCCTGTGTCCAGGAGGCTCTCAACATCTGGTATTTATAAGCACAGCTTTGTCAGAAGACTTTTGTTTCTCTACAGTACGTGCTGAAAGTGGTCAACAGGGTTTACTTTTAAAAAGCAGGAACCCTAACTCAAAAAAAGTTACATGCCTTGTCTAGCCTGATTCTCAAGACCTGATTTTGTAAAGTTTGCATATTCCTTATACATACTTGACTAGTGCACCTTACATACTGCAATACATGTACACATCCTAAATTAGTCTACCTAGATATCCTGTGGAAATTCATTG
The DNA here is from genome assembly GCF_965140245.1 of Athene noctua. NCBI lineage: Eukaryota > Metazoa > Chordata > Aves > Strigiformes > Strigidae > Athene > Athene noctua. The sequence goes on from NC_134041.1 coordinate 22,886,206, forward strand.
CTCCCTATATTTATACGGAGCAGACTTCTGGCCTTGGCCAATATGCCCAACATCAAGGCATATTCATACCATCTTGTTTTAATTGCCTTACTTAGATGCTGTTTCAGATGTTAGCTTCCCTATGAAATGGCAGTCTTATCTGTCCTATAAAAGTGACTTTTTTATTTCATTGCCTACTAAGAGTCCTAAGGTCCTAAGATGGATACATAAATGTAGGTGGTAATGATCCCGAGAATCTTTCTTCACATAATTCCCTGGTGTTTTCATAGTCTGAGATAGTCTAAAAGTATCAGTGGACATGGATGTTTTCCATTCTACACATCCTCTGTGGGGCTTATTAAATTGTAACTAAATTGTAGGACTGAGCCTCCTACTTGTGTCATGGTTTTTGTTTGCTTGTTCTGATTGGCATATCTTGGCACTATGTTTCAGTTAGACATGCTTTGGGCAAACATTGCAACACAGGGAATCCTGATGTGCTCCTCCACAATTACATGCCACTTGATATACACTATGGAGGAAATTTCAGAATTTAATATCCCAATATGCACAATGACTACTTTTTATGAAGCCTTTATGAGCATTATAATCCTGTTTCGTACAAAGCCCTAATTAAAATAAAAGCTTGCTGTTGGCTCATAACTGGCTTGTGATCTCCTCACATAGCCATCAACTTACCTTCGGTATTTTGCTTTTATTTGCCCCTTCTTGCACATTTTGCTTTGCCGATAGATGCCACTGATCACTTGCCAAATTGTTATTTGGAAATTGCATTTACATTTTCCCAATTATATGTTAGTTTTTTGTAATACCTTAAATAGACAAACATTTGAAGAAAGTCTCAACAATACATTCTTGTAATTGCCTGCCTAATGAGGTAATTTTGCCAAGTAAACTGGGAGAATAGAAGGCGTTTGGATGCAAATCAGGTCTTTGTTATTTACAGAACTAAAGTCCTTGGTCCTCTCTTTTATGTAATGCCTGAAGTTATGCAGGCATGAAAAATTAAAGACAATATATTTCAGTGGAAATATGCCTAATTCTAAGCATAGTTCCAATTAGATGACATCTTGCACATGGAAGAAAGGGAAAGATCATTTACCAATAATAATAAGATTTTATCTATGTAAATCTATCTATACTCTTGTTACTTGGAAATTTACCAACTTTGATATGAATATCATCAGATGCAGTAAAGCCATGCTGTTTATAGGAAGATTAGGACTGTAATAAATTTGCTAGGAAATGTTAAAATGAGAAATAAAAAATTTTGTTTCCTCATAGTGAATGCAATTGTTTAGATCCTGATTTGATACTACTAAAAATCACTGATAAGAAGCTAATCCAAGGTCATAAAATTCAAAGATGTTTTTCTTATTCTGTGGTCTATAAACCTCTCATTTTTGGATCAGGAAAACCAGTTCTGACAGCTTGTCAATCCAAATACTCTAGGTAAAGAAATTTAATTTCCCTTTGTCATTTTGACAGGAAAACGATTTTCTGTTGTTTTCAAAGTCCTACTCTACTGAGTTGAATATCTTAAAATATGAAGATTATTAGACTTTTCCCTAACAGGACTGATTGTTCTCCTGCTATCACACATATGTGATATGACCCTTAATGAGAAGGAGTTGGAATGTATGCTTTATAACATGTGTTTCTGTATATTTATCTATAAAGGAGTGAAAGACTTCATAACTGGAAATTATGCTTATTTCTTGTTAAAATGGGCAGAGATAAAGATCTTTATGTCATCTGCTCAGACGACTGCAGATATGCTGATGTTTTAAATGCATCATTATATGTATGTCAGGATGTCTTTTCTCTCCTAAAACTTTATCTCTCAGAAGCAGAAGCTTTGAACTTTGTGAATATGGCTGAACATGAAACGCCCATATGCGTGACGAAGAGAAGGTCTGATGATAAAAAATAAAGACACAAGGACCAGATATGAATAGAATTTACAGATCAGAGATATTTTATGTTTATATGTAAATAAGATAAATTAGGGAAAGCACCAGACACCACTACCTGCCTGTCATGGTTTAACCCCAGCCAGCAGCTAAGCACCAGCACACTGCCCATGGCTTCTTTTCACACTTAAGTGTGCCTGTCACATGGACCTGTTGTAAGTGTACCTGTCCTGCACCTGTAAGGCACCTTGTGTAGATATTTGTCCCGATGCCAACTGGCTTAAACTGTATTACATTTGATGGATGAGCTTTATTTGCAGCAGCTCTTTCCAGATTGCCAAGACATCTTTGATCTCTGTTGTTATGTACCTGGTCAGCAAAAGTGAAGCATCGGCAAGACACAACTTTCTCATCAGACTTTTTAGCTGATGCTACATTTTAGAAAATGGTATCTGTTATGTCTGGTTTCACTCATATAACTGCTTCCTGATGCCTTCCTCCGTTCTCAGATGTGACGTTAGTTTAGGCAAGCCCACAGACCCAATATCCTGTCATTTCTGCCTGCAGCATAAAGGAAGGGAAAACCAGCTTTTTTCCTGGATGGACTAGAAAATATTGTTTAATTGGATTTTTGATGCAAAAGCAGCAAAGTTCAGTGATGATTCAGTCCTAAATTAAAGCAAGATGAATCCTATTACAGACTTTACTTCTGGTGACATGTTAGCTGTGGCATGATTTTGTTGAAGAACAGGAACAGAGACTGTTTTCTCAGTGTTTTAAAATTAAGAGATAAAAGCACAGACTGTAGGAGACACTGTACAGGAGAACAGCTTAGCACAATCTAATGACCATGGAAAGCAGAGCTGTCCAAGATAATTAAGAAAACCCAAGCAGATCTGCAGCATGGTCAGTCTAGCAGATGGTCAGGACATTGCAATGCTGCATCTGAAGGTTGATCATGTTCGCACTCTTGTCCTCACACTTTCCAGCTAAACAATAAGCAGGAAGCAGAAGAGATTATTAGAAAGTTGGAAATCAAGTTATGTTTGTTCCCCTTTGTTCTAGTAATATAGCACCAACATGAGACATAATGCTTTCTAGACTCCTGCTTTTCTCGAATTTTCTGTAATAACAGCTCTCACTCTAGAAAATAATATGGAACTACACCATTTTTACTTCACCATTAGGCTTCTGTGAATTATTTTCTCTCATCACTGAAATAATTTGCAGTGTGTACATTGTAAATAATAAAAGAACCTTTATATATCAAACTTTTAAAATATATTAATTTTGGATTTACTTTTACTTAAACATAATCATATGGAAGTTCAATTACTAAAAAAATATTCCCGTAACTCATTTCCATATCTTCTTAGTAAGTCAAGCAAGCATGTCGTATTATACTTACTAAAATTATGTGTTCAGCGGTAACATCCATGTTAGCAAGTCCATTCCTGCTGTTGCATAGAACTACAGTGTTAAGTGCCAATGACAGATTTATTTCACAGTATAATACTCCAGGGTATTACTCTAATTCTGTGATATTCACTGGAAATTACTCTTCTTTGGTGGTGAAGGACTTAAATGCAGAAAGACTATGTATTATGCCATGTTAATGAACAAGATAAAGATAGTACTAACTAGCTAATATCATATAAGATGTGCTATACCAATATACTCCTCAAGGAAAATATAAATTTTCTTAATTTGAAACCTACTGTTTGAATTTAAGAGATACAACTTATTCCAAGCCTTACAATGTTTGCGGTGTAGTGAGCTTTTTCTGGTTTTCTCGCTAGATCACTTTCATAGTGCTAGAATAAAACAAGCCAAATCAATGTATTCATGAATTTGTCTACAGAGAATGCTGGCATAAAGTAAAGATATAGCTAACAGACTTTTTTCACTGGTTAGTTTTCTGAAACTCAACATTTATGGACATGGAGCCTCTGTCTCCACTGATACATTTTTTTGCTTATATTGTGTATGCATTGCTCTGAGAGAATTTTTTTTTTTTTTAAATTAATATAACTTGTAAAAATACAGCTGGAGAACCAGCAAACACATTTGAATATATACAGTAAAATGTATGTGGTTGCTTTCTGAAATATTAATCTCTTAAAGCCCGTTGGGATAGTTGAAAGCAGTGAGACAACATGAACTTTGTTTTTATTTTCTAAGATAAGGGGACATAGTGCTATAAGAATATATTTGTGCAACAAAAATGTTGAACTATTGTTTACTGTAATCAAACAATGTCACCAAATTCATAAGTGGGTTTTATCCATATTTATGGACAGAATCCAAGTAACTTGATCAGTGTTTTATTATTTATTGTTTGCTATTTATTAAAGAACACTTGTATAGAGGTGGAAGGTTAACTCAGCTTTTTACATTTGTAATGTAGGATATGTTCCCTGTCTGGGAGATATTACAGCTTAACAGATGTTTCCCAGATGGTCATCTGATACAAACTCATACACAGAAGTCAGGTCAGCAACTTTGAAAATAAAATCCAACTCACAGGAAATACTTATAGTTGATTCATCATGCAAGAATATGACCTTTATTAATGTTTAAAGAAAAAACAAGAGAAAAAGTGTACATACTTAGAATATAAAACTTCAGTAAAAATATTAGTTAAACTTTTAGTTTGCTATTCCTGAGGCCTACTCAATGTAAAAAAAACCCCAAAACATAAACCTCATAAATATCGTTACACCTGCTCAGAACAAATGGATTAAGTGGATTGTAGAAAACTTACTAATTGGAATCAAAATACATGATCTTTCACACAGTCTACGTGCCTGCCCATAGTTATCCAATTATTTATCTAAAAGCCATTCAAGCCATTTGGAGTTCTGACACACCGTGACCTGTTATTTTTAGCACTTAATAGCCAAAGAATCATCCTTCTTCATGAGTAGAAGCAGAGGCTTACAGCATGAGTAGAGCATATGATTTGCCTGCTCAACTTTGATGGAAAACCGAACAACTACCAAGGGACAAATGACATTAGCATGAAATAATTTTATCTCAGAATACCTGCCTGCTTTTTAACATGTAGACACTTCACACAGGTACTCTGCAAACACTATGTTCAGAATGAAAATAAATATTAATGTCCGTAGCTATCTATTTGAGGGATTGTTCAGAGTCTAGCATTATGATCCCTAAAACCAATGTAGAAAAAAGCTACTAACTTCGAAGTAGTCTGCATTACCCCTGCAGGGGTTATACATCTCTTCTAGGACAAGGAAGTTTGTTTTGTAGCAAAGGCACCTCAGGCATATGCCTAAAGTTAAACAGTTCTGCTCTTGTTGAGTCAGCTTTCATCCAGATCAGCAAGCAGAAGCACCCAGTGGCACGACTGTATCAGCTGTCTGCCAGCACCAGGAAGATGGCAGAACATGTGGCCTAGGGTGGAGAGAATGCCACTTCTGACAGCAGCATTAGTCGGTTTGAGCTGATTATGACACTATAAGTCTTTCCTGCCAACCTGCCAGAACAGTCATCCAAATTGCACTAGAGTATTTCCAGATAATACACTGGAACTCTCCTTTCAACATTAGAGATCCAGCCAGATTATTTGCTATAACATTTCCTTTACTCTGCTTTGGATTGCACAGGAAGTTTATATATCTCTCCTGGCAGTGTGTCACGAATTTGTGTAGAATATTTCATTCACAAAACCTAGTGTATGGTGACTTTTGAGGTTTGAAAAATTATTTAAAGAATGAAAAAAGTGGACTGTAAGTGATTTCCCAGTGTGATTCTAATACCAGTTTCCTGTTTGTTATTCCGCACACAGTATAGCTTACCTCAATCTTCTATAACTGCTCAAAAAAGCATTAGGAGACAGCTGTAGCACCATTTCAAGTGACATAACTCCTCACTGTGAATGGCATGCTGGTTTAAGATATGTTTGCACTGTAATGCAGTGCCTTGACTACAAAAGTCAGGTGGGCTAAATCTCAGCTGGGGAATCCCAGAGCCTTGGTGAAGTCTTGGGGCTTTCAACACTTCCTAATTCTAAATTGGCCTTAGTCCTATTTCTGGTTTGAAATAATTTAACGCAATTTTTGAATTACACTGGCGGCTAAGGTGGCTTTTAGCCATACAACTTCATGTTCTTTATCTGCTTTTATGAAAGGGGCTACAGGATTTCAGGCACAAGAGGCAGTTTCTCAGTTTATGCTTTTGTGTGAAGTGTAGCAATCTACTTTCTAGGATCTGGATGAAGGATTTGTTTTGGTTTTGGTTTTTACTGCTATTTGTCAAATACACAGGTTGTAAAGTCAAAGTATCTTCTACTTTCCCCAGGGAAACTATCTGGGGTTTGTGGCAGTCCTTAGCTCATGGAAGAATAGCATGTAGCACAGACCAGACATGTGGGTTGTGCCATGACTTTTACATTCTTTTTGATTATAAAGATTGTGGAATAGAATATTTCAGTTGGAAGGGACCTGCAGTGATCATCTAGTTCAACAGCCTGACTACTTCAAGTTAAATAACATTGTTTTACCATACAGACTCAAAAAACCATTAAGTAATATATTTGCCCTACATTCCACTGTTATTATGTGACCTCAGTGGGAATAGAGCCAGAGTGACAGGTGAAGTCTTCATCTTTCAATGGTATGCTTGTAATGTACACAAAGACTACACAAAAGAAAACAGATGACTAAAACTTGCACTTGTATGCAGTTTCAGTTACAAATGTCATCTTCATTTCAATGCCATTTGATATGTACTCCATTTTTTAGGATGCTTTGAAGCATTTTTGCTGCACACCAACCTCATTTTAAATTGGCTAGAGTGGTACCTATTAGTGCCAAATGTAAAAATTTTCATATCCTGAGGGTAGATCATACATTTGAAAGGATTTACAAATGCCGAGGTCACTGTAGCTTTTTATTTATCAAAGTCAGTTTGGGAAGCAGAACATGTTTTCCTGGAGGTGTTACAGCTTCTTGCAACAGAATTTTTTAATAGAAATTTACCTTTGATGTTATAAGATTCTATAAAGTAGAAAAGAAAAGAAAATTAGTTTACTTCTGACAGTAGAAGCATGACTCAGGAGCTTGGCTATACTACGTCAGTTTAAATTAATCTTTCTTAGCAGGAATGTTGCTTGAAATTTAAAACAGATTTTTTTTTTAAATAAAATTGAATAGTCTTTAGAAAAACTGACATATTCTATAATTAACAAAGGGTCATGTGTTTTTTTAATCCATTATCATTAAGGGCCAAAGAGTTATTTTACAGCATTCAAGTATAAGCACATTATATAACCAAACAATGCAATACCAGTTCCATTTCCCTGCTGTAAATTGCAACTTTTTTCAGTTGGTCCCACTTCAGGTATCCTTGAAATACTTGAACATGCCGATTTCAGTACTGAAGTAGAAAATATCTTCATCTGAATCAGAAAAGATTTAGCTTGCACAGAAAGCACCTCTTCAAAGCTGCCTGCTGAATACCTCTTCAATTTATGCAGATGACATGACCCTTCTGCAGAATTGGAGTCAGTCAAATGTGTATCCACTCCAGACCATTCCTCAGTTCTACCTATTGCCTCCACCAGGTGCACTTAGGTGAATAGACCAGCGCTGCATTTAAGAATGTGAAGGGACACATATTTTACTGTATTAAATGATCCATTTATCTCACAATAAATGTTTTGAGAGCTACAGTTCAAGGCTCAAAATATGCCTCCAAGATGGGTATATTTTTACAATTCTAACCATTGTAGACACCAAACAACAGGAATGTTTAACAGCAGGCAAACCTTCCATCCATTGAAAAGTCTAGCTGATTTGCACATATGGTATTGGTCTTGATATTGGCCTTTGAGAGGGGACACAAACATAATGAGAAGCTTGAAGTTAGCAATATGCAACTATTCACCAATGATCACTGAAAACATTAACCATGTGAGTTCTGGGTTAACACAGTTTGACACAAAATGAAAAACCTAATAATCTCTTAAACCACAAAATATATTTAACAGAAAGTAGATTTACTGTTAAGAAAGATACAGAAAAAAAAAGAAAATACTACAGAAAATTTAGGATTACACGTGTCTCAGTGGCCTCATAAGGAAGTGGCATAAATCACTGCAAGAAAAAATAAAACCAGCATAATCCCAGCACATCCATCAGTCAGCTTTACTCTTCACACTATTACCACACTCTCTTTAGTGAAGAAAGGACTTGCCTACTCTTAATATCAAAGTCCTTAAAGCACTAATAGGCTTTAATGGCCCTGACCAGCCTCAGCTGGAGCTTCCACTCACATCCCTTGCCCATGGGCCCAGGTGCTCTATTTAAGCTCAGCCTTGGTCCTTTAGTAGCCTAAGCCATATTGCTGGAGGAGTACTGGTCTCACTTTAGTGCTAGTCATACCTCTGCTGGGCTACTAAGCCCCTTAATTTAGGTCCTGACCTATGAAGTGACTTTCTGGCTTCACCTTAGACTAGCATGCTGCTGTGGACCTGCTTGGCAACAACTGGAACTGATCCTGATGTATGTGGATTGACTCTCTCCCTTGATCTAAACCTGTATCAACACAATGAACTTGTCTTGCAATGGGGCCTCTTGGTTGGATGTGGTGATCATCTCTGGACATGCCCTGCTTTCCTTGCTTAGGCATGGGGGGCTGGGATGTGGCTGGTGAGGTTGGTTCTGTTATGCTCAGGTCCCAGCTCGCCTGTGTCCTCAAGAGACATTGGCCAGTGCTGTTTCCTGATGCTTCTGTGCAGCTTGTCTGTAGTCTTGAGTATAATTTTTCATTTTGAAGCAGTAAGTGATTTTTCTTATGTTTTATCTGTATCTTTCCCTCTTAAGTTTTCTCACACTTCTTTCTCTTCAGGTTTCCAGTTTGTTTGGTTTGCCCTTCCTTTCATACCCTTCTTCTCAGGTTGTCACTAGGCCTCCTGGCTGTGGATCTCACTCCTTTCTCAAATCCCTCTGTCCCTTTCCACTAGGAAATCCCTACCAGTTGTCTTCAGTAGAACTACTTCATGCCCATCCTTGACTAAAATGGTTTCATGAATTGATCTGTTCCTGAATCAGTAATTCAGGAATTACTTCCTCACAAAATACAACAGAATCATTTTACAGAATAAGTGAAAAAGGGACAGAAAAATCTTGGGAGTTAGAAGATAAGTAATAATTTAGTATAAACACTTAGTGACATCTAAGAAAGGTCCTGCAACAAGCTGGAAGAATGTTTTGCAGTAAATGTAGTGTTTGACAGTGTGCTTCTTTCAGAACAGATGAGAAGCTTCCCCTACTAACTGAAGATTATGTGAAGGGTAAATAAGGATCTGCTGCTTTCTGTCTCATCAGGGGCTACAAAACTAGAAATACTACTAATAGATTTTTATGAAACTTATGCAGGCTTTGTTTGTCCAAGTACTGTGGTATATTTTCTACATTGATGAACTGATTTGCAAACAAAAGGGTTACATGTTTTTAAAAAAAAAATATCACAAACCCCAAACTACTGCAAAACAAAAAACCACAACAACAACAGGGGCATTGTGGGGCTTTGCCTCAGCACAGCTCTTAAAAGTAGTGGCTCTGAGCCCTGGAGAAGATTCTTCCTATTACTCTTATCACTGTGGCAGCTCTCTCATAAAGAAAGGATTTCCCCTCCCCCCCTCAGTGTTTATTTTTGAGTCTTTCTGATCCAAGTGTTTTGCTGAACATGAGATCATGTAGTTTTCTTCCACTAGGTGAGATTGAGAGTGCTAGGTATTTCTTCAGTAAATTCTTTTTCTATGACTATGACAGGAATTAAACCACAGCAGCCAATGTCTTTACAGTTCCAAATCTCTTTCCCTTATTATTGTGATGATCAAAATAACTATTTTTATGACCTCCTGACTGCCATGCTCCCAAGGCTGTGTTCAACAGTGCCTTGTTCCCATTTGTTCTATCACTTCATTTCACTGCTGTCTCCTTATAGCAGACACAAAGGTTACTTTAGTATTAAAAAAGACAGTATGTCCTTTCTTTCTCCTAAACTGAAGAATGAAGATTAGGAAATTCCGGTGGTTCTCTAGACCAGGGTATGCCATATGCATATTTTCCTTCAATGTATCATAAACTTGAATTGCATTTTCCTAGTGGATTTGAAGTCTGAACTATATTGAACACTTAGACCTCAATCCAGCCACTAATTAGACTATTGTGCTTACAGCTTGTGCTTGGAGCGTTTTACCTGAGGTAGCATGCTCAGCACCATGCATGTAGTAGCTTTTGGCAAAGCGAAAAATCTATGTGTAACACTTATTGCAACTACTAGGAATCAGTGAAACTGCATGGAATGATCTTGGCCTAAAGTAATGTGGTCTGAAAAGTATTAACCTTATAGGAAAAAAGGTCTAGTAAGATGATGATATTTCACTTGGAGACCTCTGGCAGATCATTCTGAAAGCATACAGATGAAGGCATTGTGATGCTTCACTGTGTAGATTTTATCAGTTATGCACAAAAAATATTGTTCTACATGTACAAAATGCTTTATTAGCCCCACAGCTTTTTTAACTAGTGTGCGAAAAGAAAAAGAATACTTGTGTCAAGGGGAGGATTAATACTTAAATATCATCATATAAACATAAAAATAATTTGCTCTATAAAACCCAGAAAAAAACAAGTGGACTTATGAGAGTGTGCACTTGAAAGCCTTCCAAAACAGTCATGATCTTATTCAGTAGAATCAGAATAATAACACACTAGATAAAAACTCTAATTAGGATACAACAAGGATAAGAACCTAGAGGGAAATGCAGCCTTTTATGGTACTGTCTTAAATGAAGTAGAGCTGCAAAAGAGCTTTTATAGACACTCTGCACTGGAAAGCATTTAACCACTAGTTAATATTCCTTATGTATTGCAGTTTGACTTAAGATAGTGACCTTTCATTCTTCTTTGTTCCTCATTTTAAATATGACTTGACTCCAATCTCCAGGTTGACTTTGGCATATATATATACAGTAGATGTACACATATGATATTAATGACTGTTTGAGCTCTTCTATTTATCAGTGATAATGGGTGAAATCCACTATCTTCCCATATTTGTCATCTTCTGTGGTTTACAAAAAGTTTTAGTGATAAGTGGGCTGCTGTAATTCAAGTCAATAAATGTCCAGATGACTGTTTAAAGTTATCAAAGCAAATTCCTTTTTCAGCAGGGAAGCTTCTTCTGACCAATTAAATTCTGCCAGAGTAGAAACAGATATACTTACTAGGACTAGCATCTAAAAATAGTTGAGACACAAAGAAAAAAGTTTTCCAAAAAAATAAAAATCACTCTCTCAAACAAAATAAGTGTTTCTTACAACTCAAAACTCTTTAGGGTTTGGGAAATAAAAAGACTCTACTTCACTCTTGTGAGACCCCACCTGGAGTCCTGTATTCACCTCTGGGGTGCTCAATATATGAAGAACACGGCCCTGCTTGAGCAGGTCCAGAGGAGGCCACAAAGACGATCATGGGGCTGGAGCACCTCCCCTGTGAGGACAGGCTGAGAGAGTTGGGGGTGTTCAGCCTGGAGAAGAGAAGGCTCTGGGGAGACCTTAGAATGGCCTTCCAGTGCTTAAAGGGGCTACAGGAAAGCTGGGGAGGGGCTCTATCAGGGAGTGAAGTGGTATGATAAGGGGTAGTGGTTTTAAACTGAAAGAGGGGAGATTTAGATGAGATCTAAGGAAGAAATTCTGTACTGTGAGGGTGGTGAGACACTGGCACATGTTGCCCAGAGCAGCTGTGGCTGCCCCCTCCCTGGCAGTGTTCAAGGCCAGGTTGGACGGGGCTTTGAGCAACCTGGGCTAGTGGAAGGTGTCCCTGCCCATGGCAGGGGTTGGAACTAGATGATCTTTAAGGTCGCTTCCAACCCAAGCTATCCTATGATTGTATGAAATATATAGATTTATTTAAATGGAAATTTTAGAGATGAAGCCCCTTTTATCAGTTTTATTCCTTACAGTTGTACATCAATAGTTTTAAAACCAGATAAAGTCCAGGTAGAATGCTGACATCCTTACTAATACTGAATAAATACTTCATGAAGTACCTAGATATCAGTCTAAACAAGTCTAAATTGCCCAGTCACGGTGTAGAAGAATTAAAAAAGTGGCTTTCAGTCTTTGCTCTAGGTCTCTTAGAACCTAAGAGTAGATTCTGGTTAAGCTTGAAGAAGTCTTATGATTGTTGTGCTGCCTTGTTAGAATGTGTTATTGAATGCACACTGCAACTGTGTAAGCATGCTCTGTAGATTTGAGGTCCTTAACACCATCATCTAGCGGCACATACTTTTCAACAAATTTTAATGGTAAATATTTCACTTAAGGACTTCTACTTCATGCACTTGTTGCCTATATCAGTATATAATGACATTTTTGGAAGGCGGTTTTAGATGTCTGCAGGTGCCAGTAAGATTTTACTTGGAAGTAAAATGAGTAATATCCTATATACTGAGCACAACTACTGTGACTTGGTGTCCTTTATATAAGCCTACCTCAAAGTAAATTAGAAAAGACATACACCAAAACAAGAGTTAGCACACTTATGTGACAGGAGTCAGTTCCAGTATCATTGTTAATGAATTTGCAAAAAGGAAGCTCACTTTTAAAATGGATGTTAAATTACACCTTGACTCAGAGCCTGATCTGTATGTAACAACATCATGGTGAAGTTGGCATTGTAGTGCAATGTAGCCATTTCCTGATTAGACCCCAGTGTCACTAACAGATGCTATTTCAGTGAGGGCAAAATAGGCTTTATGTACTATTATCTCTCAAAGAGGGTAATTTCCTTGCTTACATATTGAAAATAAGATCCAGATCTCTGACTGGGGGAAGTATCTGCATATCTAGGAGTGGGAAAGGCTGGTATTAAGCTAGTTCCAAACCTCTTTTATGCTGGAACTGACCAGCACAGACCTAGCTTACAGGCTGTTCTGAATTGTATAACCTGTTTGCATTCCTGTGCTTTTTTTTGACATATGGGGATCACCTGAATGGAGCTGTGCTTTTAACACTCCTATACAGGAGGTGGCTAGTTGAGTATGTATGCTTTGTCTGCTGCAATCACTTCAACCTTATTGTAGTTCACATTTCCCATAAGAAGATGGAAGAAAGAATTACTGCAGAAATTAAAGAGTTTGTAGGAGTTCATAGAAATGGCAAAAGGCAAAAAACAATTAGCTCAAGTGAAAGAATGTTGTTCTTTTGAAATCACTTTGAGAAGATCATCAGTTAAAATGGTGTAATCTTTGAAAGTCTAATGGATTCTTTGTCTAAGAGATTCAACCACTGCACTTCTTAATATAAAAAGGGGAAATTACTTATGGCAATAAAAATCAAAAATAATGCTCATGAAATTAAGTAAGATCATCTCATTTTAAGAAATGGTTGTAAAATAGAAATGTCACCCTTAATTCTAGATACAGTTACAGCTTAGAAAAATAAATTCTAAAACTGAAACTTAAACCACCATTCTAACTAATTATGTAGGACAGATAAACAGAATAAAATAAATATAAATCTGAATTAAATATATCAAATCTCTTCTCAGTATACTTCTCACTTTTTGCAAAAATTTTTACGCAAAGCAGTTTACATATGCATCTATGGAGAATATATATATAGACACACAGCTTCTAGAATCACGTGAAATTCTCAGTATTAGCAGAAAGAGCTACTGTTAAGATGCCTATATGGATTTGTAGAAAATATAACTAGTCTATATATGGTAACAGCTACAATGCATGTAAGAACAAGAAAGAAAATACCAGTTTTTCATATATTAAAATGCTGCAGGGTTTTATAAAATGAAAGAATAACCACAAAATGTTAACAGTACAGTATCATTTACAATTAAGAGGCACAGCATCATCTAGTGGTGAAATATGAAAAACAGAATTCTAAGTGAATTATCCATTGTTTTGGTACTTTATTCAGACAGAAAAATTAAAAGTGTAAAGCAAATGGCTACTTACACTTCAGGGACCATTGCAGGCAAAGCCCAGGAAAGCAGTTACCTGACTTGAGGCTTTTTTAAATATCTCCTTTTTTTTTTTCACAGAAAAAAAATTTAATAAAGGACACTCATAAAGGAGACATCATGTACTCTTACTTGCTTTTTCCTTAACCGTATTCAGATATACTCTGAATTGAAATAAAATGCTCCATGAAATGTACAATCAAGTGAAATGATATTCAGCAATCATTTTGCAGTCTTTTTAGGGTTATATGTATGCTTACATAGCTGTGGTGGGTTGATCACCAAAACTCCTCTATCACTGTCCTCCTCAATTGGATATATATAATAATATATTAATAAAATATTTAAATGTTTTTACATTTAAAATAAAATAACAAAAGACTCGTGGGTCAATGTAAAGACAGGAAGATCACTCACCAATTATGGGTCACGGGAAAAAATACTTGGGGTAATTAGTTTAATTTATTACCAATCAAATTAGAGTAGGATAATGAGAAATAAAACCAAATTTTAAACCCAGATCTCCCCTACCCCTCTCTTCTTCCCAGACTTAACTTTACTCCCAACTTTCTCTACCTTGTCCCCACCAGTGGCACAGCGGGCAGGGGATGGGGGTTGTGGTCTGTTCATCACACATTCTTTCTGCTGCTCCTTCCTCCTCAGGAGGAGGACTCCTCACACTCTTCCCCTGCTCCAGCATGGGGTCTCTCCCACAGGAGACAGTCCTCCACGAACTTCTCCAACATGAGTCCTTCCCACAGGCTGCAGTCCTTCAGGAACAGGCTGCTCCAGTGTGGGTCCCCCACAGGGTCACAAGTCCTGCCAGTGAACCTGCCTCAGTGCAGGCACCTCTCTCCATGGGCCCACAGGTCCTGCCAGGATCCTGCTCCAGTGTGGGCTTCCCACAGGGTCACAGCCTCCTTTGGGTGAATCCACCTGCTCTGGCGTGGGCTCCTCCACAGGCTGCAGGTGGAGATCTGCTCCCCGTTACCTCCGTGGGTGCAGGGCACAGCTGCCTCACCATGGGCTGCACCACGGGCTGCAGGGGAACCTCTGCTCTCGCACCTGGAGCACCTCCTCCCCTACTTCTGCACTGACCTTGGTGTCTGCAGAGTAGTTCCTCTCATACATTCTCATTCCTTTTTCCTGCTGCAATTCCTGTGGGATTTTTTCCCCCCTTCTTAAATCCCAGAGGCACTACCACCATCGCTGATGGGCTCAGCCTTGGCTACTTGTGGGTCTGTCTTGGAGCCAGCTGGCATTGGCTCTGTTGAACATGGGGGAAGTTTCTGGCAGCTTCTCACAGAAGGCACCCCTGTAGCCTCCCCACTACAAAAATGTTGCCATGCAATCCCAGTACAATAGCACCTAACAAAACACAGCTCTTGTCTATGCCTCAAGTTTCAGTAACATGTATACATGATGCTAGCAGTAATAGATAGTATCGTGTCAGCAGTATTCTGGTCCTTCTGAGACCTTATTTCTAAGGCTAATTTGTTACACTACACTATTCATATTAATATGAAGAAAGTTGCAGAACTACCACCATGAAAATCAAATTTTCCCCAGCAGTTTTGACATTTATGTCTCAAAGCTGCTCTTGTGATTTTTTCTTTTTTCCTTAGTAATTAAAACATTTTGTCCTGGGGTTTCTAAAACTCTTTAACAAATGCCTTGCTAGCCTTGTCTAGCTTACAAGCAATTAGGCAGAAAAAATATCTTTTGGGAACTGAATTTGAATAACATGTAATACTGCCTATGCCTCCAATATTTCTGATCTACAGATTTATTGCAATAATGACCTGGTAATACAGGATGTTACGCTGTAGGCCAGTAAATACAGTATTGCCATTAGTAATAATGAGCCACAGGCTTTCACTGAGTTTGCAAAGCCTCTGGACTGATGCATGTCAGACTTGATTTGCTTGAATTCATCTAGACCTGTCTGGAGCTCTGTCTTAATTAGTTTAGATGTAACATTAATTTTTCTTACCAGGTGGCTATGCCTAACTTAATTTACTTTTTTCTTACCTCAGTACTGAAAAACAAATTTGATACAAACTGTAGTCATTCTGTTTAGAATGAAACATTTACCACCATGCAGAAACACAGGCCTAGTATGACAGCAGAGGCCTTGAAATCAATGAGGTGTATGGAGACATTCTTATCAACCTCTCAATTTGTCTGTAATTGTATGCAAACATACAAGAGTGCTTGTAGAAGCTTTGTAGGAACTGGAGTGCTGCACAGTATTTGTACACACACCTGTATTTTGCATCTATCAAGGAAAAGTAAAAGCAGACTTTCCTCAGAGAACCAGTCAGAATCCTGGCTGCACATTCTACAATTCTGCAAATCACTGTTTGTATAGTTACAGATCAGCTGTTTCATGTGGAGTTTGAGAGCTAAGATGGAACCTTGAAATAGTATTAGTCTTTCTTGGATACTTGTCTCAAGAATAAGGCTGAGTACTCTAGTGTTGGGTATTGTTTGATACAGAGACTTCTACTTGTGATGAGGGCATATTTGAGAACTATATGGTTTATTTTCCTGTGAGGTATTCATGCTCTTCCACAGAGGAAATATATTCACTTGTCAGCAAACCGATAGAATCTACTCTGCACCATGATCCACAAGCTGAGAAGTTCTGATTTAAAGGATGCAATTGCAGAAACAGCAAAGTCAGCACTGATACCATCCTAAAGAACAAAGCTGAACAGGTCAACATTTTTGATATTTTGAAAACATATCATACATATCAACAAAACATATATGAAAACATATGGATATGAAAACACATCCACATATCAACATACAATTGGAATGCAATGCCATTTATGTAGAGTTTTGAATGTCCTTGGTTTTTTTGTGCCAAACACTTGGTATACATATATTAAAGTTACTAGACAATTTTAGCACTGAAGTCAGAGTAATGATGTCACCAAATCCTATATGATGAATTAACTCTGATTCACAAGTAATGAATGTCCTATACTAGATGGCCTTTGATTAAACCAAGTCTCTTTGGGTGACTTTTGAAATAAGGAAAAAAATAAAATATATTAATTGAAAAAACAGGATGAGAATGAAAGAATGAATTTTGACAAGTGACAAATTTGCAACTCTGGAAATCTAAAATTATATTCCTCTTTTTTTTGTCACCTGTAATTATTTCTTGCATAGCTACCAATATCATTCCACAAGGCAGGAGGAACAGAAAGAGGGGAAACTGCAGATTGCACTTTCCAGATCTTGCAGTGTCGAACAGCCTGCTGAAAGTAAAATGTCAATTACTTCTTGAATGGCAATGTATCTGAGTGTACAGGCTCTTAATTTCAATATAAGGCAGCATATCTGAAAACTCATAGCCCAATGATCTAAAATGAAGTTGTACTTGCATATAAAGTAGCAATTGTAGTTGGTGGAAAAAGACACTAAGTGTCTTACATAGAAGTACAACATACAAAAGGCATTGGTCCTGAACCTGATCCCCTGTGGGTAAAAAATCAGGCACTCAGCTTACGCAGAAGGTATTTATGTTTTGACCTGAAAGGTTGTTGACACTTGTTTTAAGATGGGAAATACATCACCTTAGCATTAGACATGTAACCTGAGAACTGACTTTGAAAACTTACAAAATGCATCATGTAGTTCACCCCTCAACACAATGAAAGATAATTTGTTTTGATTGACATGTCACTGTTAAAATGTAGCACTGTATAATACAGTGTTACACTAAATGGTTTCTTAGTCCTGTGCTGCAAGACATGCTTAAACATGCAGATGCTGTTACAAAAAATTTTATTCAAACAAAGGCTTGGAGGAAAAGCAAGCAGAACACAACTGCACAGGGAAAGGCAAAAGGCGCCACTGTTAGCACAAACTTTGTGAACTTTGTTTAAAAAATAAATGAATTATAAGAACTTGATGCTGAGGCTTCTCAGTGTGCAGGGACAATGCTTTTCTTACTCTGATCCTGGAATTCCAATTGCCACATTCTGAATAACATGCAAAATATACAGAAAGTAACAAGTCTTTCATGTGTTTCATTAAAGGAAAAAAGACCAACAAAACAAGAAAGACAATTGTATCATTTGAAAAAAAATAACTGAGGAAAACATTGTTTTCTTCCCTTTAGTGAAGAGATTGTTTTCTTTAAAGAAGCTTTTTCTGACAGCCTCTCAAATTGTATTAAAAGTTCTGTCTGTTCTTTCTGGGGGAAGAAACTTGAATTAACGTTATTTGGAGTTGCTGCTGTTGTAATCTGAAGGTTTTTTTCTTGTGTCAGTAAAGGAAGAATATAAAACCAGAAGAGTTGGTAAATTCAATTTTACACTCTTTCTGTAGTTTTATGCAAATGCAATTAAATTAATGAGATAATGTGACCGCATTATACAGTGTTATTTATTCTGTGGATTGTACAACCAGTTTTGGGGGCCATTAAAAACTCTGCTTCTAGTGGCCTTTCTGATCCTAGTCATATCAGAGAGTTCCAAAATGTAGGTTGACCTTAGAAATACATTTAAGTACATGGGTATAACGTATTTTGTCTACAAGGTAAAACAAGCCATACTACCTTGGGCTTATCTTCATGCTAATGCAGCTATTTGTCTTATCACTCAGAGCTTGCTTGTGTGCAGTGAACTTGAACATTCATTGGAGACAACAGAAAATACCTAGAAGCATTAAAAAAAAAAGAAGACATAATCAATAATGATAATAGCAGGGTCCAGAAATCCCAACCTGTAGCCTTTCTTCAACATTTAGCCTCTTTCTGGTTTCACTTTATCAGGATGATGATCTAACAGCATCCTTGTGTATCTTAATTGCTCTAAGAAACAGTAGTATTGCTGCTTTCAAAATTATGTTTGCCTTTCCCTGTTTAAGGATGCAGATAAATACTTTCCAAAAAATTGTGAGCCTGCTAACTTATATGATCCAAAAGTAAATTCATCTATTTCAAGTAGACCCTTACATATTTTTTTAATAAATTTAAATAAACCAGTTTATCATTCAAGGTGTCACTAATTTGCTGTTTTTATAAATAACTAAAGGACAGGCTGAGTTGGGCTTCTATTATTTTGGACAACTGCATCTGCCCCTGGCCACTGCTGATTTAATGTCACTAATGGACAACTTTATGAGGTGGGTAAGGAATGGTGTGCAGAACATCAGGGAAGTCTGCAAAGCTAGCTTTCTTGATTTTTTGAAAAACTTGTATTTCTTACCAACTCAATACATTTTAATTGGGAATTTAAAATTTTGTCTTTATGAAGTTACCACGCATCTATGCACATATAGTCACTTCCAACTGAATAAAAGGGGAGAAAAAAAAAATCACTGGGAGGTTAATTAAGGAGTGGAAAAGCTTGTCTGTGCAAGCTGTACAATCTTCACCCTTAGGGCCTTTTGAGACCAGGCTGGAGAAAGTCCTGAGTGATGCAGTTGGAATTCGGTGCTTATCCTGCTTTAAGTAGGAAGCTGGACTAGAGCGCTCCACAAAAACACTCCTTCCTTTCTTTCCATTCCTCTCCTTCCTTTCTGACCTGAATGAGTCTGTAGTTCTGACTCATACTGGTATTACAAAAAAACTTACATTGAAATTTCTCTCTGGATAAGCAAAGAAGTCCAGAACATAGAATTTCAACACAAAACCATGATGCGTTTGTGTTAAGTAACCCTATTATTCAAATATCGACAAATCTTGGAAAGTAAAAAAAAAAAAAAACAAACCCAAAAAAACCAAAAACACATTAGTAGTCTATTTTGAATAAGTGGATGAGGGGGAGAGAAAGGAAAAAAAATGTTTTCCTTTCTTTATCTTAGTAAAAAAACCTCCACTTTTTTTTGCCTTGATTTGCATGATTCTGTGTTAAACCTCTGCTCTAGAGATGTTCAGCTTCAGTGACCTGGTCCATCAGGTCACTGAATTAAAATTCTCTTTCTTTGAGGGGGATCCTGTGCTGAGAGGAACAGGTGGGCTGAACAGCCATGAGATATTAGTCATTTCCTGTGGACTTGTTCTTGTTACTTTAGTGTTCGACATCACTACAAAATACATATTTTTCTCAGCCTACCCTGATTGGAACTGAGAACAGTGTTTCTTACTTCTGAGAGGAAAACATATTCGAAATTATATCCTTATTTCCCTATCTGGTGACTGATGTGCAGATTAAGAATTAGAATGTACTAGAGAGCTATAAGGGAAACAGTGAAGTTCGGTTTGTCTACATGTTTCACAGATCTGCAGCATAAAAAGTTCCCCTATATCATTACCCAACAGTGAACTAAAAGTTGGGCCAATTTAAACAGAATACAGCAACACAGCCATCACAGACTTGTTTTTGGAATCCTGATGTTCTCATCTGCTGCACCTGCATGCTGACCAGCATATCCCAGAAAGTTTTCTGGACTTTGTATAAACCACAAACCACACATGGAACTTACTAGTTTGGCCAGTGTTACTTTTAGTTTCAATAGCCTCAGAAAAAACATTACTGCTGGTGTCATCAAGAGAGAAAGTACACTGCCATCTTTGCATACTGTGCCAATTCTTTCAGCTGTTTCCAAGTTCATAGATACTTCCTATCTTATACTAAGGACAGCAACAAAAATGCAGTAGTGGATTCTGTAAGAAATTGCTGCTGAATTTCTGCTTTTCTCCTAGATCTCTTTTGAATATCCTGTGCTCCCCATCTTTTTTCTCCATCTCCTTTCTGAACCCATCTGGATGAATGTGGGCTGTCATCTGATCTAGTCAGTGAGACCACTGTGACCACCTACGACAGCCAGATCTTTCCCCAGATTGTCAGTGTTCAGTCACCAAAGAAGCATGGTGCAAGATCCTTCAGATGTACTGCACATACAGTGCCAGGTCCATCATGACTCTTCAAGGAAAAAAAGCAGCCTTGAGGACTTTATGGACTGAAGGCTTTATTTTTCCTACTGAAAGATACAACAAACAATACTTTCTTTTCAGCAGGTACACTGCACAGCCTACAAAACCATGTTTTGTTTGTGGCAGGCTTCAGTGCACCCCAGATACCATTCCCACTGCTTGGGTTTCCTACTGTGCCCTTGCTGCCCAGTGGCAGAGCAAGTCCTTCAGGCTCTGCACGGTGGCATCAGGCGCTATGGCTCTGCCAGACCCAGAGTCAGTGGCAATAGTGATCCAGGCAGGAGATGCTTTTCACAGCCAGCAACCAGCTTATTAAATATGTTAAGACCTGAGATTTCATCAGTCAAGTTTAGG